>NC_057801.1:729037936-729397342 GCF_018294505.1 Triticum aestivum
CCCCGACCCCGAGCCTGACCCGACACCCCGACCCCGACACCGACACGGCACCCCGACCCCGACCCGGCATCCCGACACCGACAGGACACCCCGACCCCCGACACCTCTCGAAAAGGTGTTCTTTGGCCTTCTAGAGGCCGACGGGTTCATATACTGTGAATTATTAGTTAGGTCATATATTTTTCGATTTTGTTATGAAAAACATCATATATAATTGTGTTCATCGGGTAGTTTTAAATGTGCAGTTGTTTATGTTGTACTTGATGATGATACACTTAAGTGATATACATATTATTATTCATGTCGGTACTTTTTTTCATGTTGTACTAATTTCGTTTATTCTTTGTCATGGAAGGTGTTGAAAGATGGTGGGCGCTGGTCGGGAGCGCGCCGAGGCCCCTTCTTCGTCGGCGCGTAGTGTGATGTCTTCCATTCCACACGCACCTCTGCACCGAGCGTTGCTGGACAGTATGGCGACACCGCCGGGCCCTTCTTCGTCGACCGCGGTGCCCAGCAGGGGACGAGGTAAGAAGAAGGGCCAAGGTGGAGCACATGGTCGCGGGAGAGGAGGTAGGGTGACTCTTACGGCGCCTTCCTCGCCGCCGCCCCTAGCTGTTTCACCCGAGCACGTGACTGCTAGGGTGGACTCATCTGAGGAGGAGGCTACACGGACTCTGGTCCATGAGCCTCCGGTCCACGGGTCTTCGGCCCACGAGCCTCGGGTCGACGGGCCTTCGGCCCACGAGACCCCGGAGGAGCACACGTCTGGATGGGGTACTTGGTCGGGTCAGCCTGAGGATGGAGGGGCCTCGTGAATGGCCAGTCCAACTCGCCATCAAGGTTAGTTATACGTACTCAGCTATCTTTCTCCATTACATTGTGTGCGCTTCCATCAATGATTACAAAGATGTTGGAGGAGGTGGAGAGGCGGTGGAGAGGCAGTGGGAGTTGGAGGAGAGGACGACAAAGATGTTGGAGGAGGAGAGGGCACGGAATGACATGCAGGCAAGGGCCATGTATGAGCTCCTTGTGGTAAGTTTCTTCTGCAGATTACTTGCTAGTCTTAACATTTGAGTCTCATTACTAACTAGTATGACTCTGTTGTGAAAACCAAATGTGCAGTGTGTGTGCGAGAAGTCCGGTCAGACCGCTCTGCCGTTGCCAGTGATTGCTCCTGGGAGCACAGTGAGTTTAATTTGAATGGACATTACTTGCTAGTCTTAACATTTGAGTGTCATAATGCTAACGGGACATTGGAAATGATCTTTGGTGCAGATTAACTCCAGAAACGCATCGCACGATCCTTCTCCAGCTACCGGCACGAGCCAGCCCGCTCCTACACCTCCCTGATCACGGTAAGTTTCTCTAGACTTAGACTTAGCTTTATTTCCTCCAATATGCTTACCATAATGACCTAGAGTTAGCTTCTTTTCCTTCAAAATGACTTAATAAGCTTACTTATGTCAAAAATTGCATAATTAACTTAGTTAGCTCATAAATGATCCATTTTACCTAAGTTAGCTCTAATATGATTCATTTTACCTTAGTTAGCTTACAAGTGATCCAATTTATCCAAGTTAGCTCTAAAATGACCCATTTTAGTAGATTAGCTCTTAAATGATCCATTTTACCTACGTTAGCTTTAAAATGACCCATTTCACCTAGATTAGCTCCAAAATGACTCATTTCACCTAGGTTAGCTCCAAAATGACCCATTTCACGTAGGTTAGCTCCAAAATGACCCATTTCACCTAGATTTGCTCCTAAACGATCAATTTCACCTAAGTTAGCTAATAACGATCAATTTCACCTAAATTAGCTCTTAAATGATCCATTTCACCTAAGTTAGGTCATAAACGACCCATTTCAACTAAGTTAGCTCATAAAAGCTCATAAATGATCCATTTCATCTAAGTTAGCTCAAAAACGATCCATTTCACCTAAGTTAGCTCATAAACGATCCATTTCACCTAAGTTAGCTCATAAACGACCCATTTCAACTAAGTTAGCTCATAAATGATCCAGTTCAACTAAGTTAGCTCAGAAACAACCCATTTCAACTTTGTTAGCTCATATATTATCCATTTCACCTAAGTTAGCTCATAAATGACATATACTTCTTGTTCTAGTCTTCTTCTTGTTGTAGTCACCTATTTCTAACTTTCTTATTTACCATTTTGCAGATTTCATTCACTTCATGGAAGCTAGCTTGCTATGATGGAGTTCTTGCTTTTCCTTTGATGAAACTTTGCATTGTATCTAGCTTGCTATGATAGAACTTGCTATCTTGACAAAACTTTGCATTGTAATATGTATATGGATGGAACTTGCTTATGTTTGAACAATGTGTATGGATGGAACTTGCTTATGTATGAACAATGTGTATGGATGAAACTGATGTGATATGTGATATGAAACTTATGTGTTGGATATGTGATATGGAAATATATCTATATATGTCATATATATTTGCTGTGAAAATTGTTGGATTAAAAAAAAACAGAAAAAAGAGACAATATGCAGGCTCTTTGCCGTCTGCCACCGACGGCAAAGCGCTCTTTGCCATCAGCAGCGGATGGCAAAGAGGCCACGTGGCAGGTAACTGTGCTTCCTGGGAGGCTGACCAATTTGGTCAGTTTGCCATCAGCAGCAGACGGCAAAGGCTTTGCCGTCCGCAGCGGACGGCAAAGGCCAGCCGTTAACCACCTAACGGAGTAACAGCGCATTTATTGCCGTCCGTCTTCTTTGTCGTCCGCTGCTGATGGCAAAGGCCCCTTTGCCGTCAGCTGCCCGAAGCAGACGGCAACGCAGCTCTTTGCTGTCCCCTACTTTGTCGTCACCTTTTGCCGTCCGCGGCTGACGGCAAAGTTCTTTGCCGTCCGCCATCCATGCCTTTGCCGTCCGCCATGGCAGATGGCAAAGTAGCAGATTCCTGTAGTGTCTGCCCCGTGGAATTCGCCCAAGCAAATAAATGGGAGACGCGAAATTACCGTCCTATGTGGGACACGCATCAATTAGCCCGTTGTACATCGAGGGTAGGTTCATAACTTCATCCAAGCGCGCCTTCTCCTCGGCAGAAGTGACATGTGTCGAATAATTCATAAACCATGGTTGGCAAAACACGCTCTCCTCGCCCGGAATAGCTCGCGCCCACTATTTCAAAACACGCTCTCCTCGCCCGAAATCGCTCGCGCCCACTATAGTTCAAAACATGCCCTCCTCGCCCGAAATCGCTCCCGCCCACTATTTGGGGAGAAGCAAAGTTACTCTACTATCCTTGACCCTCAGTACACAGACCCAAGCCAACAAGCCTAAAGGCAGGGGTAGAACTATAACTCCCCCTCACATTTCAGACAAATGCGTCCGTAAGACATGGTTCCACTCCCCTCCCAATTACCCCCCACCCCCCATTCATACCTCGTGGGGGCCAAATCACCTTCTCCTCAGGAAGCTCCCTTCTCCCAAGCTGCGAAACCTTAGCCCCTCCTCCATGGAGCCCCCCACCGCACCAATTTCACAGCCGCCCTCCTCCCTAATGCCGGAGACGTTGTCCATTTGCCGTCATGCAATGGGCAGTGTGCCTCTTACTCCATGCTGCCGGAGCTGCTTCGATGACGGCCGCGTGAACCGTACCGGAGCTGATTCACCCCTACCGTTTTTCCAGGCGCCGGAGCAGCTCCAACTTCGGATCTGTCCAGAGTCCCGGCGCTGCTTCCCCGTAGCCATCGACCATCGTGACATTGTTGTTTCCCTGCCGCCGGTCGCCACCGCAACCGCACCGGCCTCACCGACTCGGCAGCTAGACATGCCTACTTCACCATGCCACCAGATAGGTCGCACCCTCATCTCAAATCCCTTTATTTAGGTGCCAGTTGTCTAAATTTTTATTCTGGGCCAATCGATTCCCAATGGGAAGCAGCACCCCTCGAGGAGGCGGAGCTCCTAGGCTGCCGGTTGGCTGGTGCCTAACGTAAGGGTGCAGGGCCGCAAGTTCGCCGCGGAAGCAATGCTTAAATGGCAATCTTTTAGAGTTGTGTGGGTTGAAGGTACTACCGCCGCCAGATCTGGATGACGGGAAGTCTTTGTGGATTGGCCCGGGGGCGGCGCAACCACGACAGTGCGGTCGGGCGGGGAGCGCGGTTTTGGCCGGGGCCACGGACGGCGGAGGCAAGCTACTCTGTCGTTGGTTGCTTGCTCTTCGGGGAAGATTCTGAACAGTGTCAGCCGGGAGGCACAAGACGGCCATCAAGCCATCCAGCGTAGATCGGACAGTACCAAAATAAAATAAAATCATGTGACCCCAATTTGGTCTTCAGTCAATAGATGTGTGACCACTCTCGTACGTTGTTGTTGATCTCTTAGTGTATTTCTTCAGATCAAAGAGATATGTCGTTCTTAACATTATGCGTTATCTTCATCTTCAGACACACCATCTTCCGACTCACTGTAGTTGCTCCAACAAGGGAAGCATGCAGCAGAAGGGAGCTATAGTCCCCACTCAACAGTTCCCTGCATCGAATGCGCGTGCCCGACATGGACAGCCACAACAACTGCAGGGCCATTGACAAGTCAGCACATGATGCTCACTCCTATGGATGGCAGCTAGATAGGTTGTGCCCTCATCTTACTTGTGTGCAACATTTATGGCTTTGTTATTCATCTAAGCATGGAAAATAGATTATCACATTTCACTGTATATTCATGATGATCTCTTACGGGTCTTGTTCAGGAGTTAACGTTGTTCCATAGTTCAGCTAAGATACTTGTTCTTTAGGTAATGTTGTTCCATAGTTATCATCCATCAGCCAATGCTATCCCACAGGCTGGTGATTATAGTATTATACCACTTCTAGTATTACCTATGTTGTTCTTTAATACTTTTGTGTGCCATCAAGTTAATCTCAAGTACAAGCGATACATATTTTGTAGCTTTCATCTAGGTTCTCCCTTTAGTTTATGAGACCTGTTGCTGCTAGTTAACCCCAGTCCTACTATTTATGCCGTCTCCTACAGGCACTCATTACATAGATCTAACTACTAGTTGTCTTCCATGCATGTCAGATATAATTGCACACACTAATATATCAACAAGAACCTCACGGAGCAATGTAAAGGCCAATAAACTTGATGTCAATGATACCCAATATGATGGAACATGTAAAGGCATTTCTTCAGAAGACTTGCAGAAAGATGATGAATCCTCTTCACCCCACAAGGTCCTTGCTCTAACTTGGCATGTGATATGGGTTCAACATGCATATAATGTCCTGGAGTGTATCTACTCTGTTGCAATGCCATGTGCTTAGCATGCTGATCATGCATGTAAATATGTCATGCCTTCTTGTTTTTCAGTACCTATTCCATTCATGATAACATGTTTTCAAATTCAAGTACTGTCATTCTACTCTATCGCAATGCCATCTGCTTAATTTGGACATCATGCTTCTGAATATCTTATACATTGTTATTCATCAGTATGCACTTCATCTGTCTACCATACCATGTTTTTTTACATTGAAGTGTTGTTCTAGTGCTCTGTTGCAATGCCATCTTAGTTTCCCAATAATACACATGTATGTTGCCTTAGTTATTTCTGCACGTATTCCGCTAGCATACAGTTTTACATTCAACTAGTGTTTTTTTGCTGTGTTGTCCTGTCATATCCCTAGCTCTTACACCATACTCCCTCCGTCCGGATTACATGTTGCCGAAATGGATAAAAAGGATGTATCTAGAACTGAAATATGCCTAGACCCATCCATTTTTTCCGGATGGAGGGAATATGTCACGCCCAAGATGCGACCCTATCCTAAAGGAACTCGAAGGTCCCACCAAGGATAGAAGCGCATCTTGAAGACGCTTTTGCAAGGTGGATATCATTACATCAACATTACATAATAGATAGGGATACATCAATAAGGCATACAATGCCACACGAATACAACAATACATCATCTTACATAAGATCAACTTCCGACTACGGATGAAACACAAACAGAAACTCAAACGACATCCACCCTGCTAGCCCAGGCTGCTGACCTGGAACCTATCCCCTGATCGAAGAAGAAGCAGAAGAAGAACTCCAAAACAAGTAACATAGCTCTCGCGTCATGATCATCACATAACCTGTACCTGCAACTGTTGTTGTAGTAATCTGTGAGCCACAAGGACTCAGCAATCCCATTACCATGGGTATCAAGACTAGCAAAGCTTAATGGGAAAGGAAGGGGTAAAGTGGTGAGGTTGCAGCAGCGACTAAGCATATATGGTGGCCAACATACGCAAATAAGAGCGAGAAGAGAAGCAAAGGAACGGTCGTGAAGCTAGCAATGATCAAGAAGTGATCCTGAACTCCTACTTGCGTCAAACATAAACCCAAAACCGTGTTCACTTCCCGGACTCCGCCGAAAAGAGACTACCACGGCTACACACGCGGTTGATGCGTTTTAATTCGGATTTGGTGTCAAGTTATCTACAACCGGACATTAACAAATTCCCTTCTGCCAAATAACCGCGGTCACGGCTTTCGAAAGTTTATACCCTACAGGGGTGTCCCAACTTAGCCCATGATAAGCTCTCGCGATCAACGAAGGATATACCTTCTCTCAGGAAGACCCGATCAGACTCGGAATCCCAGTTTACAAGACATTTCGACAATGGTAAAACAAGACCAGCAAAGCCGCCCGATGCGCCGACAAATCCCGATAGGAGCTGCACATATCTCGTTCTCAGGGCACACCGAATAGGTCAGCCTACGAGTAAAACCAGACCTCGAGTTGCCCTGAGGTGGCCCCGCAGTCTGCCCGTTTTGGACCAACACTCGAAGGAGCACTGGCCCGGGGGGGTTAAAATAAAGATGACCCTTGGGCTCCGGAAACCCAAGCGAAAAAAAGGGCTAGGTGAGGCAAATGGTAAAACCAAGGTTGGGCCTTGCTGGAGGAGTTTTATTCAAAGCGAACTGTCAAGGGGGTCCCATAAATCACCCAACCGCGTAAGGAACGCAAAATCCGAGAACATAACACCGGTATGACGGAAACTAGGGCGGCAAGAGTGGAACAAAACACTAGGCATAAGGCCGAGTCTTCCACCCTTTACCAAGTATATAGATGCATTAATAATATAAGAGATATTGTGATATCCCATCATAATCCTGGTCACCATGGAGCAATCTTCAACTTCACCTGCAACTAACAACGCTATAAGAGGGCTGAGCAAAGCGGTAACATAGCCAAGCAACGGTTTGCTAGGAAGGGTGACAAAGGTTGGAGGTTCATGGCAATTTGGGGAGGCTTGAAGAATAAGTGATAGTAGCGCAGCAAAGCGATAGAACGAAGCAACTAGCATAGCGATGATAGTAGTGAGATCCAGGGTAGCGGTCATCTTTCCTGAAATCCCGCTAGGAAGAAGAACGAGTCCATGAAGAAGATGAATGGGAGTAGTTGAACGAATCCTCACAATCGCAACATTATCGGAACTAAGAAGCAACACTGGAAAGAAACAAACAACATGGTAAATGCACAAGCATAAACATGGCATGATGCACAAACAAGTATGATGCATGTCCGGTTTAATGGGGCATGTCATGGCAAAGTGCAACAAACAATACTACAAGTTAAGTGGAGCTCAATATGCAACGAGTTGCATATTGACGAAACACCACATTCAAGTTATTTAGTTCGCTCTCGTTTAGGTACCCAACAATATTAAATGTTGATTAACATGGCAAGAGGTGAAGCATAATTAAACTTCCTATCTAGACAAGTTTAAATGAGGCCGGAAGTGACAAACAACAATTCTGGAAAATCCTCATGTGCATATTTTAGATTTGGTACTGTTCTGCCCTAAACAATATTTTAGAGTTGTTAAACATGCAAAGTGATGACACAATGTTAATCTAGGCATTTTTCCACCCCATTTACATATAAAGTTTATTAAAATTGGAGCTACGGTTATTTAGTTATGAAATAAATCATTTAGCATGGCATATTAGCAAATTTAAACAAACAGCAAGTTAAACATATTTAACATGGATGAAAGTGGCATATTATTAATCTACACAAAATTCTAAGCATTTTTCACATTTAAAACATTTTAATCCGATGCACGATTAGTTAGTTATTATATGCATGATGTGCAAGGACTTTTCTGTAAATCTATAATTCCCTGGAGAATTAGCAAATTCGCAGATGGTAAAAAAAACATAACAAGGCCGAATCTACTGCATGTTGGGCCGGCAAAATAAAAACAAAAGAGGCGCTGCAGGGGGGGCCTCACCGTGGGCCAAGGCCCGGTTCGGTGAAGGCATCAGTCTGAGGGGCGGGGCGAGCGAGCTCGGCCTTGGCTCGGGCCCGATCTGGAGGGCGCTGGAGGCTAGCGCTCCTGTTTTGATGAAGCAGAGGCCTCGGCAGGGCTGGCGAGGCAGGGGACGGCGACAGCAATGGCTTCGGCGCAGGCAGGCGGAAGCAGAGCTCGGCTGCGGGACTTGGCACCGGCGAGGGACCACGGGAACACGCCGGATCCGAGGCCAGGGCGGCGGTGGAAGGCGACGGCTTGGCGGCTGGCGTCCACGACACTGGTTGTAGTCTGAAGGACGAAGACAGAGGGTATTCAGAGAAGAAAACGGGAAGTGAAGAAGAAAAAGACGGCGAGGGAGATGGCAGGGGCGCGACGGGGCCTGCCTGGGGTTGGCGGCGACGACGAGGCCGGTCGTCAGAGGCGCGAAGGTGAGGCCATGCTTCCAAGGGCGGCAAGGCAAGCCCTAGCTTGAGGCGTCCATGGCTGCAGGAGGGGCGCGCTGGAGGAGTTCAGGTCGGAGGCGGCCATGGCGTTCCCTGATTTAGCAAGAGAGAGAGAGAGAGAGAGAGAGAGAGAGAGAGAGAGAGCCAGCTTAGCAGAGGGAGGAACCAGAGAAGGGAGAGAAAGGAACCAGGAGGGGGCACGGCGAGCAGTTCCTGCTGGTGCTCGGCGTCGAGGTTCGTCGGGGCAGAGAAGGAGCTGCGGGTTGGGTGGATCGATGGATTGGACAGCACTGAAAATGAGGGAGATGGTCGGGTCGGCTGGATTGGGGGAGATCCCGAGGAAAACAAAGTGGCAGCGGCGGCGATAGGATAGGGGAGGAATGGATGGGACGGGGCTAGGGTTAGACTATATATAGGCAAGTGATTAGGGTAGGAGTTATTTAGGTCCCTCCGATCGTAATCGGACGGTTCGAAAAAAATATGCTAGGGAGTCCAAATAATAAAACGGAGATGTTTTATAGATGTTAGGGGATGATCTGGATCCAACGGTGACGACAGCCCGGGTCGGGTCCGGGAGAAGTTTTCGGACTAGGTTGCGGAGGTGGTCGGTGGCGTGTAGAGAGGTTAGGTGGTTTGACAAGAGGGAAACGCAAACACGGTTGGTCTCAGAACGGCCAACGAAAGCGAGGGGTGACGTGGACTTGGTTTTATGAAAACATATGGATGCGATACACATGATGTTATGAGATGAGATGCATGCCAAGAACAAAATGCAAAACAAATGACAAAACCCAACCACGAAGGAAATATCATACCGCATCTCTGGAAAAGACAAGAGTTGGAGTTACGAATACGGAAAGTTGTATCCGGGGCGTTACAACAATCCACCACTACGAGAGGATCTCGTCCCGAGATCTAGGATGGCACCGGAGAAAAATGGAAGAGGAAGAGAAGAGGTAAAACTAAGTTGCTTCTTCGACAAAAGAGTGAAACCACGAACCTTGAGAGGTTGAGCAAAATGAATGAAAGAAAACAACGATGATGAACAAAGTTGAAAACCGTTAGAAAAGAGGAACAAGGGATATGATGAGAACCAAGAGGTTTAGTGATAAGATAGATATTCAAACCACTCCGGTTAAAACTAGATAGAGAAGGAATAAGATTGATATAATTTGGGCAGCACTCTGACTGAAAGAAGAAGGAAAACTTGATAATATGAAAAGAACTTGAAGAGATGACACAACACTCTGGTTAAATGGATAAGCAAGAAAATAACATGATCTTGACAAAACGAAGTGATGGGTCAATGAGAACAGCCTCACAAGGCCTCTGGAAGAAAGAATAGAAGATAGATCATTGGAATAACATAATGGAGAAGAAAAAACCAACTTCTAACACAAGTGATCTTGGAAAGCACACTTTGAAGAAGGTTAGAACGGATTTGATGGAAAACCAACAACGAAACGAATAAGCTTGTAGTGGGCTTATGGAAAACATCTCAAAATTATGAGGTGACAACCGGCCACTATTGAAACAAATGCTTGCTTGATATCAACGAAGAGATGAAAACTACTTTCGCCGAGAGGATAGGAGAAAACTCGGATCATTGATAAGCACCACAAATAGCAACATTCCCAATGGAAGGCTTTAGGTGAAATATGACACAAGAGATTAATATGGGTTGAAACAATTCATGATCGAAGAGAAAATGATGGTTTCACAATATCTCATTCTTGACAACTTGTGAATCATAAAACTTGAAGGGAAACTGTCAAGAATGTTATAACACCATCTCAAAAGATAAGGTAGAAAGAATTGCACTTCGGATGCAAGATGAAGAATGCTTGAACTCCTCAAAACAAAACATGTGTTGGGCACCATGTTTATTTTAGAGTATAGCTTGACGGATCATAGCTTCGAGAGAAAATCTTGAAGAACAATTGAAGAATGAAAAGAATCCTTGACGAATTATCATGTAGAGCCTCCATGAAGAACTCCGGTAATAAAAGGATGATAGAAAGGAAGAGAAGTTCAAAGAACAAGGTGAAGCCTTGCAATGATTTAGATGGAGCTTTGCGACTATATAACCAAGAAAAACATGGAACTCCAAAAAGAAAAGATGAACACTAGAACCAAGAATTACTTCATCATGAACAATCTTCGGAAGAAAAGAATTGAATCACCTCGAGGAAATAAGAATAAGATTTATTGTATGCTTATCCTTCATCAAATTAAATTGATGACAAGCAATGGATTTGGCATACTACTTATTCTCGTAGAAAGGATTAAGAGAGATATAGCGCAAGGTTGACAAGGTATTGATGGAACCACCATGGAATTTGGAAACAATGAATGAATTAATATGATAATGAAGGAAGTGAAATCTTGAAGGAACCACCATAAGAATTGAAAATGAGATTAGCAAAGGAACAATTCACCAGGAAGAATTGGAAAACGAATGAAGATACTTGAGGGGAATTAGATACAAGAGAACAAAGAGAACATGAACTGATTAGAGGATATTTGAACGATTCACCGGTAAGATTTGGAGAATGATAGCAAATTCGCAGAGGGTAAAAAAACATAACAGGGCCGAATCTACTACATGTTGGTCCAGCAGAAGAAACACAAAAGAGGCACTACAGGGGGGGCCAGGAGAGGGCACGGCGAGCAGTTCCTGCTGGTGCTCGGCGTCGAGGTTCGTCGGGCCAGAGAAGGAGCTGCTGGTTGGGTGGATCGATGGATTGGACAGCGCTGAAAACGAGGGAGATGGTCGGGTCGGCTGGATTGGGAGGGATCCCGAGGAAAACAAAGTGGCGGCGGCGGCGATAGGATAGGGGAGGAATGGATGGGACAGGGCTAGGGTTAGACTATATATAGGCAGGGGATTAGGGTAGGAGTTATTTAGGTCCCTCCGATCGTAATCGGACGGTTCGAAAAAAATAGGCTAGGGAGTCCAAATAATAAAACGGAGATGTTTTATAGATGTTAGGGGATTATCCGGATCCAACGGTGATGACAGCCCGGGTCGGGTCCGGGAGAAGTTTTCGGACTAGGTTGCGGAGATGGTCGGTGGCGTGTAGAGAGGTTAGGTGGTTTGACAAGAGGGAAACGCAAACACGGTTGGTCTCAAAACGGCCAACGAAAGCGAGGGGTGACGCGGACTTGGTTTTATGAAAACATATGGATGCGATGCACATGATGCTATGAGATGAGATGCATGCCAAGAACAAAATGCAAAACAAACAACAAAAACCCAACCACGAAGGAAATATCATATCGCATCTCTGGAAAAGACAAGAGTTGGAGTTACGAATACGGAAAGTTGTATCCGGGGCGTTACATAATACATGTCAATATGTCATGCCTTTCTATTCTTCAGTACCTATTCCATCTCTCTGGTGTAGCATGTTTTATAGTTAAAGCACCATTCTTCTATACAAGGCATGCAAGGGGAAGACGACTATGTTAGAATCTGAAGGGTTACAAACAAGGCCTTTGCAAAAGATCCAAATGCCAGGAGATAATAAACCAACTCCAGTTTTTATAGATACTGCTCCAGCATAGACAAACCCAACTCCTACTGATAAAAAGCAGATTCCAGCGGCCAAAGAACTAGTCCGCTCCAGTCCAGCAAAAATATGTCAACTCCATTCTAAGAAGCGTGTGTGTATCCTTGCATCATGAAATTTTATAACATGCTGATCATATTTTCTACATGTTTCTTACCCATCTCTCTTTTAGAAAATAAGCTTAACAGATAGAAGAATTTTTGCACTGGTATCGTATGTGAGGAAAGATTCTTGCAGGAATTCTCTATGCTCCAATGCAGATGTAAGTACCTGTTGTATATCACTATATTTTTACATCAGCATGTATTTTGTTAATCGGCGTGAATCCAACCTTTATCTGATCTAAATTTAGTTGTAGCAAAATGTATGATTAAAGGCCACAATGTTGATTTTTGTAAGGAAAACTGCCTGGTAGTTTTGCATCCTGAGCTGCATGAGTGTACTATCTCATATTAGTGGGTTTGAATACTTTGGTTCTGCAGTGGGTTTTTAGTGTTTTTTTACTGTGTTGTCCTGTCGTATCCCTAGCTCTTACATCATACTCCCTCCGTCCGGATTACAGTTCATAGAAATGGATAAAACTGGATGTATCTAGAACTGAAATATGCCTAGACCCATCCATTTATTTCCGGATGGAGGGAATACATGTCAATATGTCATGCCTTTCTATACTTCAGTACCTATTCCATCTCTGTTGTAGCATGTTTTATAACTGAATCACCATTCTTCTATATAAGGCATGCAAGGGGAAGACTGCTATGTTAGAATATGAAGGGTTACAAACCAGGTCTTTCCAAAAGATCCAAATGCCAGGAGATAATAAAGCAACTCCATTTTTCATAGATACTGCTCCAGCACAGAGAAACCCAACTCCCACTGATAATAAGCAGATTCCAGTGGCCAAAGAACTAGTGCGCTCTAGTCCAGCAAAAGAATGTCAACTCCATTCTTAGAAGCGTGTGCATATCCTCGCATCATGAAATTTTATAGCATTCTGATCATATTTTCTACATGTTTCTTACCCATCTCTCTTTTAGAAAATAAGGTTAAACGATAGAAGACTTCCTCCATTGGGATCGTATTCGAGGAAAATATCTTGCGGGAATTCTCTGTGCTCCAATGTTGATCTAAGTACCTGTTGTATATCACTATATTTTTACATCAGCATGTATTTTGTTAATCGGCGTGAATCTAACCTTTATCTTATCTAAAATTAGTTGTCGCAAAATGTTAAAGGCGCCAATGTTGATTTTTGTAAGGAAAACTGCCTGGTAGTTTTGCATACTGAGTTGCATGAGTATACTATCTCATATCACGCACATTACTGAATTGTAGTGCTTCTTTGGTTCCCATTCATTCATTGTGTCACTGTTGTTGTCGTATTACCTTACCTGGCTGATGATAGGTGTGCCATATTGTGTTAATTTGGTGTAGGCTAGTTGCCCAAACGTTCGTTGTGTCAATGTAGCTTTCCTATTATCTGACTTGTCCAATGATAGCAATGCTAGTGTGTTAATTTTGTGCAGGCTACTGAAGTTAAGAAGAAAAACTCTGAAAAGAGCAAGGCAACCCCATTGTTTCTTTCCAGTAAATCTAGGCCAGGTAATATGGCAATAACTCATGATTAATCTATTTGGTTCCCGTCCTAATTTATGTTATGATGCAGTGGTCAAGACACTCTCCACTATCAATAATACAAGCCTACCAAAATCGACATCTGAATCTGTTCAGTATCCTCTGTCTCGAATGCAACGGAATAAATGTATATTTGTGAACCAATTAATGGCTGAGGCAATGATGGAAATGGTGGATGAATTAGAGGTGCAGAGTCGTGCGACACAACAACTTATCAATGTTTTTAGAGATAGTGTAGCAAAGCAGCAAGAACTTGCCCACATGCTTATGGGCGTCATCTGTGCTGAGGTTGCAGATTGTGATGTTGTAGATGGTTAGGTTCTGCTCATTTATTTGCACTGCCATCAGTCTTTGATTGCCAAGTGGATGTAATTTCCTGTAATATATGCTGGATGTGCAACGTTATTCCCGGTATGTCGTACCTTTGCTTGATCAGTTTTGGTCCTGTGCATAATTGCTCGTCGTAATGGGCTCAAATTATCTAATTTGGCCTGAAGACATGTACGAACTTTAGTGGGCCCATTAAGTTAATGGGTCTTTACTAGGCCAAAAGTTAATGGTCGGCCCTCTTACCTCCCGGGTTGTTAACAGGCCGACTTCGAAGCGGGCAACAGGTGGGCCCAATTTATTTCATGGGCCGTTAACAGGCCATTACTAAGTTTGGGCTACATATGGCCCAACTATACTGTAGGCCTTTAGCAGGCTGAAAGAGACAGTGGGCTTGTACTGGACCATGAAGAGCATGGGCCTCTAAGAGGCCAAAAGTCAGGTTGTATTGTAAATGGCCCAATTGTGTTGTGGGCCTTTAGCAGGCCGAAAGAGAAACCGGGCTGGTATTGGACCATGAAGGGCATGGGCAGTTAAAAGGCCAAAACTAAGGTCCGACTACAAATGGCCCAACTCATTTATGGTCCGTTAACAGGCCGAAAGGCACACGGGACCGGGAATTGGCCCAACACTTACATGGGTCGCTAATAGGCCAAAACTCAGGTGTGACTACAAATGGCCCAACTGATTTATGGGCCATCAACAGGCTGAAAGTGACACTGGGCCGGAAATTGGCCCAACACTTAAATGGGCCGCTAAAAGGCCGAAACTCAGGTCTGACTACAAATGGCCCATCAAATTTATGGGCCGTCAACAGGCTGAAAGATACACCGGGCCGGAAATTAGCCCAACATTTAAATGGGTTGCTAAAATGCCGAAAGATGTACATCCTGAAAATTGGCCCATCCATTGAATGGGCCGTTAACAGGCCAAAATCTCATCAGGCCAATATTGAGCCCAAATATATAGCGGGTTGTTAACGGGCTCGAACTGACTATGGGCTGCAATGCTGTCAAATCTTTAACGGGTCATTGATGGGCCGAATTGGCACATCTCGTATGGGCCGTGGGCTTAAATGGACCTGACACAAGTATACCTTATATGGGCCGGCCTGCTAATTTTTACTGGGCCGGCCTTTTTCACCGGAATGGGCCACTGTTGGACCATGCCACGTGTCGACCTACCATAGGCGCCTCCTGTCCAATGAGTGGATGACATTTGTCCCAATGGTGAGGCAACACATGTTTCCTGCGGCCAATGATGATTTTACACGTGGAAAATCCCCATTGGTCCGGGCTGTTAACGGGTTATCGGATCCAAAACCGGACCCGATAGCTTAACGGCGTTCCGTTACGGTGGATGCCACGTGTCGATCACCCTTGACGAAAGCACTTCTGTGACGCGTGATTTATCGTCATGGAAGTGGACACTTCCGTGATGATAATTTTGGTAATGTCATGGAACACTTCTATGACAACACAAGTATGACTATATTGATTCTGTCATAAAATCGTCATGGATGTACATGCATGACAAAAAACGCGACCTACTATGACAAACACGTATCATCACGGAAGTGTATTTTTTGTAGTGTGGGGACAACCCACCTGGGCGCGCCTGGGGGGCAGGCGTGCCCTAGTGGGTTGTTCCCACCCAGGTGCCCCCCTCAGGTGGCTCTTGGCTCGAGAAATTCTCTTTATTGATGTAAAAAAATCCTCACAAAGTTCCGTTCCATTCTAAGAACTTTAATTTCTGCACAAAAACAACACCATGGTAGTTCTGCTGAAAACAACGTCAGTCCGGGGTTAGTTTCATTCAAATCATGCAAATTAGAGTCCAAAACAAGAGGAAAAGCATTAGGAAAAGTAGATACCATGAAGACGTATCATGTTTCACATTGGCCTTATGACCCCATCCTACCCACGCAATACCTAGACTTCAATGCTATGAAACGTGATAAGATCCTTAGTGGTGAACCCCCATAATTTTACTTACAACCTATTGTTTAATAAAAGGTCCATTGTGGACAACTTTTTGCCTGCACCTGCTCTCTTTGATGTTCACAGCAAGGTAATATATTATGTTCTTGATAGTAAGGCCTAAGCACATAACGCGACAGTTGTGGCTGCACGGCGGGCTTAGGCATCCGCACCAAGAGCCTCTGTGAGCTATCACTCCGACCATTATGCAGGTCTCCAACGGATTACCAAGTTAGGCAAAAAGCCTAAGCTTGGGGGAGTACGTATTTCCACCGACATTACTTTCATGTTCACACATTTCATTCCAGTTATCGGTGTTCACACTTTTTCATTGTATTATCCATGCTAGATTTACTTTCTCACATTCTTCTTGTGTGTTCGAAGAACTTTGAGAAAATACAAAAATATTTCCTTCTTCTTTTTTATTTTTCTTCCTAGCGTAGTTAGTTGTAGTACCAAAAAGAAAACTCAAAAATATTTCTTTGTTCTTCTTTTGCTAGTTGGGAGCTTTCCCGTGTAAATAGTTTTTCTCATTTCTGTTTTTCCCTTTTATTTGCTTGTTCAAGAAAAAAACAAAACCCAAAAAATATTTTAGTGTGTCTCTATGAATTTCTTTTTGTTTCTACTGAGTCATACCGAGGAGAAGACCATGATGAAAATGTTGAATGGCTCTCATGTGCATTATTGTTGATCTAATAAAGAGCCCATATTACCTTGTCTTCTCCTTTTGAATAAAATGTTTGCATATTCCATCTTAGTCCACGGCACTCTTGCACTATTATTATTTTCACATTGTTCCGTCGTGCAAGTGAAAGGCAATAATGACGACATTTGATGAACTGGTTGTGGCAGAGAGAAACGGGTATGAACTCGACTTGTTTTGTTTTGGTAAATATGTTTAATCTAGTATCCATGATATAGCCTATTATGATCAAACATGTTTGCAATGACAATTATAGTTTCTCGTGCCATGCATAAGTAGCTAGGGGTGGATAATGATTTATCTTAGATGTCAACATTGCGTTAAAATGATTGTGATGTAGTATGATGATATGGTATCCTCCTCTGAATGTTCGAGTGGCTTGACTTGGCACATGTTCATGCATGTAGTTGGATCAAAACTAACATAGCCTATATGATATTTATGTTCATGGTGTTCATATCCTACTCACGCTAGTATCCAATGTTACTTATGCATAATGCATGTTCATGACCATTTTCGCTCTCTAGCTGGCCACTTCCCAACCTAATTGCTAGCCTTCGCCTGTACTAAGCGGGAACTCTGCTTGTGCATCAAAACCATGAAATCAAGTTATTCCAGATTAGTCCACCATACCTACCTATGTGCGGTATTACCCTGCCGTCCTAAGTAAATTTGCATGTGCCACCTCTAAAAACTTCAAATAAATATCCTTTTTGTGTGCCTGGATTGTTCATAGAGCGATAAGAGGTAGTCAGTATCTTCCATGCTAAGCGGGTTATTCTCATGATGAGTGCTTATTCACTCGTCCTTGCACGAGAGGAGCGGTTATAGGGATTCCTAGTCCTGAACTCAAATTGCAAATAATTAAACAAAACTCCCCCAGGACTATTGTTGGTATGGACGACACCCGTTATTTTGGACAAGCCGTGGAGTGTGATTGTTGCTGGAGGGGGAGTAAATATTTACTTTTATCGCTTGGGAGCCGCCACTAATGTGTTCAGCATGGAAGATATCAATAACTAATGGTCGCAAAGTAAACGAGAAGGGTGCATTTCTCAAAATTTCATTTACATCTGTTTTAAAAACTTGAGCTCTGGCACCGCTACAATCACTACTTCGCTCTACGAAGGGATTATCTATTTACTTTTATGTTGTGACATCACCTTCTCAAATAAGCGCCAGAACCTGAGAGCACTATTCTCATCCTCATGCATTGTGTGTAGCTAATGTTGGGTGCATCATGACTGGATTTTTTCTACCATGAATTATAATGTTTAGTCACTGCTTGAACTTTGGAGGTGCTCTGCATTTATGTTTTGCAGTCTCAGAAAGGGCTAGCGAGATACCACTATTGTCATATTATATCATGGTTGTTTTGACAACGTATTGTTGTTTGAGATATCTTATTATTGCTCGCTAGCTGATTATGTCATTAATATGAGTTAATATAATTTTTCAGATTTATTGTCGACATTGTTAGTTTTAATCTTGGCTGAAAACCTGGGTTCTACTTAAGCTTATTTATGGAAACAGTATCAAAAGAGTTTGTAAAATTTTTTCTTTTTCACTTTCAGTTTATCAACTGAATTGCTTGAGGACAAGCAAAGGTTTAAGCTTGGGGGAGTTGATACGTCTCCGTTGTATCTACTTTTCCTCACACTTTTCCTCTTGTTTTCGACTCTAATTTGCATGATTTGAATGAAAGTAACCCGAACAGACGATGTTTGTAGCAGAACTACCATGGTGTTGGTTTTTTGCAGAAATAAAAGTTCTCAGATTGGAACGAAACTTTTTGGAGAATTAATTCATAATAAAAGAAAAATACTAGAGTCAAGAACCATCGGAGGGGGGCACCTGGGTGAGCATAACCCACCAGGGTGCCCCCCCCCCCTTCAGGCACGCCCAGGTGAGTTGTCCCCACCTGGTGGCCCCCACAGACTCTGAAACCTACGCTATGAAATCACATTTTTCCAGAAAAAATCAGGGAGAAAGAATTATCACGTTTCATGAGACGGAGTCGCCGCCACCTCCTGTTCTTCATCGGGAGGCCAGATCTGGAGTCCGTTTAGGGCTCCGAAGAAGGGGGGTCTTCGACCTACATCATCACCAACCTTCTCCATCGCCAAATCCATGATGCTCCCCACCGGGGGTGAGTAATTCCTTCGTAGGCTCGCTGGTCGGTGAGGAGTTTGATGAGATTCATCGTGTAATCGAGTTATTTTTGTTAGCGCTTGATCCCTAGTATCCATTATGTTCTGAGATAGATGTTGCTATGACTTTGCCATGCTTAATGCTTGTCACTTTGTGCCCGGGGTACCATGATTTCAGATCTGAACTGTTTATGTTATCACCATTATATCTATGTTCTAGATCCGATCTTGCAAGTTATAATCACCTACTACGTGTTATGATCCGGCAACCCCGGAGTGACAATAGTCGGGACACTTCCCGGAGATGATCGTAGTTTGAGGAGTTAATGTATTCATCGTGTGTTAGTGCTTTGTTCTGGTTCTCTATTAAAAGGATGCCTTAATATCCCTTAGTTTCCAATAGGACCCCGTTCCCACGGGAGGGTAGGACAAAAGATGTCATGCAAGTTCTTTCCATAAGCACGTATGACTATTTATGGAATACATGCCTACATTATATTTATGAACTGGAGCTACTGCCGCGTCGCCCTAGGTTATGACTGTTACATGATGAATATCATCCAACAAATAGCCGATCCAATGCCTACGATTTTCCTATATATTGATCTTGCTAAGTTACTACTGCTGCTATTCTTATCGTTACTACAACAAAACTATTGCTATCACTATTACCATTACTATTGCTGCTACCACTATTATCAAAATTATCATACTACTGTGCTACTGATCACTTTGCTGCAGATAATTAATCTCTAGGTGTCGTTGAATTGACAACTTGGCTGCTAATACTTGCAAATATTCTTTGGCTACCCTTGTGTCAAATCTATAAATTTGGGTTCAATACTCTACCCTCGAAAACTATTGCGATCCCCTATACTTGTGGGTTATTAGTCCCCATTGGATTGCAAAAGTCAGTAGTGCAGAATCAGGCTTTAGTCTCGGTTCGTAAGGGCCTTTAGTCCCTGTTCTCCAACCGGCACTAAAGGGTGGGGACTAAACCCCCCCCCTTTAGTCCTGGTTCATCATGGCCCGAGACCATAGGCCCACCTTGTGGCACGAGCCCGTGTCGGGGGCTAGGGGACCTCTAATCCTGGTTGGTGACACCAACCAGGACTAGAGGTTTAGGGGTTTAGGGTTTTAGGATTTATGAATCATTGTTTGTTTATTTTTCCTTTTCCTTTTGTGTTTTCCATGTAATTGTTTTTCATTTCAAACATATTTTACACTACTGCAGTCATCAAGTGCCAGTCCTATACTACATATTGTACATGTACGTCATATATAATAAAATTTCTCGTATGAACAATCATATAACATATATAGAATTTCTCGTACGACCATGCATACACACATATATATACAATTTGGTACACAAAATTTCTTCTACAATTTGCAGATCATTACATGCAGGCATTAGCTGTAATGGTATTCTCCTTTGGGATCTATGACCTGGTCAAGCAAAAATACCGCAATCTCCTCTTGAAGTGCTCATATGCGGTCCTCTGGTAGGAGCTTATCCCGCATCTCTTGCATCTTTATTAAAAAAAGGAGATTAATGTGAATATATTAGTTGTGTGTATATATATTAGATCATGATAAAAAGAATTGTGAATTGTGTTTACGTTCCTAAAGACTTCCTGCATCTTTGCTCCTTTCGGTCATAAAGCGAACGTTCTTGCAAACGTAGTATGCACATAAATTATTCCCCTTAGCCAGCCTCATGCACTTTAAGAGAATAGAATTCAATCAGATAATAATTAATCAAGCATGATAATAGTATTGGAACTGGAATTAAAGAGATGCATGGACGTAGCTAGTACTACTTAATTACCTGGGGTCGCACCCATTTCAGATCTTGTTTCTATTGGCCTTCAACCTATTTGATAAACTTTTGCTAGACCCTGCCCGCTGGCAAAGAAGATGAATAAAGGAGTTAGCTGATATCAGGAAATGAACTAAAGAGGCCGACATAGTGCGATAATGATTGAAGTTACCTGTTGAGCATCCCCTTCATGATTGAGTATTCTTTAGTTTCTTTAAGTAGTGAGTCCAGTACGTGAACTTTTCCCTCGTCAACTTCAATGATTAACAGGATCCAACGGAAACTGCATGCGCACACGTTTGTATAATGAAGTGGGCATGTGCATAACTCATCAACTACACTTACTAACATCTAGTAAGCAACATAAAATTTGTAGTACAAGACAGTAACACTAACCCAAAGTTGTAAGGAAGTTATTTCTGGTTGGGTATTTAGTCGCCACAAAAACTGTAGCAAGTTTTTTTCTGTTTCTTTTTTGTGACGTGACCATGTCTCTTCGTTAACGGTAGTTAGGTCAATGAACCCAATGCCATAGCGTCCATCTCTTTTCATTTTATAAATCTTCATTCTGCATAATACCACAGAAAATAATATAGTATTGATAATTATAGGGAATGAATGAGCACAGCTAGCTAGCAAGAGACTTAAATTACAGAAAGAAATCGCTTACAGACAATACAAACTGATGAGAGATTTGTCGAGTGCGTCTTGATTGAATAACTGAAACATTTCTTGAAACTCAACCCACAAATCTCTTTCATGGAAGTAATTCTCTGCCTTAACTTTCACCATGAGGTCTCTCGCTCGTTATTTACTCCTTTGAGGTATCACTCATGCAATCTATACATTCTCGTTGATAGAAGCAGAATCTCTTCAGGCTTGACCAGAGGTTTGCCGCGGACATATTTCCATGCTACTTCTTCATCTTTAATCCCGGGGATAGGCTCGATCTCTAGGAGTTGATAAACAGTGACACCGGCCTCTTTAGCCATCCTTTTATGATCCTCGGTTATTACTAGCTGATCGATGGTACTCACATGTGGTGTACAATGAGCAGGCGGTCGATTTCACTGCCTGTTCTCTTCGCCAGGGGACAGCTTTCTCATATTTTTTACCTGCTTGGCTCGAGCTCGACTCCTTCTCTTTTTGTGTATGATATAACTTCTTTATAGAGCGATCATAGTCTGAGTCCCTTCTCTTTTTAGCCGGTTGAACATTATCAATAAAGTGGTGTATGACTTCCTCAGGTATTTTCTCCTTTGGCAGCGGGGGCGGTTTTGGTGCAAAATGGGCCTGAACTTCGGCATCCACTACGGCCTTGTTTTTCTCGTCAGTCAAGTCGTAAGGCAACTTTGGAGGAGCCCTCGGGCTTGGACCATATCTGAATTTCTTGCATGTTGTACTGCTAGCCGCCGTAGCTGCGGTGCCTCTCTTCCGCTCTTGCTGAGGCCGCGGAGACGGCTGACGCTGTGTCGAACTTGGAGGAGGAGGAGGCTGATGCGGTGCCGTACTTGGAGCAGGAGTCGGCTGACGCGGTGGCAGAATTGGAGGAGCATGAGTCGACTGACGCGGCGGACTTGTTGGAGCAGGAGTCGGTGGCCTTGGAAAATATATGCAATCCTTTATCCATAGATTGATATGACGTATGGCATCTCCCAGTGTGCGCTTCTCATTGTCGGTGTCAAAACCGACGGATCTCGGGTAGGGGGTCTCGAACTGTGCGTCTGAGGCTAATGGTAACAGGAGGCGGGGGACATAATGTTTACCCAGGTTCAGACCCTCTCTATGGAGGTAATACACTACTTCCTGCTTGATTGATCTTGATGAATATGAGTATTACAAGAGTTGATCTACCACGAGATCGTAATGGCTAAACCCTAGAAGTCTAGCCTATGAGATTATGATTGTTGTCCTACGGACTAACCCCTTCGGTTTATATAGACACTGGAGGGGGCTAGGGTTACACAAAGTCGATTACAGAGAAATGAATCTACATATCCAATCGCCAAGCTTGCCATCCATGCAAAGGAGAGTCCCATCCGGACACGGAAAAGTCTTCTATCTTGTATCTTCATAGCCCAACAGTCCGACATATGTATATAGTCCGGCTGTCCGAGGACCCCTTAATCCGGGACTCCCTCAGTAGCCCCTGAACCAGGCTTCAACAACGATGAGTCCCGCGGCACACTGTCTTCGGCATTGCAAGGCGGGTTCCTTCTACGAATACTTCAAAGTAGATTTCGAACACAAGAATCATGTCCGGCTCTGCAAAACAAATTCCACATACCATCGTAAAGAGTATAATAGTCCACGAGTCCAATCCGCTGACAACTTTTCGTAGTGTGACATCACGCCACTACCCGATCATTATTTGAACCATTTTTTAGCCTGTCCCTCTGTATTTCAAGGTGTGGTTTCATTGGCACGTCTTGTCAAAGCAGAGATCATGTCCCCTTATCACGGGATTCTCATCAATACGGGCATGGGTAACCCAACCGTGTCATCTGCATGACCCTTGGGGAATAGGCGAGTTTTAAGGCGAGTGGGGAGGTGCATGACTTTACTGCCTTTATAAAGGGATAAGGATTTATCCTTGTTCACCCATGCCTTCTACTTCCTCTGCCCATCCATTCTCGAGCTCCAGCGCCCAAGCTTTCGCCTTCTCCGCCCAAAAAATCACTCCAATCATGTCCGGATCTGGAGTTGGAGGCAAGTGGATGGCCTCCTCCGTCAAGGAGAAGGACATCAAGTAGCTTCGGGAGGCCGGGTACTTGGCCCCGTAAATCGCTCACTGACTTCCGGCCAAGGGACAGATCGTCCCCACCCCGGAGCCCCGAGAGAGGGTGGTGTTCCTCACACACTTCATCCGCTGGCTGGGATTCCCCCTCCACCCGTTCGTCCATGGACTGATGTACTACTACGGGTTGGACTTCCATGATCTGGCCCCCAATTCCATCCTCAACATCTCGGCATTTATTGTCGTGTGTGAATCCTTCCTCCGCATCCCACCTCACTTTAGGCTATGGCTGAAAACCTTCAATGTGAAGCCGAAGGTGGTGAGCGGCCAACAAGCACAGTGCGGAGGCGCCATGGTGGGCAAGATGCCCAATGTCACCTGTCCCGAAGGCTCCTTCGTGGAGACCATCAAAGGATGGCAGTCGTGGTGGTTCTACATCACCAAGCCGCACGACACCAACTGGGTCATGGCTCCCGCATTCCGGCCCAGAGTCCCGATGCGGCTCACCTCCTGGCAAGAGAATGGCCTGACTTGGGGCTCTTCGGACGAGCTGACAGCGCTCCAGACGCGTGTCCAAAGCATGATAAACAAGATATTCAAGCTCGTCAACATGATCCAGGTTATGCTTGTCGCTGAATCCTTCCGTGCCAACGCCGGACTTGCTGTTTGTGGGAGTTCGATCTGGCCAAGCACCAGACGCTACTAGAGCTCTTCGGCATGATGCACGAAGATATCTGGAAGGTGCTCTTCAAGGCTAGCGAAACGCCACTGCCCATGACCGAGGATCGTGGGCCTAGACTAACTCGCCCAACTAAATCGGTAAGTTCTTCAATGTTTTCAAGGTGTACCCTTTACTCGCATATTTGAGGAAGGTATCTAAGCCTCCTTATCAATTTTTTCAGGACTGGATAAAGACAGCGGAGTAGATTAACTGTCCGGCTCCGCTGCCCGAAGGCCCAGAAACCTCGCTTCTGACGAAGATGTTGTTTCCAGCGCCTTATGAGGTGCTAGAGAAGAAGGCCAAGGGGACCAGAGGTGGTCTCCGCCTCATGGGTACTTCGGACGCGACGTTCAAAGACGCCAAGGCGCACTCCTCCGCCGAAGACGACGAGGAAGAGGAGGAATAAGAAGAATAAATCCATTCCCCCCTGTAGGGGGAGAAAGAAGAGGACGGCCTCCATGCATCTGGAGGCCGAGGCGTCCAAGAAGGGGAAAGCTTCCCTTCCGGACAGCTCCACAATAGCCACCGACAGCAGCTAGGAGTGGGAGCCCAGGGAGAAGCCCCTGGCCAAATCATAAGTGTCCGGACACATTCATGTATCCAGCCCTTTTACTTCATTGTTTTAACGTGTTGAATTATGTATCTGCAGTCCGGCTCGGTCCAACCTCGAGCAGTCCTTATCTTCAGAGGACTCGCTGGATCTGGCCGCGATGGACAGCGGGACCCTTCCATCGGCCACCTCTCCCCGGGACCTGGATGGCACCGAGGCGTCGTCGCGAAGGATCCCCGATCGGGAGAGAATCCGGAGGCCGTCAGGGAGGCGCCGGAGGGTGAAGCCTCGCCTGCCGGACACATGAGGGAGCAGACTCCCATGGATACTGACGATGAGGGCCGTATTAAATTCGGCCCTCATCCGAATATAATTCTGGAGACCCATACGGCTCCAGAATCAGGCGAGCAGCCCTCTTTGAAGGAAGGGGGCGTGCCTATCCCGCCGGTGACCTCTGTCCAACCAGAGGCGCTGGACACTTTGCTGGAAGCGCTTCGAGGCGCTTCCATTGTCGAAGAACACCGTACCCTCATGGGTACGGAGATTGAGAGGATCCAGTCCACAAAAAGCGGACTGACCGAAGCCTGCACTAGCCTTCTAACAGGCTTTGAGGTAAGTAATGTAATTGTAACAAAATTGTCACAGTATAGACAGTAGCCCCTGAGACACTGTCCGGTGTTCGAAAAGACAAGCCAGACAGAGGATCAAATAACTTTCGCACGAAACTAATTTAAAA
Organism: Triticum aestivum; assembly: GCF_018294505.1. Classification (NCBI taxonomy): domain Eukaryota; kingdom Viridiplantae; phylum Streptophyta; class Magnoliopsida; order Poales; family Poaceae; genus Triticum; species Triticum aestivum. The sequence continues at coordinate 729,063,607 of NC_057801.1, forward strand.
TGTCTATGTGAACAGGCGTGCATCATTGTTAGCTGCAGCCTCTCATACTGCGGAAGTCTCTGGATTGAAGCAGAATCTTGAGCGGGCCGAGGAAGATCTCGACCGCGTGAAGAAGCAGCTGGGGGACAATAAAGGTATGTAGTAACCTTGTATATATTCAGGAAGGATGAATGATTCGTGCTGACTAAAGTCTCATGAACTTTATTAGGGGCAACTACCGAAGTAGCGGCCCTCAAGAAGGCGATGGCCGAGGCCGACGACAAAGCGGCCAAAGAACGGGCCGCGATTGAGAAGCAGGAGGCCTGGGTCCGTGAGGTTCAGCAAGAGCTCCAGGACGCCATCAAGAAGTGTGAATCCTTGGAGCACGAATTTAAGGAGCAAGAGTTCGTACTTGCCAAGGCCCGTCAGAGCGCACAAGAGGCCCGGGCCGAAGCCCAGGGCGCCCTCCAGGAAATTCAGGCGGCCAAGAAGATCACGGCGGGTAAGGCTTTCATTATGCAGAGCAAATATGCGAAGGAAAGGTTCCTTTTACTTACCCGGATTTGGAGCTCTCCAGGGGCGTTTGTGGATCTGCTGCACAACGTGTCAGATGCTGCGGAATTCCATCGTGCCGAAGAGGGCAGCTCCTCGGAGAAACTGTTGTGGTTGCAATATCTTGCACCAGATCATCCGGTGCTCTTTAGCGATCAGCTAAAGCAGCTGGTTGAGCTGCATAAGGCGGCCGAGCTAGCCATGAAGGATTTAATAATCCGGCTATGGCCTGCCGAAGCTATTCCCAGCAGCTACTTCAGACTCGTGAAGCGGCTTGTCAGTGCCTGCCCTCGGCTGGATGCCATCAAGCGGTCGGTCTGCATTGAAGGCGCAAGAATGGCCTTCGCCCGCACCAAGATGCACTTGGCAAAGATGGAGGCCGTGAAGCTGATGACCGAGGGACTGCCCGTGGACAAGGAGCACCGCACCGAGCTGTACTATGACAGTGTCCTAGAGGGATCCCGCCTTGTGGCGGAGCAATGTGCTAAGGATATCATATTCCCATGAATACACTCATGTTTATCCTGCACTGTAATATGAAACAAATCCGTTATGTAATATAATGTCTGTTATTTAAAATTTCACCTCCTGTGTGGCCTTTTTATTAAATCTGAGAATTGGCCAGTCGTCGGCTTCTGCCCCCACGTAGGTAGTGCAGGGGGTGTTCGGGATAAATCTAAACACTCTTTATCCAAGGTTTTGGTCCTTTAAGGAGGTGTTTAGCGCAATGAACCAGGCAATCAGACTATTCGGCTTTATTATTCTCACTTAGCCATAGGAGTTTGACGAGAAAAATTTGGGTGTAGCCCCTAGTGTTCGGAAGTCCAAACTTGGGGCGCTATACACGCCTAATCAGACAAAAACCGATTCATCGCATAATGCGGGGAAAATCGCTAAAGATTTGTAACCTCTCGAATAGCTGACCGGCTCTCGCTGCATCATGACAGTCCGTTTTTGGCTTTCTCTACTGAGGTGCTCGTCCGGAAGAACCGGGACACAATCGCAGTAGTTCTCCTTTACTACCCTAGCCGATATAGCGGAACATAAGGTAGTAAGCTCAGGAGCCGGGCAACCCAACTATTGACCAAAGACATGATTCGGAGCCGATGCATATAATGCTATAAGTTCAGGGTGCCGAACTGTACTATAAAAGTGTTCGGACTTTATTGTTGTGTTATGGGGTATGACAAAGCCCCTGGTGAATTAAGGCGTACCAGAATGTACGGGTGCAATAGATAAGAATATAAAGAAAAGGAAAAATCAAGTAATAGCTGACGCCACAAATATTGAGCCGCAAATTATTTTCCATTGTAATTTGATTAATACGTCAGGCGTATTTGTACAAGTAATGCGATAAGCAAATAAGGCTATTTCACATGCAACGACCAAGGGCGAGCTGCGTGCGGGTTTGTAAAACAGGTAAAATGATTGTTAGCAGAGACCACCTGGTGATTCCCTTGTACATTAGAGCTTCTTGCCTTCTTGGTGTATCCTTCCCTTGATAGGTCCGATGACCAGGTTATCATAAAAAGCCTCGGAAAGAGAAACCCCGAAAGAAAAATAAAAAGTAAAGGTATGCGGGTCCAGGAGCGGTTGAGCCGCATTACGGACCGCGGTCTAGCTGTGCCTCCGTTCATGCACATGGTATTTTAAGTGCGTAATTATGTATGTGCGGCACGAGCATCGCCGCCTTGTTGGGACTGGGACGGAGGCCAAGTTGCTAGTCAAGCTCTAGACGAGCCGGACTGTCCTACTGCAGAGTAGTCCGGACTCACTTGACGATGTCTAGGAGCTTGGTTGTTGAATTGCGGTTATGCCTGAAAAGGCCGCTCTGTACTTCTGCTGCAAGGGCCACGGTGTGCTGCTCGGTACGGAGAGAGTGTTCCGTGTTTCCATTGACTGCTATAACACCACGTGGTCCAGGCATCTTGAGCTTGAGGTAAGCGTAGTGCAGTACTGCATTGAATCGAGTGAATGTGGTTCGTCCGAGCAGTGCATGATAGCCACTGTTAAAGGGGACGATATCGAAGATCAATTCTTCGCTTCGGAAATTATCCAGGGATCCGAAGACCACTTCCAGTGTTATTGAGACCATACAACAGGCCTCTACACCTGTCACGCCCAATATGCGACCCTATCCAAAAGGAACTCGAAGGTCCCACCAAGGATAGACCCGCATATTGAAACGCTTTTGCAAGGTGGATATCATTACATCAACATTACATAATAGATGGGGATACATACAATAGGCATACAATGCCACTCGAATACAACATCACAATACATAAGAGCATCATCCGACTACGGATGAAACACAAACAAAAACTCAAATGACATCCACCCTGCTAGCCCAGGCTGCCGACCTGGAACCTATCCCCTGATCGAAGAAGTAGAAGAAGAACTCAACGCAAGCAAGCATCGCTCTCGCGTCATGATCATCGCACAACCTGTACCTGCAACTGTTGTTGTAGTAATCTGTGAGCCACGAGGACTCAGCAATCCCATTACCATGGGTATCAAGACTAGCAAAGCTTAAAGGGAAAGGAAGGGGTAAAGTGGTGAGGCTGCAGCAGCGACTAAGGATATATGGTGGCTAACATACGCAAATAAGGGCGAGAAGAGATCAAGCGGAACGGTCGTCAACTAGTAATGATCAAGAAGTGATCCTGAACTCCTACTTACGTCAACCATAACCCAGAAACTGTGTTCACTTCCCGGACTCCGCCGAAAAGAGACCATCACGGCTACACACATGGTTGATGCATTTTAATTCATATCTGGTGTCAAGTTATCTACAACCGGACATTAACAAATTCCCATCTGCCTATAACCGCAGGCACGGCTTTCGAAAGATTATACCCTGCAGGGGTGTCCCAACTTAGCCCATGACAAGCTCTCGCGATCAACGAAGGAATAGACCTTCTCCCAGGAAGACCCGATCAGACTCGGAATCCCGGTTTACAAGACGTTTCGACAATGGTAAACCAAGACCAGCAAAGCCGCCTGATGCGCCGACAATCCCGATAGGAGCTGCACATATCTCGTTCTCAGGGCACACCGGATGAGCAAGACGTCGGGTTGGCATAGACCCTGGTTGCCCAGGGGGCGCCGGACATCGCTCGGTTTAGACCAACACTTAGACAAGCACTGGCCCGGGGGGGCTAAAATAAAGATGACCCTCGGGTTGGCCGTCCCAAGGGAAAGGGGTAGGTGGTGGTGAGGCAAATGGTAAAACCAAGGTTGGGCCTTGCTGGAGGAGTTTTATTCAAAGCGAACTGTCAAGGGGGTCCCATAAATCACCCAACCGCGTAAGGAACGCAAAATCCGGGAACATAACACCGGTATGACGGAAACTAGGGCGGGAAGAGTGGAACAAAACACCAGGCAAAAGGCCGAGTCTTCCACCCTTTACCAAGTATATAGATGCATTAATAATATAAGAGATATTGTGATATCCCAACCAAAATCCTGTCCACCATGGAGAGATCTTCAACTTCACCTGCAACTAGCAACGCTATAAGAGGGGCTGAGCGAAGCGGTAACATAGCCAAACAACGGTTTGCATAGGAAAAGTGTCAAAGGTTAGAGGTTCATGGCAATTTGGGATGGCTTGATAACCAGGTAATAGGTAGCGCAACATAGCGATAGAACGAACCAACTAGCATAGCAATGATAGTAGTGAGATCCAGGGTAGCGGTCATCTTGCCTGAAATCCCGCTAGCAAGAAGAACGAGTCCATGAAGAAGATGAACGGATGAAGCCGAACCAAGCGTAGACGAACGAATCCTCACGATCGTAACGAAACAGGAACTAACAAGACGAAGCACACAACATAGGTAAACACACCACACATGAACAAGGCATGATGCACACACGAGCATGATGCATGACAAAGCTACATGAAGCTACTCATGGCAAGAGATGATGCAAACAAGAGCAACACATCAAGGCAAGTTTAAATGAGGCCGGGAACAACATATAACAATTCTGGTAAGTCCTCATATGCATATTTCGAAATTGGTCCAGATCTGAATAAACCTGATGTTCAAGTTGTTAAACATCAAGTTAAGATGCACAAAGATGATCTACACAAGATTCTAGTCAAGTTACATATCAAGTTCATTTAGTTCGGAGCTACGGCCTAGAAGATATGAGCAAAACAAGATAAACATGGCATTGGTGCAAAATGCACCCAAACATCAAACAAACACCTCAAAACATGGATGCAACATGATAATATGAAACTACATGCAAAATCAAGCCAGTTTCATATAGAACACACTCAAAATGGAGCAACGGTTCAACACACACACATGAAACAAGTTTAAAGGACAAGCTGTCCAAAACAGCAACTAGGCATATTGCAAGCATCAAAACAACATGCTACAGCATCTCAACATGAAAACAAAAGACATGGGCATGATTTACAGGTAAAGCATTACAAAACATGAACACTGAGCTATCTCTAGAAATCACTAGAACATACTCAAACACACATGGTAAGATTGCAAGTTATAACAATTCCAGACTTTGCAGAAGATAACATCACCATGCAATGTTTAGAGCTATCAAACAACATGTTACAGGAACTTATCATGGCAAACAAAGGCATGGCATGAATCTACTAATTGCATAGATCAAAAGTACTTTAATGACCATAAGCCAAAAAGGATCAGAAAATATGATGGCACCCACGTAAACATGGCAAGTTATTAAACAGATTCAAACATGGCAGGAACATAATTATGAAGGCATGTTAATGAGCTTGTGCAACTCACTAGAGAGCAATACATGGCATGGCAAGGCTACCAACAGTAAGAAAACATATTTGTGAAGCTAAGCATGGCAATATCAAGGTCATAGGGTGCATGGATCACTAGGAAAACACATGGGAACAAGTGAACTTAATGTTAACAGGCTGACAACAACATTTTCAAGCAACTTTGGAGCAAGATATGAACAAGCTAAAGCAACTTATAAATACAATCAGGGTCATGGATGGATAGAGGATGACATGTAGATCAAAACATATTTATAGAACATCTCCATATTATGCATAGAATGAATAGTAGCAACATGTTTATATAGCATCACGAAATAACAGATTCAGCCTAGCAAAACAGCAACAGCGTGAACACTACTTAACAAGCTCGATACACTCACCACAAGTCATTGCATGACAAGATAAGCATAGCATCATCAAGAAGACTTGTTTGTGAAACAAACCAAGTCAAGAACAAGTCCATAGCATGCAAGGATCAACTATAGCAAGCTTAGCCAAATTGAATAACACGTAAACAATCTGCCAGGAAACATTTTGAAGCAAAAGTAGAGCACGCAAATGACATGCTAGACTAGTCCACAATTGCAACCAGGACCTTGTATGTATAGAGCATAACCATGTTTTCAAAACATCCTTACTGAAGTATCTCAAAATATGCATGGATATCTCTGTAGCAACATGTTTACATGGCATCAAAATTACAGCAGAACAGGGACTAAAATCAGCATTAACATGAAGCCTAGTTTGCATGCTTGTGCTAGTCACCACATTGATCACAAAAATACATGGTAAGCACCTATGTAAAGAAGACATAACATAGTTCAAAACACATTTAGGGAACAAGTTCATAGGATGCACACATCAATCATGGCAAAAATGACAAAAGAGCTCGTTCTGATAACAGACGGCAGAAAACATTATGAAGCACTCTTACAACGATGATTCAGGCATCAAGATGACCTCAAATGAATATGATGCAATGGAATGAAATGATGTACTTGTCGAGCCGAACAATTTGACATATTACACACATGAAACGGAGCTACGGATGCAGAGATACGATGGCATGAACATGGCATGAAAATTACTGAATCTGGGGACAGTGGATTTTATGCAAAAAAAAGAGCAAGCACAATATAACTATTCTACGCACGGGCGAGATTTAGGGGGTGCTCACCATGGGCTGCAGGCTCGGGTCGGCTGGAGCTGGGCTGGCTGGGGCAGAGGGAGCCGGGCTGGGCCGAGGCTGAGCCGGCGTGCTGGGGAGGCCCACGCGGTGGTGCGAGCGGGCGAGGTCGCGCCCGACCCCGAGTAGGACGACGACGGCGGCTCGGCGCCGCTCCGGGACGGAGACGAGGGGGAGGGGCGGAACCACGGCGAAGGAGTGATGGGGGAGGCTGGATCCGGCGGTGAGGCACCAGATCTGGGCGCGGGGTCGACCGGCGGCGGCGAACTCCATGGCAGCGAGGTCCCTGGGCGGCGGCAGCGGTTCACTGCGAGGCAGAGAGCTCGGGTGAGATCCAGGTTGGGGAGAGGAGGAAGGAGGCGCGACGGGAAGGAGGCGGCGAGGTTCGTGACCGGCGGCGGAGGCAGCGGTCGCCGACGGGGAGGCGCTCGGGCAGAGCGGAGGCGGGGCGCTGGGCGAGGCGCAGGAGCGCGGGGGCGACGCGCGATGGGCCTGGCGGGCCGGCCCCGGGCCCGGGCAGGTCGCGGCGGCGCGAGGCGCAGTGGGGACGCTGGAAGGCCGCATGGCACATGGGGATTGGCCACGGGCGGCGCTGGGTGGCGAGGAGCCAATAGGGGCGCGCCAAGTGGCTCCTGTGAGGTGGCCGGCGGTGGATCTGGAAGGGGGGAGGCGGCGGTGCGGATTTCAAGGAGGAGGTGGGGTTGGCTGCGGTTAGGGGTTAGGGAAGAGGTAGGTTAGGTTAGAGCAGGCCAAAAATGGAGAGAGGGGGTCTTTAAATAGCAAAAGAGGCTAGGGTTGGGGGTTTTGGGGGCTTTTCGGAGTGTACGATCGCCATCGAACGGCTCCGGAGCGGAGAGGGACTATGAGAGGGGTTGGTGGGCTATGTATAAGAATTGGGCTGAGAGGAGAGAAGAGAAGGCAGCCCGGCAACGGTTTCCGGAAACCAAAAACGTCCGACGAAGGTACCGGCAACAGTACCGCTATGTTTAATGGTTGGCAGTCAAACGGACTCCGAATGCGACGAAACTTGACAGGCAACCTGTCTACACTATAATAAGACCGCATGACAAGTTGCAACCCATTCCGAGAACATTTTTATGCCACTTATAAAATAATATTTCGGAGGTGCCACGGGCGCGTGCGAGTGTGGTCTGGACTCCGAACGGACAACGGAGAGAACCGGGAGGACCCGAATGGATGCAAGTTTTGAAAAACATGCGGATGAAATGCAGATGATGACATGGCAAAGTGCAACACGCAAGCAAAAGACCTGGCAATGACAGCGAATAACTGGCGGACACCTGGCGCAACGATCCGGGGCGTTACAGTTTGACACCTTTAAAGGTGGTTTTTGTGGGCTTGATCCTTGAGGGATCGATACCCATTTTGCGCACTTTATCCTGATAGAGCAGGTTCAGGCTACTGCTGTCAGGACCCCGACTCAATGCCACATCGATCTAGCATGTAACACCTCATATCACTTTGCGGCCTCACGCACGGTATTCCCACGGGTGTCGCCTTACCTTTGCCCGGGACCGTTTGCGCCTTTTGGCACACGTATATGATAGCGTCGCTAGCATCCATATGATAAGGAGCCCGGGCTGACATGGCTAGTCGTAAACCCAAAGTGGCACAGACTTACAGGGACAGACATCCATGACCCAGCATCGAACGTGTCGGTCATCAGCGAGTGAATCCAGGCTGTAGCACTGGGCTAGCAGGACTCCGGTAAACCGGGCTGTAGCGGGCTAACAGGACTCCGGAATTCATCGCGTGACATTTCCCCGAAGGGACAGACACAGGAACGAAGAAGGACACATGCCGGCCAGCCTAAGTGTTCCGGAGCAGTAGCAAGCTACCATGGCTCGGTGGAAACACTAGGAGACATTTCCCGGTAAGAGAGGCTACCAAGGATAAACAACTAGGTTGTCAGATCCCACACATACCAAGCATTTCAATAACATACACACAATATGCTCGATATGTGCAACTACAACATGGCATCACAACATGACTCTACGACTCAAATATTTTAATCAATAGGCTCCAAGGAGCGAGATATTACAAACAGGGGTCTCATGACCCAACAATCAGAACATACAAGTCAAAGCACAAGCGGAAGCTATCATGTCTGAGTACAGACATCTATAAATGAAAAGGGCTGAGAAGCCTGACTATTTATCAGATCCTGCCGAGGGCACAAGATCGTAGCTGAGGTATCAAGCTAAACGTCGAAGTCCACGCGGAACTACTAGTGAGACTGAAGTCTCTCTGCAAAACATAAAATGGGCAAACGTGAGTACAAATGTACCCAGCAAGACTTACATCAGATCTATCTACATATGCCTCATTATCAACAAAGGGGATGGTGGAGTTTAACTGCAGCAAGCCAGCTTTGACTCGGTGGCTATCCTGAACTACGACTGCAAGTAACTCTTTGAGGTGGCGCACACGAGTCCACATATTCACCATATCAATACACCACTATGGATCCGCTCCCGTCTCCCTACGAGAACGCCATCCATAGCACTCACGCTTATCTTGCGTATTTTAGAGTATCCACTTTCACTTGTCTATGAACTATACAAGGGGTCCACGTTTCCATATCCGAGGAATCCGGCTATTCGAATAGATGATGTTAACCCTGCAGGGGTGTACTTCTTCACACACGCTTTCGCCACTTATCGCCCTGTACACGTCATGTACCTCGGCAACCTTCAAGCGGAAGCCGGGCGAGGGAGTCGGCCACGACCTGACTAACCGAACAAGTCTCTAGTCCAGGTTTATCGCCTATTCGGGTTCCATCCGCAAGGAGATCCGGCCGGGGTGTCGCTCACGGCCCCAAACGATGTGTGCAGGGTTCCCAAGCCCACCAACCGGGTGCCACTTGGTACACCGTGCCACTGTGCCTAGTCTGTCCCAAGCCCACCTGTACCGGGTGCCACTTGGTAGACTACTAACACTACCTACAAACACCAGAAACTAGTTGCAACTCCTGGACAGAGATCATGTTGATTAATAAGTCGAGAGGGGCACTTAAGCATTCCAATGTGTGGTAGTAGCTGGTCATGGATCACAAACACAGAACTCAGTTCCTGAGGACGGCTGCAATGAGACAACCCACCATGTACTCCTACATGGCCTCTCACCGCTACCTTTACCAAATCGTGTTCACACACTTAGCTCACACACAGTAGGACATGTTCACACGCCTCTGATTCATCCCCGATGAATCAGACCTGACTCAACTCTAAGCAGTAGCAGGCATGACAAACAAGCATGAATGAGTAGGCACATCAGGGCTCAAACAACTCCTACTCATGCTAGTGGGTTTCATCTATTTACTGTGGCAATGACAGGTCATGCAAAGGATAAAGGGGTTCAGCTACCGCAGCAAGTATCAAATATGTCGTTGTTGTCCTAATGCAGTAAAAGAGAGCAGGAGCGAGAGAGTGGGATTTTATCGGAATGAACAAGGGGGTTTTGCTTGCCTGGCACTTCTGAAGATAACATTGAGTCTTCATCAGTGTCAACGATCACATCATCGGGTATCACGTCTATCGAGAGGGGACAAATACCGGCAACACAGAAAGGAACACAATCAATGCAATGCACAATATGATGCATGATCATGACATGGCAAAATGAATGTGTTTTGGGCTAATGCATCTAGCAACAAGTTAAATGAAGTTGGTTTGAATACAAAATTCAAATTCAAACTCCATATGTGATTATTTAAATGCCCTTTAATTGATTTGTGCTAAACAGCAGCTATAAGTTGTTCTAACATGCATGAAAATGGTACAGATGGATTCCTTGAATTTTTCTGATAATTTTTCATATATAATTTATTTCATTTGGAGTTACGGTTAATTTTCTATGATTTATTGAAGTTTTAGGCATTTTCTGGAATTTTCTGATTATTTTTAAATCCAGAAAATACTTATTGCGTCAGCCCCACGTCACAGTGACGTCAGCGGGGTCAACTGGGCTGGCTCGGGTCAAACCTGCCGTGTGGGGTCCACACGTCAGTGACACAGGGCTAATCCCGCGTTGACCCGGGCTTTGACCCACTACGGGGCCCACTGTCAGTGCCACGGGGTTAGTTTAACAGGGTCATTAGTGCTAATTAGGCGTGCCACGTCGGCAGTCGCCGGAGTTTGGCCGGCGACGACCAAAACTGCGGCGGGAGCTCGCCGGAGTGGCGCTGCGAGCGGTTTTGGGCCAAGCCAAGGGCACCAGAGGGTTGCCCTTGCTTGCGCGCATCCAAAGGAGGCATGCGGGAGGCGCGGGGTGGTCAGCGCTCGCCGGAGTGGGGCTTGCGGCGGCGGCCGGAGCTTCGGGTTCGAGCGGGGCGAGGCCACAGAGAACGGGAGGGATGGTTAAGGGGCTCGCCGAGCTCCTGAGGATGCTAGGAGCACGGTGCCGTGCTCGGACGCGACCGAAACAGGGCATGGCCGCGACGGCAGCATGGCCGGCGGCAGCGAGCTCCGGTCGTCGGCAAAGTGGCAGCTGCGGTGTGCAAACGAGAGAACGGAGAGGGGGAAACAGCACAGGAGCTCACAACGGGTGCAGTGGTGGCCTCGGCGAGCTCGGGGAGGCACCGGAGCCGACGAATTTGACGAAGATGGCCAGCGGGTCCGAGGTAGAAGACGACGTCGATGGCGGCGATGCAGCAGGTCCGGGGCCTCGTGGCTCGTTGAGGAGGTAGAGGGAGGACCCGCGGAGCTTCCTGGGGCGTCGGTGAGGCTAGGGGTGGCCGGTGGCTGCGGCAATCGGCGTCGGTGGCGGCGGCTCCGTTCGGGCCCGAGGTGCGGAGCGAGAGGGAGAGCAGGAGAAGGGGATGAGTGAGGGGGTCCAGGGGTTCGAGGCGGCGCCGAAGAGAAGGCCCGAGGCGTCGCGGTGGCGAGGGACGCAGGCAGGCAGGGAGGTGGCGTGGCGCCACGGCGCGCGCGTGCGCTGTCTCCCTCCTCTGCCTACTGGCAGAGGTAGAGGACGACTGGCACCAGGCCAGTGGGCTGGGCTGTCCACTGGGCCAGCCAGGTAAGGGCCCAGGTAAGACTCTCTCTCCCTTTTCTAATTATTTCAGTTTTCTATTTTGCAGGTTTGTTTTGAATTTGGTTTTGAAACCAATTCAATTTATTTTGCTTCTGACAATATTTTTAGGAGCTAAAAGAATTAAAACTATGCTCCACAAAAATATTTCAGAATTATTGGACCTATATTTATTTAACAGTAGATATAAGTCCAATTCAAATAGCTATGATTTAAATTCAAAGTCCCAAAAATAAATCCTTAAAAATGTTCAATATTTTGGTTGGGACCAGAACCCTTACCAAAAATTATCAAACATTTAAGAAGAGCCATTTGGAGCAATGAATAAGATTTCTAGGGTTTTTGCCCCTCTTTTATTTAGGGTTTTGAGGCTTCCAATATTCCTCAATTCAAGTTTCAAAAATATGGACATGATGCACACATGAAGCTAACCTAGAGCAAAGCCTGAAGCTAGGGATGTGACAACTGCCACCATCCATAAGGACTCGAGTAAGGTGTAATCCATCAATAATTGGGTCAAGGACCAGTGCGGCTAAACCGGCATGACGGATACTCGTCAGATGGTCCCTGCGATCGAAGGTGATCGGACAGGACGACCATGGGTTGAACTTTCGGGAGACTGGCTCCATTGCGTAGACGTCCCTGTGTGCATGCTTGCGCTCCCTCTTGGGGATATGGATGGTGTATATCATGTTCACCATTTTGACTTGGGGGGGGGGATTTATTCTATCCCCCTGTGCTCGGTGGTCGGGATTCCTCGTCATCGTCATCGCTTTGCGACCCTTTCTCCTTATTCTCGGCATTTAACTTGCCGGCCTATTTGAAGACCCAATATTCCCTGTTGGTATGATTGGCTGGTTTATTAAGAGTGCCATGGATTTGGCATGGTCGATCTAGTATGCGGTCCAAACTGGACGGGCCCAGATTATTTTTATTAAATGGCTTCTTCCGCTGACCGGATTTAGAGCCACTGAATCCGGTGTTGACCACCATGTCTTCGATGTTGTCATTGTTGTTTCGATGCTTATGTCTATTGCGTCGGGGCTTGCCGTTGCTATTTCTGGCTTCAGAAGTGCCAGGTTCGCTTGTATTGTTGTTGCTACGGGCTATCCAGCTATCTTCATCCGCACAGAAGTGGGTCATCAGTGCCGTAAGGGCTGACATGGACTTCGGTTTTTCCTAGCCGAGGTGTCTGGCCAGCCATTCATCGCGGATGCTGTGCTTAAAGGCCGCTAGGGCTTCAGCATCCAGACAGTCGATGATTTGGTTCTTTTTAGCTAAGAACCTAGTCCAGAATTTCTTGGCTGAGTCTTCGGGCTGTTGGATTATGTGACTTAGGTCATCGGCATCCGGAGGTCGGACATATGTTCCTTGGAAGTTGTCGAGGAAGGCGTCCTCCAAGTCCTCCCAGCTGCCAATGGAGTTTTCTGGCAGACTGTTCAACAAGTACCTAGCTGGTCCCTTCAGTTTGAGAGGGAGGTATTCGATGGTGTGAAGATCATCACCGCGGGCCATATGAATATGGAGAAGAAAGTCCTCAATCCATACCGCGGGGTCTGTTGTGCCATCATATGATTCGATGTTCATAGGTTTAAACCCTTCTGGGAAATCGTGTTCCATTACTTCATTAGTGAAGCAAAGGGGGTGTGCGGCGCCTCTATATCGGACCAAGTCGTGACATAGCTCCGATGGAGTTCGTCTGCGGTTTTTGGCCCGAACATGGTTATGTTTGTCACGTTCAGTCGGATGGCCATGGTCGTGCATCGGGGCACGCCCCCGTGATCCATAGATTGATCTTGTCTGGCCTGCTCTGTTTTTCAAGTCATTCCGCAGGTCTTGTGTATATCCCCAAGCTGTTGTATTTCTGTTTGTTCGGCGAGGTAATGCGGGTTGGTGTTCGGCTCGAGGTGTCGCTTTGTCCCGGCCACGTGGTGGTCGGCCAGCCGCATTGTACCTTGGTATGACGGGCTCCATCGCCTCGTCATTGAACTGTGGTAACAGTTTGCGCTTCGGGTAGCTTTTGGTTGCGGGCTCGAGGCCATATTCTTCGGCTGCCAGGACATCAGTCCATCTTTTGTTGAGCAGATCTTGATCATCTTGAAGCTGCTGCTGCTTCTGTTTCAGGCTCCTTGCAGTGGCTATTAGCCGGCGCTTAAAGCGCTCCTGCTCGGCGGGCTCCTCAGGCACGATAAAGTCTTCGTCGCCAAGGCACACCTCGTCCTCGGAGAGCGGAAGATAATTACTATCGTTCGCGTCCTCATTCGTGGCCTGTTCATCAGAGCTAGCTTGCCCATCTTCCGGTTCGTCCTGTTCGGAGGTTGGCTCAACGGGGTCTTCATTGTCTTCAGTGTCGTCCGGAGTATTGTTTTCTCCTATGATAGTTTTTCTGTTTTTACTACTGCGTGGCTTAGAGTGCGTCGCTGACGTCGGCTCTTTGGCTGTATCTCAGGAGGTTTATTCTTAACTGGATTTTCATTGTCGCTGTTGTTTTCTTTGGGTGTATCCACCATGTATATGTCGTATGAGGAGGTGGCTGTCCAACGCCCTGTATGCGGTTGTTCCTGCTCCTCTTCGGCATCATCGTCTATACCGTCGATGTCATCAGAGTCATAATCAAGCATGTCAGTTAAATCATCGACAGTGGCTATAAAGTGGGTGGTGGGTGGGAAATGAAGTTCTTCGTCATCCACTTCCCATTCGAGCCGGACATAGTTTGGCCGAGAGTCCCCTGACAAGGAGAGGGATTTTAATGAGTTTAACACGTCACCAAAAGGCGAGTGCTGGAAGATGTCCGCGGAGCTGAACTCCAAATCGACGCCCAATCAGGTTCGATGGGTGCGGATGCACGCGGTCCAAAACCCATGGCCGGAGATGAGTCTGAGGTTTCGGTGACACAAGCCCAGCTCGATGTTGGGTCTGTGTGCGGCTAGAGCGCCGCTAAGTCTACGGCGTCCGTGGTGTGGTTAAGCCTCCCATCTTCGGACGACGCAGTCTGCTCCGGATCTAGGGCTAGAGAAGTCACATGCACTATCTCCTAAGCGCGTCCAGATGACAGATCTAGGTCATGTACATCATGGTGGCAGGGGACAGCCATCATGGGCTCGAATCCATCAAAGATCAAGTCTCCGCGGATATCGACCACAAAACTCAGGCTTCCGAATCTAACCTGATGGCCAGGGGCGTAGATATCGATCTGCTCCAGATGGCCAAGCAAGTTGGCCCGCAGTGCGAAGCCGCCAAATACGAAGATCTGTCCTGGGAGGAAAATCTCCCCCTGGACTGCGTTGTTGTAGATGATTGATGGAGCCATCAAGCCTTCTGGCGACGATGCAGTGGAACTCTCAATGAAAGCACCAATGTCGGTGTCAAAACCGGTGGATCTTGGGTAGGGGGTCCCGAACTGTGCGTCTAAGGCTAATGGTAACAGGAGGCGGGGGACACAATGTTTACCCAGGTTTGGGCCCTCTCTATGGAGGTAATACCCAACTTCCTGCTTGATTGATCTTGATGAATATGAGTATTACAAGATTGATCTAACATGAGATCGTAATGGCTAAACCCTAGAAGTCTAGCCTATGAGATTATGATTGTTGTCCTACGTACTAACCCCTCCGGTTTATATAGACACCGGAGGGGGCTAGGGTTACACAAAGTTGATTACATAGAAAGGAATCTACATATCCGAATTGCCAAGCTTGCCATCCACGCAAAGGAGAGTCCCATTCGGACATGAGAAGAAGTCTTCTATCTTGTATCTTCATAGCCCAACAGTCTGGCATATGTATATAGTCCGGCTGTCTGAGGACACCTTAATCCGGGACTCCCTCACTCATCACCTCCATGAATGTCAAGCTCTAGCTCATTATATCCCGACATCACTTCATCCACTCGACACAAGCATAATTAGCTGGAATTGGATTGCCATGGAAGGTGGGGGATTTATTAAAGCATATCCATCCACCACCTTCATTGATATGTTCTTCACCTTAATGTGTAGCTCACAAGGTGTCGCACGTTGGATATCATCCATGGGGTATCTATCCAGCAGTGCATCATCGGTCGGGGTGAAACCCATGCTGCTTCTCGGCATAGATGGGACAGTGCTATCCAATGCTAGATCTGCTTGATGATGCCGCTGCTGAGACACGCTTTCCTGGCTAAGTGAGTCGATCTGCTCTTGCTGCCGCCTGAAAGCGCGTTCCAACTCCACGAGCTTTGATTTCCTTGAAGGCTGACTGCTTCCTGATACGTCTCCAACGTATCTACTTTTCCAAACACTTTTGCCCTTGTTTTGGACTCTAACTTGCATGATTTGAATCAAACTAACCAGACTGACGTTGTTTTCAGTAGAATTACCATGATGTTGTTTCATGTGTAGAAAACAAAAGTTGTCAGAATGACCTGATAATCCTCGAAGACAAGTTTCAGAAAATATAAAAAATCCTCGCAAAAGATGAAGACCAGGGGGCCCACACCCTGTCCACGAGGGTGGGGGGCGCGCCCCCTGTCTTGTGGGCCCCGTGAGGCTCCGCCGACCTCAACTCCAACTCCATATATTCCGTCTCGCGGAGAAAAAAATCAGAGAGAAAGTTTCATCACGTTTTACGATATGGAGCCGCCGCCAAGCCCTAATCTCTCTTGGGAGGGCTGCTCCATATATTTGCTTTCACGAAGAAAAAAATAAGAGAAGATGGATTCATCGCATTTTATGATACGGAGCCACGACCAAGCACTAAAACCTCTTGGGAGGGCTGCTCTGGAGTCCGTTCGGGGCTCCAGAGAGGGGAATCCATCGAGGTCATCATCATCAACCATCCTCCATCACCAATTTCATGATGCTCACCGCCGTGCGTGACTAATTCCATCGTAAGCTTGCTGGACGGTGATGGGTTGGATGAGATTTACCATGTAATCAAGCTAGTTTTGTTAGGGTTTGATCCCTCGTATCCACTATGTTCTGAGATTGATGTTGCTATGACTTTGCTATGCTTCATGCTTGTCACTAGGGCCCGAGTGCCATGATTTCAGATCTGAACCTATTATGTTTTCATCAATATATGTGAGTTCTTGATCCTATCTTGCAAGTCTATAGTCACCTATTATGTGTTATGATCTGACAACCCCGAAGTGACAATAATCGGGATACTTCTCGGTGATGACCGTACTTTGAGGAGTTCATGTATTCACCATGTGTTAATGCTTTGGTCCGGTTCTCTATTAAAAGGAGGCCTTAATATCCCTTAGTTTCCACTAGGATCTCGCTGCCACGGGAGGGTAGGACAAAAGATGTCATGCAAGTTCTTTTCCATAAGCACGTATGACTATTGGAATACATGCCTACATTACATTGATGAATTGGAGCTAGTTCTGTGTCACCCTATGTTATAGCTATTACATGAGAAATCGCATCCAGCATAATTATCCATCACTGATCCATTGCCTACGAGCTTTTCATATATTGTGCTTCGCTTATTTACTTTTTCCTTGTTACTGTTACAATCACTACAAAACACCAAAAATATTGCTATTACTATCTTTACCTTTTACCACCGTTACCATTACTATCATATTACTTTCCTACTAAATACCTTGCTGCAGATACTAAGTTATCCAGATGTGGTTGAATTGACAACTCAACTGCTAATACTCAAGAATATTCTTTGGCTCCCCTTGTGTTGAATCAATAAATTTGGGTTGAATACTCTACCCTCGTAAGCTGTTGCGATCCCCTATACTTGTGGGTCATCAAGACTAATTTCTGGCGCCGTTGCCGGGGAGCATAGCTTTGTTCTCTGAGTCACTTGGGATTTATATCTGTTGATAACTATGAAGAATTCGAAAGACTCTAAAACCAAGATCTATCCCTCAACTACGAGGGGAGGTAAGGAACTGCCATCTAGCTCTGCACTAGATTCTCCTTCTATTATTAATAAGCTTGTGACACCTAAACCTGCTACTGCTATGAATTCTGATATGTCGCATGTTATCGATGATGCCACTTCTGCTTTGCATGATACTTATGATGAAACTACTTCTGTGCGTGATACTACTGTGCCATAAGGTGAATTTCTTGACGAACAACTTGCTAGGGCTACAGAGAATGAAATTATTGAATATGATATTATTGATGATAGTGATGATGAACGTTCTCCGAATGATTATGAATTGCCCGTTGTTCCTGAGGGTTATGTTATGAATAAAGAAGCTGCTGAAGCTATTTTTGCCTGCAAAGATAGATATGATCTTAAGCAGTTATTAGCTAAATGGATGCAACAATCTCTTAATGCTAATGAAACCTGGCCCTGCTTTTGCTACTTCACCTATCTGTGTTACTGATAAGGATTATGAATTCTCTGTTGATCCTGAAATTATTACTTTGGTAGAATCCCATCCTTTTTATGGCCTTGAATCTGAAACTGTCGTGGCACATCTTACCAAGTTGAATGATACAGCTACCCTGTTTACTCATGATGATAAATCTCGCTACTTTTATATCCTTAAGATATTTCCATTCTCATTAAAGGGTGATGCTAAGACTTTGTATAATTCTCTTGTTCCTGGTTGTGTGCGTAGTCCCCAGGATATGATTTATTACTTCTCTGCTAAATATTTCCCTGCTCATAACAAACAAGCTGCCTTGCGGGAAATATATAACTTTGTGCAAATCAAAGAAGAGAGTCTCCCACAAGCTTGGGGGAGGCTCCTCCAATTACTTAATACTTTGCCTGATCATCCACTTAATAAAAATGAAATACTTGATATCTTCTATAATGGACTAACTGATGCTTCCAAGGACTACTTGGATAGTTGTGTTGGTTATGTTTTCAGGGAAAGAACAGTCGACGAAGTTGAGTTACTACTGAATAATATGTTGACTAATGAAAATAATTGGACAATCCCTAAGACAATTCCTGAGGAAATTCCTGAACCAATTGAGCCAACTCCTGAGCCTATTCCTAAACCCTGTCACGCCAAATATGCGACCCTATCCAAAAGGAACTCGAAGGTCCCACCAAGGATAGACCCGCATATTGAAACGCTTTTGCAAGGTGGATATCATTACATCAACATTACATAATAGATGAGGATACATACATAAGGCATACAATGCCACACGAATACAACATCACAATACATGAGAGCAACATCCGACTATGGATGAATCACAAACATAAACTCAAACGACATCCACCCTGCTAGCCCAGGCTGCCGACCTGGAACCTATCCCCTGATCGAAGAAGCAGAAGAAGAACTCAACGCAAGCAAGCATCGCTCTCGCGTCATGATCATCGCATAACCTGTACCTGCAATTGTTGTTTTAGTAATATGTGAGCCACGAGGACTCAGCAATCCCATTACCATGGGTATCAAGACTAGCAAAGCTTAAAAGGAAAGGAAGGGGTAAAGTGGTGAGGCTACAGCAGCGACTAAGCATATATGGTGGCTAACGTACGCAAATAAGAGCGAGAAGAGAGCAAAAGGAACGGTCGTGAAGCTAGCAATGATCAAGAAGTGATCCTGAACTCCTACTTACGTCAAACATAGCACAGAAACTGTGTTCACTTCTCGGACTCCGCCGAGAAGAGACCATCACGGCTACACACATGGTTGATGCGTTTTAATTCAGATCTGGTGTCAAGTTATCTACAACCGGACATTAACAAATTCCCATCTGCCTATAACCATAGGCACGGCTTTCGAAAGATTATACCCTGCAGGGGTGTCCCAACTTAGCCCATGACAAGCTCTCGCGATCAACGAAGGAATAGTCCTTCTCCCAGGAAGACCCGATCAGACTCGGAATCCCCGTTTACAAGACATTTCGACAATGGTAAAACAAGACCAGCAAAACCACCCGATGCGCCGACAAATCCCGATAGGAGCTGCACATATCTCGTTCTCAGGGCAACACCAGATGAGACTAGCTACGAGTAAAACCAACCCTCAAGTTGCCCCGAGGTGGCCCCGCAGGCAGCTCAGTTTGGACCAACACTTAGACAAGCACTGGCCCGGGGGGGGCTAAAATAAAGATGACCCTCGGGTTGGCCGACCCAAGGGAAAGTGGTAGGTGGTGGTGAGGCAAATGGTAAAACCAAGGTTGGGCCTTGCTGGAGGAGTTTTATTCAAAGCGAACTGTCAAGGGGGTCCCATAAATCACCCGACCGCGTAAGGAACGCAATATCCGGGAACATAACACCGGTATGACGGAAACTAGGGCGGCAAGAGTGGAACAAAACACTAGGCAAAAGGCCGAGTCTTCCACCCTTTACCAAGTATATAGATGCATTAATAATATAAGAGATATTGTGATATCCCAACCAAAATCCTGTCCACCATGGAGAAATCTTCAACTTCACCTGCAACTAGCAACGCTATAAGAGGGGCTGAGAAAAAGAGGTAACATAGCCAAACAGTGGTTTGCATAGGAAAGGTGTCAAAGGTTAGAGGTTCATGGTAATATGGGATGGCTTGATAAATAGGTAATAGGTAGCGCAGCATAGCAATAGAACGAAACAACTAGCATAGCAAAGATAGTAGTGAGATCCAGGGTAGCGGTCATCTTTCCTGAAATCCCGCAAGGAAGTAGAACGAGTCCATGAAGAAGACGAACTGATGAAGCCACGAAGACGATCCAAGCGTAGACAAATGAATCCTCACGATCGCAACGGAAACAGGAACTATCGAAAAGAAGCACACAACATAGTAAACACACCACACATGAACAAGGCATGATGCACAACAAGCATGATGCATGAAAAATCTAGATGAGGCTACTCATGGCAAGAGATGATGCAAACAAGAGCAACACATCAAGGCAAGTTTAAATGAGGCCGGGAACAACATATACCAACTCCGGTAAGTCCTCATATGCATATTTCGAAATTGGTCCAGATCTGAATAAACCTTATGTTCAAGTAGTTAAACATCAAGTTAAGATGCACCAAGAAGATCTACACGAGATTCTAGTCAAGTTACATATAAAGTTCATTAGATTTGGAGCTACGGCCTAGAAGATATGAGCAAAACAAGTTAACATGGCATTGATGCAAAATGCATACATCAAGAAAACACCTCAAAACATGGATGCAACATGATAATATGAAGCTACATGCAAAATCAAGCAAGTTTCATCTAGAGCACACTCAAAACAGAGCAACGGTTCAACACACACTCTATACAAGTTATAGCAACAATCTGTCCAAAACAGCAACTAGGCATATTGCAAGCATCAAAACAACAAGCTACAGCACCCCAACATGAAAACAAAAGACATGGGCATGATGTATAGGTAGAGCATTACAAAACATGAACACTGAGCTATCTCCAGAAACTACCAGAACATGCTCAAACACACATGGTAAGATTGCAAGTTATAACAATCCCAGACTTTGCAGAAAATAACATCACGATGCAATGTTTAGAGCTATCAAAAAACATGTTACAGGAACTTATCATGGCAAACAAAGGCATGGCATGAATCTACTAAATGCATAGATCAAAAGACCCTTACTGACCATAAGCCAAAAGGATCAGAAAATATGATGGCACCCATGTAAACATAGCAAGTTATATTACAGATTCAAACATGGCAGAAACATAATTATGAAGGCATGTAGATGAGCTTGTACCACTCATCACAGAGCAAGACATGGCATGGCAAGGCACCCAACAGTAAGAAGACATATTTGTGAAGCTAATAATGGCAAGAGCAAGGTCATAGGGTGCATGGATCACTAGCAAAACAGATGGGAACAACTGAACTTAATGTTAACAGGCTGACAGCAACATTATCAAGCAACTTTGGAGCAAGATATGAACAAGATACAGCAAGATATAAATGCAGCCAGGGGCATGGATGGATTGAGGATGACATGTAGATCAAAACATGTTTATAGAACATCTCCAGATTATGCATGGAATGATTAGTAGCAACATGTTTATATAGCATCGCGAAATAACAGATTCAGCCTACCAAAACAGTAACATCAAGTACACTACTTAACAAGCTCGATACACTCACCACAAGTCATTGCATGACATGATAAGCATAGCATCATCAAGAAGACATGTTTGTGAAACAAACCAAGTCAAGAACAAGTCCATAGCATGCAAGGATCAACTATAGCAACCTTGGCCAAATTGAATAACAAGTAAACAATGTGCCAGGAAACATTTTGAAGCAAAAGTAGAGCACGAAAATGACATGCTAGACTACTCCATAATTGCAACCAAGGGCACGAATGGATAGACAATAACCATATGTTCAAAACACCCTTACTGAAGTATCTCAAAATATGCATGGATCTCTCTGTAGCATCAAGTTTACATGGCATCAAAATTACAGCAGAACAAGGACTAAAACCAGCAATATCACGATGCCTAGTTTGCATGCTTGTGCTAGTCACCACATTGATCACAAAAATACATGGTAAGCACCTCTGTAAAGAAGACATAGCATGGATCAAAACACATGTAGACATCAACCTCATAGGATGCACACATCAATCATGGCAAAAATGACAAAAGAGCTCGTTCTGATAACAGACAGCAGAAAACATTATGAAGCACTCTTACAACGATGATTCTGGCATCAAGATGACCTCAAATAAATATGATGCAATGAAATGAAATGACGTACTCATCGACGCGAACAATTTGACATATTAGACGCACGAAACGGAGCTACGGATGCAGAGTTACGATGCGATGAACATGGCATGAAAATGACAAAAATCTGGGACTTAGAGGATCCGGGGTCAAACTCTGGATCTGCACGGTTTACGAGGATCGCTGGAGTGGTTCGCCTGATAAGAAGCAGACGGCGGCCGGAGCAAGTGGGCTCGCCAGAGAAGCGCGGTTCCCCGAATCTGGCCCTCCCGCGGCCGGATCTGGCCGGGGCGGAGGAGAGGAGGCGCGGGGGCGCGCGGCAGGGCGCGACCGGGCCGGGACGCCGGCGAAGGCGGCGAGGCACAACGGCGGCGGCCGGAGGGCGCGGCGGCGTGGGCCGGAGGGCGCGGCGGCGCGGGCCGGAGGGCGCGGCGGAGAGCAGGGCCGGGACGGCGGAGCTCCTGGCGGCGGAGGCGACGACGGCTGTGGACGGCGCGGCGCGGCGACGGCCCAGGCCGGCGCGGCGGCGGGGCCGACGAGGGCCTGCGGCGGCGGGAGGCCAGCGGCCGGGCCGGGCGGCGGCCGGACGGGCGGGAGGCGGCGGCGCTCCGCTCGGGCGGATCGGGACTCGGGGGGGCGCTGCAGGCCGCGGCGGGCCGGCGGCGCGGGGCAGCGACGCGCCCACGTGGCGGACGCCGGTTGGACGAGGGGGCGGCGGCGGACATGTCCGGCCCAGATCGGACATGTCCGGCGCGCGGAGAGGGGATTTTTAGGGTTTCGGGAGGAATCATCCGTGAATTTCGGGGGAAGGGGCATATTTATAGTTTCTGGGAGCTAGGAGAGTCCAAATGAGAAGCGGTTTTCGCCCACACGATCGTGATCGAATGACCAAGAGCATGGAGAGGAGTTTTCTGGACTTTGGGCCACTTCGAAAGGGTGTTGGGCTGCAAAGAGAAAGAGGGGTTTACGGTTACCCGGTTAACCGTTGGAGTACCAAACGACCTCCAAATGGCACGAAACTTGACAGGCGGTCTACCGGTGCTATACCAAGGCCGCTTGGAAAGACTCGGTCCATTCCGAGAAAGTTTAAAACCCACTCACGAAAAGAGAGAAGAGGGGGATGCCGGAGGACATAGGAGCGCCGGATTGCAAAACGGACAACGGGGAAAATGCTCGGATGCATGAGATGAACACGTATGCAATGCAATGCAATGCACATGATGACATGACAAAATGCAACAGGCAAGCAATTGACATGGCAACGACGGCAAATAACTAGCAGACACCTGGCGCATCAGACTCAGAGCGTTACAACACTCCTCCACTAACAAGAGATCTCGTCCTGAGATCTTAGGACCGAGATGGAAGGGAAAAAGGGATGAGGTGAAACAAGACTCAAGAGAAGAAGCAAAGAATCGAGAGCACTCGAGAAGAAGAGAGGAATGACGAGAATGACGAGAATCAAAAGCTCACGGAATCAGATAGACTATGAAACCACTCCGGTTAGAATGAGATAAGAAATGAATAAGACTGAAAGGATGTAGGCAGCACTCCGGTTGAAAATGGAAAGAATAGAACAAGAACTTCACCAGATGGGATGGCACTTGACGAGATGAACAACGCAAAGCCTCCGGAAAGAATTGAAATAGGATTGAATGAAAAGAATTTAAAATGATTGAATGGAGTTGTTGAGAAAATCAACAACGAAAGAAAAAGCTTGTTGTGGACTTATGGAAAACATCTCAAAATTATGAGGTGATAACCAGCCACAAACAGAAATGATTGGATAACTTAGAAGAACGAAGAAATGGAAAACTCCACTTCAAAAGAATACAGAGGATTAATTGCACTTCGAGACGCAAGAAGAAAAGATATTTGAACTCCACCAACAAGAGTCTTGATGAACACTTGAGAAATGAATTAAATCATGAAGAACTCCAGTAACAAAAAGGATGATGAGATAGAATGAAGGATGAAAGAATAAGATGAGCCTTGCAATTATTTAGATGGAGGTTCCGATGAAATGGCCGAGGAAATTGAACTCCGGGAAAAGAAAAGATGAAAACACTTGGAACTAGAATTTCTTCCTCACGAACAAACTCCGAAGGAAGGGATTAACCACTTGGAAGAAATAAGAATAAGATTTATTGTATACTTATCCTTCATCAAATTATATTGATGACAAGCAATGGATTTGGCATACCACTTATTCTTCTTGAAAAGGATTAAGGGGAAAATGGCGCAAAACTTGAGAAAGTCTTCCTGATCCACCGGTAGGATTGAAAAGAACGAAAGGATTAAAATGATAATCAAGGAAAAGAATCTTGAAAGAACCACCGTAAGAATTCGAAACTGACTGAAGAAAGAGAAATAATCACCGAAAGCATTAGAAGAACAAATATGCTAGAGAGGATATAGATTCAGAAGAACAAAGGGATCATGAGCTGATTAAAGAACACTTGAACGAATCGCCGGGGATAAATAGAGAATGATAACTGGAATGATGACCTCGGGTGAAAGAAACGGAAAAACAACTTCTGACATACTCCGGATGGGTGAAAAGGATATCTGACAAATGGAATAATTCGAGAGGATGATAACATGAAGCTAGAACCATGAATCTTCGAGAGAACGGACAAGATTTAGAGGAAAGACTCTTCTTCGGTCTTCAAATGACGACGGAAAACACCACCAAAATAGCTGAGGTACTCCGGGAAAATGAAAAGCAGAGAGGTTGAGCCAATACTGAAAAGAGTTTGAAAGCGATCTTGTAGATGGCATCTGACTGATGAAATTCATTCTTACGTCAAACTTCGCAAAGGATTTGAGAATAGTTCCGGGAAATTAGAAGAGTCAGGTAAGATCCTGGAAAAAGACCTGTGGGTTAGGGCCCACTGAAGAGATAACACCGTTGGAAAGGATTGTTGAAGAGATAGATGAAGCACCGGAACAATTGAAATATTTGAATGAGGTGACAACCTCGAATTAATTGGAACACAGACGAATCTTCTGAGATGTATTCCGAACTCCGGAATGATAAACTGGCGAGAGGCGAACGAGCAAGGAGAACACTTGAGGAAAAAAGGATATGATCTACCAAAAACTTGAATTGAATCCACCAGAGAAGAATAAGAGATGAAGAATGTCCACCGATACAAGAATCCACCGGTTGAAATAATTTACGAAAGACTGAAGAGGTTCCACACGAATGAAATAGGTGGTCGAGATAGAGACTCAGACTCCGGGAAGAAGAGGGTGGGAGGGCGGGAAAACAAAGGCAACATGGAAGGGGAAATGACGAATATCTTGAAGAGAAAACACTGGTTGAAATCATTGAGGAGAGAGAGCAAAACTTCACACGAGTAGGATGGATACTCGATTACGAACTCCAGTTCCGAGAAGAAGAAGGGGTGGGCGGGTGGGAAAGAAAACAACTGAGGGTTGAACTCAAAGATGAAGAGGCTCGAGTCGACTTGACGAGAAATGCACCGGATAAAAAGAGCTGAGGAACAACTACTGGAAAACCAACTGCGTGAACCTAAAGAAAGTTTGAAGGGGAAGAGAAGTAATTCAAAACACCTACGTCAAGATTCCTTACCAGAGCGACGAAGGGGCTGAGGAGTAAAAAGAATTCCTACTCTCCGATATAACTAGACTCCGAAAAACAGTTTTCTTCTAGACTCAACAACGGCCAAACTACACGATCAATCAAGGGGGCTCCTAGGGTCGGTCGAGGCTCTGATACCAACTTGTCACGCCCAATATGCGACCCTATCCAAAAGGAACTCGAAGGTCCCACCAAGGATAGACCCGCATATTGAAATGCTTTTGCAAGGTGGATATCATTACATCAACATTACATAATAGATGGGGATACATACATAAGGCATACAATGCCACACGAATACAACACCACAATACATGAGAGCAACATCCGACTACGGATGAATCACAAACATAAACTCAAACGACATCCACCCTGCTAGCCCAGGCTGCCGACCTGGAACCTATCCCCTCATCGAAGAAGCAGAAGAAGAACTCAACGCAAGCAAGCATCGCTCTCGCATCATGATCATCGCATAACCTGTACCTGCAACTGTTGTTGTAGTAATCTATGAGCCACGAGGACTCAGCAATCCCATTACCATGGGTATCAAGAATAGCAAAGCTTAAAAGGAAAGGAAGGGGTAAAGTGGTGAGGCTGCAGCAGCGACTAAGCATATATGGTGGCTAACGTACGCAAATAAGAGCGAGAAGAGAGCAAAAGGAACGGTCGTGAAGCTAGCAATGATCAAGAAGTGATCCTGAACTCCTACTTACGTCAAACATAGCACAGAAACTGTGTTCACTTCTCGGACTCCGCCGAGAAGAGACCATCACGGCTACACACGTGGTTGATGCGTTTTAATTCAGATCTGGTGTCAAGTTATCTACAACCGGACATTAACAAATTCCCATCTGCCTATAACCATAGGCACGGCTTTCGAAAGATTATACCCTGCAGGGGTGTCCCAACTTAGCCCATGACAAGCTCTCGCGATCAACGAAGGAATAGACCTTCTCCCAGGAAGACCCGATCAGACTCGGAATCCCCGTTTACAAGACATTTCGACAATGGTAAAACAAGACCAGCAAAACCACCCGATGCGCCAACAAATCCCGATAGGAGCTGCACATATCTCGTTCTCAGGGCAACATCGGATGAGACTAGCTACGAGTAAAACCAACCCTCAAGTTGCCCTGAGGTGGCCCCGCAGGCAGCTCAGTTTGGACCAACACTTAGACAAGCACTGGCCCGGGGGGGGGGCTAAAATAAAGATGACCCTCGGGTTGGCCGACCCAAGGGAAAGTGGTAGGTGGTGGTGAGGCAAATGGTAAAACCAAGGTTGGGCCTTGCTGGAGGAGTTTTATTCAAAGCGAACTGTCAAGGGGGTCCCATAAATCACCCGACCGCGTAAGGAACGCAAAATCCGGGAACATAACACCGATATGACGGAAACTAGGGCGGCAAGAGTGGAACAAAACACTAGGCAAAAGGCCGAGTCTTCCACCCTTTACCAAGTATATAGATGCATTAATAATATAAGAGATATTGTGATATCCCAACCAAAATCCTGTCCACCATGGAGAAACCTTCAACTTCACCTGCAACTAGCAACGCTATAAGAGGGGCTGAGAAAAAGAGGTAACATAGCCAAACAGTGGTTTGCATAGGAAAGGTGTCAAAGGTTAGAGGTTCATGGTAATATGGGATGGCTTGATAAATAGGTAATAGGTAGCGCAGCATAGCAATAGAACGAAACAACTAGCATAGCAAAGATAGTAGTGAGATCCAGGGTAGCGGTCATCTTGCCTGAAATCCCGCAAGGAAGTAGAACGAGTCCATGAAGAAGACGAACTGATGAAGCCACGAAGACGATCCAAGCGTAGACAAATGAATCCTCACGATCGCAACGGAAACAGGAACTATCGAAAAGAAGCACACAACATAGTAAACACACCACACATGAACAAGGCATGATGCACAACAAGCATGATGCATGAAAAATCTAGATGAGGCTACTCATGGCAAGAGATGATGCAAACAAGAGCAACACATCAAGGCAAGTTTAAATGAGGCCGGGAACAACATATACCAACTCCGGTAAGTCCTCATATGCATATTTCGAAATTGGTCCAGATCTGAATAAACCTTATGTTCAAGTAGTTAAACATCAAGTTAAGATGCACCAAGAAGATCTACACGAGATTCTAGTCAAGTTACATATAAAGTTCATTAGATTTGGAGCTACGGCCTAGAAGATATGAGCAAAACAAGTTAACATGGCATTGATGCAAAATGCATACATCAAGAAAACACCTCAAAACATGGATGCAACATGATAATATGAAGCTACATGCAAAATCAAGCAAGTTTCATCTAGAGCACACTCAAAACAGAGCAACGGTTCAACACACACACTCTATACAAGTTATAGCAACAATCTGTCCAAAACAGCAACTAGGCATATTGCAAGCATCAAAACAACAAGCTACAGCACCCCAACATGAAAACAAAAGACATGGGCATGATGTATAGGTAAAGCATTACAAAACATGAACACTGAGCTATCTCCAGAAACTACCAGAACATGCTCAAACACACATGGTAAGATTGCAAGTTATAACAATCCCAGACTTTGCAGAAAATAACATCACGATGCAATGTTTAGAGCTATCAAAAAACATGTTACAGGAACTTATCATGGCAAACAAAGGCATGGCATGAATCTACTAAATGCATAGATCAAAAGACCCTTACTGACCATAAGCCAAAAAGGATCAGAAAATATGATGGCACCCATGTAAACATAGCAAGTTATATTACAGATTCAAACATGGCAGAAACATAATTATGAAGGCATGTAGATGAGCTTGTACCACTAATCACAGAGCAAGACATGGCATGGCAAGGCACCCAACAGTAAGAAGACATATTTGTGAAGCTAATAATGGCAAGAGCAAGGTCATAGGGTGCATGGATCACTAGCAAAACACATGGGAACAACTGAACTTAATGTTAACAGGCTGACAGCAACATTTTCAAGCAACTTTGGAGCAAGATATGAACAAGATACAGCAAGTTATAAATGCAGCCAGGGGCATGGATGGATTGAGGATGACATGTAGATCAAAACATGTTTATAGAACATCTCCAGATTATGCATGGAATGATTAGTAGCAACATGTTTATATAGCATCGCGAAATAACAGATTCAGCCTACCAAAACAGTAACATCAAGTACACTACTTAACAAGCTCGATACACTCACCACAAGTCATTGCATGACATGATAAGCATAGCATCATCAAGAAGACATGTTTGTGAAACAAACCAAGTCAAGAACAAGTCCATAGCATGCAAGGATCAACTATAGCAACCTTGGCCAAATTGAATAACAAGTAAACAATGTGCCAGGAAACATTTTGAAGCAAAAGTAGAGCACGAAAATGACATGCTAGACTACTCCATAATTGCAACCAAGGGCACGAATGGATAGACAATAACCATATGTTCAAAACACCCTTACTGAAGTATCTCAAAATATGCATGGATCTCTCTGTAGCATCAAGTTTACATGGCATCAAAATTACAGCAGAACAAGGACTAAAACCAGCAATATCACGATGCCTAGTTTGCATGCTTGTGCTAGTCACCACATTGATCACAAAAATACATGGTAAGCACCTCTATAAAGAAGACATAGCATAGATCAAAACACATGTAGACATCAACCTCATAGGATGCACACATCAATCATGGCAAAAATGACAAAAGAGCTCGTTCTGATAACAGACAGCAGAAAACATTATGAAGCACTCTTATAACGATGATTCCGGCATCAAGATGACCTCAAATAAATATGATGCAATGAAATGAAATGACGTACTCGTAGAGGCGAACAATTTGACATATTACACGCACGAAACGGAGCTACGGATGCAGAGTTACGATGCGATGAACATGGCATGAAAATGACAAAAATCTGGGACTTAGAGGATTCGGGGTCAACCTCTGGATCTGCACGGTTTACGAGGATCGCTGGAGTGGTTCGCCTGATAAGAAGCAGACGGCGGCCGGAGCTCGTGGGCTCGCCAGAGAAGCGCGGTTCCCCGGATCCGGCCCTCCCGCGGCCGGATCTGGCCGGGGCGGAGGAGAGGAGGTGCGGGGGCGCGCGGCAGGGCGCGACCGGGCTGGGACGCCGGCGAAGGCGGCGAGGCGCCACGGCGGCGGCCGGAGGGCGCGGCGGAGAGCAAGGCCGGGGCGGCGGAGCTCCTGGCGGCGGAGGCGACGACGGCTGGGGACGGCGCGGCGCGGCGGCGGCCCAGGCTGGCGCGGCGGCGGGGCCGGCGAGGGCCTGCGGCGGCGGGAGGCCAGCAGCCGGGCTAGGCGGCGGCCGGACGGGCGGGAGGCGGCGGCGCTCCTCTCGGGCGGATCGGGCCTCGGGGGGGCCCGCTGCGGGCCGCGGCGTGCCGGCGGCGCGGGGCAGCGGCGCGCCCACGTGGCGGACGCTGGTTGGACGAGGGGGCGGCGGCGGACATGTCCGGCCCAGATCGGACATGTCCGGCCCAGATCGGACATGTCCGGCTCGTGGAGAGGGGATTTTTATGGTTTCGGGAGGAATCATCCGTGAATTTCGGGGGAAGGGGCATATTTATAGTTTCTGGGAGCTAGGAGAGTCCAAATGAGGAGCGGTTTTCGCCCACACGATCGTGATCGAACGACCGAGAGCATGGAGGGGAGTTTGTTGGGCTTTGGGCCACTTCGAAAGGGTGTTGGGCTGCAAAGAGAAAGAGGGTTTTACGATTACCTGGTTAACCGTTGGAGTACTAAACGACCTCCAAATGGCACGAAACTTGACAGGCGGTCTACCGGTGCTATACCAAGGCCGCTTGGCAAGACTCGGTCCATTCCGAGAAAGTTTAACACCCACTCACGAAAAGAGAGAAGAGGGGGACGCAGGAGGACATAGGAGCGCCGGATTGCAAAACGGACAACGGGGAAAATGCTCGGATGCATGAGACGAACACATATGCAATGCAATGCAATGCACATGATGACATGACAAAATGAAACACGCAAGCAAATGACATGGCAACGATGGCGAATAACTGGCAGACACCTGGCGCATCAGACTCGGGGCGTTACAAACCCACTCCGAAGAAGGGAGGTGTTCTATTTCTCGGTCCTGAAGATATGCAAGAGGCAAAGAAATCAATGAAAGAAAAATGTATTAAAGCTGAAGATGTTAAGAATTTACCTCCTATTGAAGAAATACATGGTCTTAATATACCGCCTGTTGAAGAAACGCATTATCTTGATAACCCGACACAGGTAGTAAAGGTAAATTCTCTCTATAGATATGATAAAGATGAAATCCCATCTACTAAATTTCGTAGCCCTTGCTTAGATGAATTTGATGATTTCATGAATAGACAAGCAAATTTCAATGATTATGTTGGTAGACAATTGAAGAATAATGCTTATACGATAGTATGCTTGAATGATTATGTAGCTAGAGTTAAAGGTGAACTTAAACTCACTAGTAAACATGCTTCCATGGTTGCTACTCAAGCTGAACAAGTACTTAAGGCTCAGAATGAATTGCTAGCTGAATCAAATAATAAAAATGACTTTGCTATTAGAGTGGCTACTAGAACTGGTAGAATGACTCAGGAACCTTTGTATCCTGAAGGCCACCCTAAAAGAATTGAACAAGATTCTCAGAATAATAATCTAGATGCTCCTAGTTCTTCTAAGAAGAAGAAAAAGAAGAATGATAGGACTTTGCAAACTTCTAGTGAACCTAATGTAGAAATACCTGAGAATCCTAATAATACTTCTATCTCTGATGCTAAAACACAATCTGGAGATGAACATGAACTTGATGATAATGCTAATAATGATGTTCGTGTAGAGGCACAACCTAGTAATAACAATTAAATAGAAATTGAACCCGCTATTGGTCTCGATAACCCACAATCAAGAAACCAACGTTATGATAAGAGAGATTTTGTTGCTAGGAAGCATGGTAGAGAAAGAGAACCATGGGTGCAAAAAACCATGCCCTTTCCTCCTAAACCATCCAAGACAAAGGATGATGAGGACTTTGAGCGTTTTGCTGATATGATTAGACCTATTTTCCTACGCATGCGCTTAACTGATATGCTTAAAACAAACCCTTATGCTAAATATATGAAAGATATCATCACTAATAAGAGGAAAATACCTGAAACCGAGATTTCCACCATGCTTGCCAACTATACCTTTAAGGGTGGAATACCTTAGAAACTTGGTGATCTCGGAGTACCCACTATACCTTGCTCTATTAAAAGAAATTATGTTAAAACTGCTTTATGTGATTTAGGAGCCGGTGTTAGTGTTATACCTCTTTCCTTATACCGTAGACTTGAATTAAGTAAGTTCATACCTACTGAGATATCTTTGCAAATGGCTGTAAATAAATTGCTATACATGTCGGCATTTGTGAGGACGTGCATGTTGTTGTTGTGAATGTTACTATCTTAACAGACTTCGTTATTCTGGATATTCCCAAGGATGATAGTATGTCTATTATTCTTGGTAGACCCTTTTTAAATACTGCAGGAGCTGTTATTGATTGCAACAAGGGCCATGTCACATTTCATGTTAACGGAAATGAGCATACCGTACATTTTCCGAGGAAGCAAATCCAAGTTCATAGCATAAATACTATTGAGAAAATTCCATCAATTATTATTAGAGGTTTTGAATTTCCTCTCCCTACTGTCAAGAAAAAGTATGATATTCTTATTGTTGGGGATTTTCATATCCCCGTTGAGGTAACTTAGCGTCAATTCGAAATTTCTCCGGTTCCGTGTTATTTGGGATGAGTTTATTAACAAGACTTGATCAACCTTGTTAGTGGATTCATTTTCATGATCATGAGATGGATGAAACTAGAAGGCGCAACCTTCTGTACTTTCTTTTTACTTTCTGTTATTTACAATAAATAAAAAAAAATAGTATTACCGTCTGTTTTCTGAATTATCCGTGCAATAAAAAAATATCCTGAAAATAAAAGTGCTCCAAATGCCCTGCAAATTTAGTATGATTTTTTATGGAATATTTTAGGATTTTAGGCACTGAAATCACTACAGGAGGGGCAAGCACCAGGCCACGAGAGTGGAGGGCGCGCCCACCCCACCTGGGCGCGCCCCCCTGTCTTGTGGGCCCCTGGTAGCCCCCCTCTACTTATGCCAGCACCCACACACTACATCTTCTACCCAAAAAAATCCCCATCCAGCTCAAGCACGAGTTCTAGCTCGTTTTGCTGCGATTTTCGATCTCCTTGCTCAAAGCTCCATTCACAAAACTGCTTTGGGAGATTGTTGCTTGGTATGTGACTCCTCCATTGGTCCAATTAGTTTTTGTTCTAGTGCTTTATTCATTGCAAATCCTTGCTACCTTGGTGACCCTGTTCTTGAGCTTGCATGTTAAATTTATGAGATTTCAAGTAATTCCAATGCATGATTTAGGCTCTAGGCACTTGTAGGAGTAGTTGCTACCATTATTGTTAAGTTTTATTCACTTTTATTTTGAAGTTACTAAAATTTCAAAAAAAATCAGAAAATGTTAAGGAGACTTTTGAGGGGCTCTTCTAGCCAAGGCTCTCAAGAAAAACAAGCTAAAGAGAAGGAAAAAGCCAAGTATAATCTTCCTCGCTTAGCGGAAGTACGGTCGTGTGAATGGCCATGTGGTAATTTCTTGAAAGAAGCTGGAATTCATGAAGATTTTTATTCTTTGATCGAGAGTGCAAGCCCCAACAATTTTCTCCTCGACCAAATAGATCGGTATCTCTTGCTTACCAATACTTTCATGCAAAACTTTTATTATTATCCTAAAAAGTCACCACCATGAGTGTCATTTCATTTATATGATGAATTCAGAGAAATGACTTTACGTGACTTTTGCGCGGTATGTAGGATACCTTTTGGGGGAGAGTTAGAGGAACCCCATCGTGAAGATGTGGAGGGCTTTGTTAACACTATAGCTGTAGAGGAGCCAAAGAAAGGTTCCGAGGCAAAAATCTCTAGCATACACGTTCCTGTTTTACGATAGTTTGCTATATTTGCTAGTAGATGCTTGATTGGTCGTGGAAATAGTGGAAATTTTAATGTGCCTGATATTATCATTCTTCAGCATGCCTTGTTTGGGGACAATAGTTTTAGTATGGGTGCCGTCATTGCTAAACGGCTAAGCCTGAATCGTACAAAAGGCCCCATATTTGGAGGTATCTATGCTTCACGTCTTGCTAGACATTTTCGGATATCTATTAGGCATTATGAAAAGGGGGAGACGATCCTGCCTTCGTACATTTTAGATTACAGGAGCATGGTAGCACACAACTTTATCGTTCAGAATGAAGATAAGACGCTCCTGTATAACTTGAGATTTAATAAGAAACACAGTGAAACTATTATTCTGCTTGCACCCTTGTTGTTTGATTTGACTGCAGATAATTTTCTTGTTACACCGGAGGCGGTGTATGCTCATCGAGGCCAAACATCCACTCTAGAACCTGAACCTGAGCCGGAACCAGTACTGGACCCTTATCGTGCATCATCTTTCCAGTGGGATCCGGATACGGCCAGCCAGTGGTATCCTGATTATACTTCCCAGTACACCAGGGAGAGTAGCAGTGGTCCTTGGCATTAGACCAACTTAGGCCAAAAGCCTAAGCTTGGGGGAGTACGTATTTCTCACCGACTTTACATTCATGTTCACACACTAGTCGTTGGTGCTCATACTCTTTCATTGTATTATCCATGTTAGTTTAAATTTATTTTTCTAGTTTTCTTCTTGTGTGTTTGATAAACCTTGAGAAAAACCAAAAATATTAGTTAGCTTAATTTCCATGCTTGTAGTAGAAATTAAAATGAAAACCCAAAAAGATTTCGCGTTCTTCTTTTACTTGTTGGGAGTTTTCCCATGTAAATAGTTTTATTTTATTTTCTTTCCTTTGGGGGTCGAGAAGACCATTTTGAAAATGTTTAGTGGCTCTCATATGCATGATTGTTTATTTAATTTAGAGCCCATATTATTTGTCTTCTCTCTTGAGTTGAATGCTTGCAGATTCCAGCTTAGTCCAATGCACGTACACTCTTATTATTATACACATCGTTCGGTCGTGCAAGTGAAAGGCAATAATGACAATATATGATGGACTTATTGAGGTGAGAAAATCTGGTATGAACTCGACCTCTCTTGTTTTTGTAAATATGATGAGTTCATCGTTCCTGATTCAGCTTATTATGAAGTAAACATATTTGCAATAACATTTAGAGATTATAGTTGCTTGTGCCATGCTTGATTAGCTTTGAGTTATAATGGTTTACCTTGCGTGCCAACATGCTATTAGAATGATTATGATGTGGTATGATGGGATGGTATCCTCCTTTGAATGAATTGAGTGACTCGACTTGGCACATGTTCACGCATGTAGTTGAAACAAAATCAACATAGCCTTCACGATATTTATGTTCGTGGTGGATTATATCCTACTCATGTTTGTATTCGGTGTGAATTAGTTTTAATGCATGTTTATGACTGTTGTCGCTCTCTCAGTTGGTCGCTTCCCAGTCTTTTGCTAGCCTTCACTTGTACTAAGCGGGAATATTGCTTGTGCATCCAAACTCCTTAAACCCCAAAGTTGTTCCATATGAGTCCACCATACCTTCCTATATGCGGTATTTACCTGCCGTTCCAAGTAAATTTGTATGTGCCAAACTCTAAACCTTCAAATGAAATTATGTTTTGTATGCTCTAGCCGCTCATGTTTCCACTAGGGCTGCCTATATCTTCCATGCTAGGTGGGTTATTCTCAGAGGAGTGGACTCCGCTCCTCATTCACGAGAAAGGGCCGGTAACCGGGATGCCCAGTCCCATGATCCAAAAAGATCAAAGCAAATCAAAATAATTAAACAAAACTCCCCCAGGGTTGTTGTTAGTTGGAGGCACTTGTTGTTTCGAGCAAGCCATGGATTGATGCTTGTTGGTGGTTGGGGGAGTATAAACATTTACCATTTTGCGTGGGAACTACCTATAATGCATGTATGGAAGATACAACCATCTCATAGTTGTTGCGTTGACATCGAAAGTATGCCGCTCAAAATGTTATTCAATCTCTATTTTAAAATCTAGCTCTGGCACCTCTACAAATCCCTGCTTCCCTCTGCGAAGGGCCTATCTATTTACTTTTATGTTGAGTCATCACCTTCTTATGAAAAAGCACCCGCTGGAGAGCACACTGTCATTTGCATTCATTATTATTGGTTTACATTGGGCATGACTTGAGTGGATCTCTTTTACCATGAATTACAATGTTTAGACAGTCCTTGATCTTCAAAGGTGCTTTGCATTTATGTTTTGCGGTCTCAGAAAGGGCTAGCGAGATACCATTTTGTTATATCATGTTATGATTGTTTTGAGAAAGTGTTGTCATCTGAGTTTTATCATTATCACTCGCTAGCTGGTTATGCTATTGATATGAGTAATTGTGAGACCAAAGTGTTATTGTGAGTATGGTTAGTTTATAATATTGTTGAAACCTGAATGATGGCTTTGCAAGTTTACAACAACAAGAGCAAATAGAGTTTGTAAAAGTTTTTCTTTATCACTTTCAGTTTATCAACTGAATTGCTTGAGGACAAGCAAAGGTTTAAGCTTCGGGGAGTTGATATGTCTCCAACGTATCTACTTTTCCAAACACTTTTGCCCTTGTTTTGGACTCTAACTTGCATGATTTGAATGAAACTAACCGGACTGACGCTGTTTTCAGCAGAATTACCATGATGTTGTTTCATGTGTAGAAAACAAGAGTTCTTGGAATGACCTGAAAATCCTCGGAGACAAGTTTCAGAAAATATAAAAAATCCTCGCAAAAGATGAAGACCAGGGGGCCCACATCCTGTCCACGAGGGTGGGGGGCGCGCCCCCTCCCCCTGGGCGTGCCCCCTGTCTCGTGGGCCCCCTGAGGCTCCGCCAACCTCAACTCCAACTCCATATATTCCGCCTCGCGGAGAAAAAAATAAAAGAGAAAGTTTCATCGCGTTTTATGATACGGAGCCGCCACCAAGCCCTAATCTCTCTCGGGAGGGATGATCTGGAGTCCGTTCGAGGCTCCAGAGAGGGGGATTCATTGCCGTTGTCATCATCCACCATCCTCCATCACCAATTTCATGATGCTCACTGCCATGCGTGAGTAATTCCGTCGTAGGCTTGCTGGACGGTGATGGGTTGGATGAGATTTATCATGTAATCAAGTTAGTTTTGTTAGGGTTTGATCCCTCGTATCCACTATGTTCTGAGATTGATGTTGCTATGACTTTGATATGTTTAATGCTTGTCACTAGGGCCCGAGTGCCATGATTTCAGATCTGAACCTATTATGTTTTCATCAATATATATGAGTTCTTGATCCTATCTTGCAAGTCTATAGTCACCTATTATGTGTTATGATCCGTCAACCCCGAAGTGACAATAATCGGGATACTTCTCGGTGATGACCGTAGTTTGAGGAATTCATGTCTTCACCATGTGTTAATGCTTTGGTACGGTTCTCTATTAAAAGGAGGCCTTAATATCCCTTAGTTTCCACTAGGACCCCGCTGCCACGAGAGGGTAGGACAAAAGATGTCATGCAAGTTCTTTTCCATAAGCATGTATGACTATATTCGGAATACAGGCCTACATTACATTGATGAATTGCAGCTAGTTCTGTGTCACCCTATGTTATAGCTATTACATGAGAAATTGCATCCGGCATAATTATCCATCACTGATCCATTGCCTACGAGCTTTTCATATATTGTGCTTCGCTTATTTACTTTTCCGTTGTTACTGTTACAATCACTCCAAATCACCAAAAATATTGCTATTACTATCTTTACCTTTTACCACCGTTACCATTACTATCATATTACTTTGCTACTAAATACCTTGCTGCAGATACTAAGTTATCCAGGTGTGGTTGAATTGACAACTCAACTGCTAATACTGAAGAATATTCTTTGGCTCCCCTTGTGTCGAATCAATAAATTTGGGTTGAATACTCTACCCTCGAAAGTTGTTGCGATCCCCTATACTTGTGGGTCATCACTTCCTCCTTCCTCTGCTCACGGCTTCTGTAGTCGGTGTTCCAACCCGCAAACCCCTCAAACCATGGAACAATGCCTCTGCCTTGTGTTCGTCCCTGGTGTTTAGGATTCTTCAGGGTGGGCGTAACCTCATCGTTCTCTTTGTAGGGAGTGAACGCCCCCGTTCGAGCCTCTTCTATTGCAACAAGTAAAGCATATGAGGCTTCTTTAAGACTTTCCCGCTCCATAACCAGCCCTATCTCTGGGTCCAACTTCCCCCCATGCGCATAAAACCAAGTCCTGCACCTGTCGGGTCAACTCAATGGAACTTGAGTGACCCCTGGAGCAATCATCTCTTGCTCAGCGAGATCCCACTTACGTCGGGCGACCTGGTAGCCACCTGGCCCCAACCGATGGTGCCACTTCTTTTTCGCAGCATTAATCTTGATTATTCTCGACCGTTCCTGAGTTGCTTCCAATTCCTTGAACTTCACGAAAGCGTCCCACTGATCTCTTGCCTTCTCAAGTGCTCCCTTGAATTCTGGAGTCTGCTTTCCTGCTTGGATGTAACCGACCCATATTTATTTCATGTGGTTGTTGAATGCTATCGCCATCTTATTACGAGCACTCTTCCTGACTTTCTCCCGTTGTGCATCTGTGAAATGATCTGGTAGGGTGAAATGTCACATCAGCGATTCCCAAAGTAGATATTTTGCTCTTTCGGAGACAAAAGTAACTCCTTGATCTCCCTTTGCTGGCGTATTCCATTCTTGAACTGAGATCAGGATTTGGTCCCTGATAATAACTCCACATTGACGAGTAAACTTGTCTGCATTGTTCTTAGGTTCAAGCGTTTCGCCATTTGGTTTGATGGCATCAATGTTGTACTTTACGCCAGCTTGCACCCTTTTGGCCGGGCCTCGTACTGCCCTGCTTGTAGAAGATTTGCTCGACCCGGAGGGCTAAAGAAGAAAGATCGATTCATTAATATATATAAATATACCTCGCCGGTCTTTGTTATTTGAAGAATATTTCCTTCATCATCATCGTCGTGGCCTTCATCTATTCGTTCATCTTCATCAAATATCATACCTTTACCGGAATTGTTCAGATATTGCGAGCCATTATCTCCAGGTTCATTCTCATATGGGCTCGGGGAGCGTATGATGTTGAACAGGGTCTCTTCTCCATCTCTGTCGGTACTGTCCATAGCTTATATTAACTAATCCATAAGAAAGATAAAACAATTTAGTATTCAAATTAGAATGCAATCAAGAAGGAAAAACTGACTCATAGTAGATAATATGCATCTCAAATAATATCACTAATTCATCTTGAATAATCCAGATAATATGCCTCATCGAATATAATCTCGAATACATCATCTCGAATATTATCGAATAATATAATCTCGAATACATCGTCTCAAATATTATCGAATATAAACTCGAATACATCGTCTCGAGTATTATCGAATATAATCTCGAATACATCGCGGGTATTATCACATATATAACATCACTAGCTAATACCGATCGAATATTATCGAAGAATCTAGTTCACTCGCGGTTCCTGAGGCGCGAGCGGTGGACAACCAAAGAGAGGGAACCATCACAGGAGCATAGCTCGGGTGAGATCCCTGAAGAACCTGCCAGGTACTGGAGAACCTGACATCCAACGCAACCATGTAGCAACAAGCGTGCTCGTCTTCCTCCCTGACACGGCGACGTACCACCTCCGCGGGGGCCGGCTACCTCCGCACCGGAAGTGGCCAAGCGACCGCCACCAAAGAAGCTCCGGGTCGATGATGGGATCTCGGTTCCTTACCAAGCTGCACGCCCCTGAAGTTAGCACCTCCTAGTGCCAGCCTGGCGGAGCCCAGTCCTGGACATGGAGCCTCTAAAGCAGGTCCTCGCCACCGATCCGATGACGAGGATGCGGGCTGGGCATTGTAGACGTCGAGAAAAAATTCTATGCAAATTTAACATTTTCCAAATGCTTGGTTGTGATTTTTCTAATTCTGTTTCACTTGATTTTGCGAATATGTGACAAACTTTTGCAAATACAACATTAATATATATATATATATATATTAACATTAAAATATTACTAATACATGATCAACTTTTTTCTATGGAACTTTTTCCTATGCAACTTTTTTCTATAAGTATAAAAAACTAAAAAACAGAAAATCTATGCAAATTTTATCGTTCATCTACATATACATTGTATAAAAAACTAGTGAAAAAAACTAAAACATACATACATATAGTGAAAAAATAATCATCTAAAACATCAAAACATACATACATATATATATATATCTAAAACATCAAAACATACATACATATATACATAGTGAAAAAATACATATATACATAGTGAAAAAATCGTCGGAGGGCGGCGTGATCTCACAGCGGACGGACGGCAGCGTCGAGGTGCGGCAGGGGCACGTACGGACGGACAATGACATCAAGGGGCAGGGGCATGGACGGACGGCGATGGCGGCGGCGAGGTGCAGGGGCGCAGATGGACGGCCATGACGTCGAGGTGCGGCAGGGGCATGGACGGACGATGGCGTTCAGGTGCGGCAGGGGCGCGGACGGACGGACGGATGGACCACTACAAGAAATATGTCAGCTTATGACCTTCTGTCAGTGACCCTCGAAGAATTGGTCATAAATTTATGACCATTTTAGACCAATTGGTCAAAAGCTGTTCAGGGGGCTTCAAACCCTAAACCATTGCGACCATTTTGGTCAGAAAGGTCGTAATTTCCTTACATGAAATGGTCACAAAGCAAACAGTGCTAGTCCGCTACCTTATTTCTAGTTGTTAATGACCAATATAGATGGTCATAACCTTGTAGATTGTGGTGGGTTGTGATGACTAGGCGCCATCTCATCAGTTTTGCCTATGTGTCATGTCCATGTGGCAGTTTTTGCCCTAGGTTGTGAAGCAACCTATATTTCTATCATTCCCAAAATTCCCAAAAAAATCTCATAAATTATTTGGGTCATATCTTCATCAAATATGTAAAAATCTTCCTTGTCTAGTTCAAAAATAATTCAAAAATATTCATTTTCCTATTCTGTTCAGAGTACCACTTTGGCATGTCCAAATAGTATCCATTTTCTACAGTGCTTTCCTATGACCAAATAACGATCCTCCACCAAATGCCAGCTCAATCCATTCATTATTTTGAGCCGAGCTTCAACATTCGTATTTATGTCCAGTGTGGTGGTTTGCAAAGCAGGTACCACCTAGGCTCCTCCTTTTGAGCTAGAAATTTGTGAAGACGGTCTTCTTAGTAACTGATCATCCTCAGCCAAAACGCACTCCCATTAGCCATGTACATTTCCCGTACCGCTAATCAAACACTTGGCCGCTAATTCATGTTTGAGCATCGATCGATCTCCTCGTGAGAATCTTATGTTGTAATTTTGTTCCTAGCACCTACCTGGGTAGTACTCAACCCACTAGACATGCCTAGGCTGCCCAGAACACAAGGCAATGCCACGGTCACGCGGTGACCACGCGACGGGCATGCGAGTTTACGCGCTCTAGAGTTGGGGCCCTCGGCCACCGCCCAAACCTCGACGTATCACCACCAAACAATGTATTTATGATTAAATAGGTACTTATGTAACTAGAAATGATTTTTGGAAAAAATAAATAGCAAACTATGAGGCAGCTGCAGTTCAAATTTGACCCGCTTCCAACTGAATCGGTGGGAATTTGTCTTTTTCACCAGAGGTGGATCAAAACTTTTGACACCCAACCATTTTGTCAATTGTGCATTAAATATGTCCTAATATTTTATAAAAATGATTTGGTACAATTTTGCAACAAATATATGGTAGGTCCTTCACAAAAAAACCTCATTTCGGGCACTAAAAAAATGGAAAATGAATTTTCCGTGCAAAGAAAATGAAAACTCCCTTTGGCAACATTGTTTGGAATTCCAATATGCACCCTTGTGCACAATATGAGATCATTTGAACAAACTATGCCATGAATGTGACCATGAGATTGAGCGTTTGGGTTGAAATCCATGAATCTTCACACATGATAGTTCATTTATGAGAACACTTTTCTAAAATAATTTTTGTATTACAAGATTATTATTTTTCCTAGAAACTTGGTCACATATAATGACACAATGCAAAGGTTTTCCAATTTTTTGATTTTTTTTTAATTTTTTATGCCCGTTTGAAAATGCGGTCAAAACGGCGGGCTTGACCGTTCCTAGCTAGTGGTTGAATCTTGGAAAACTTTTGATGTTTCTCTGATTAAATAGATACTTATGTACCTAGAAATGATTTTTGGAAAAAATAAATAGCAAACTATGAGGCAGCTGCAGTTCAAATTTGACCCGCTTCCAACTAAATCGGCGGGAATTTGTCTTTTTCACCAG
Source organism: Triticum aestivum (assembly GCF_018294505.1). Lineage (NCBI taxonomy): Eukaryota > Viridiplantae > Streptophyta > Magnoliopsida > Poales > Poaceae > Triticum > Triticum aestivum. The sequence goes on from NC_057801.1 coordinate 729,105,844, forward strand.
AGGTGGATCAAAACTTTTGACACCCAAACATTTTGTCAATTGTGCATTAAATATGTCCTAATATTTTATAAAAATGATTTGGTACAATTTTGCAACAAATACATGGTAGGTCCTTCACAAAAAAACCTCATTTCGGGCACTCGAAAAACGGAAAATGAATTTTCCGTGCAAAGCAAATGAAAACTCCCTTTGGCAACATTGTTTGGAATTCCAAGATGCACCCTTGTGCACAATGTGATATCATTTGAACAAACTATGCCATGAATGTGGCCATAAGATTGATCATTTGGCTTGAAAGCCATTGATCTCCACACATGATAGCTCGTTTCTGAGAACACTTTTTTAAAATAATTGTCGTATTACAAGTTTGTTTTTTTTCCTGGGAACTTGGCCACATATGATGACACAATGTGAAGGTTTCCCAATTTTTTGATTTTTTTTTGAATTTTTTATGCCCATTCCAAAATGCGGCCAAAACAGCGGGAATGACCGTTCCTAGCTAGTGGTTGAATATTGGAATTTTTTTGGTGTTTCTCTGATTAAATAGATACTTATGTACCTAGAAATGATTTTTGGAAAAATAAATAGCAAACTATGAGGCAGCTGCAGTTCAAATTTGACCCGCTTCCAGCTGAATCGGCGGAAATTTGTCTTTTTCACGAGAGGTGGATCAAAAAGTTTTACACCCAACCATTTTGTCAATTGTGCATTAAATATGGCCTAGTATTTTATAAAAATTATTTGGTCCAATTTTGCAACAATTATTTGGTAGTTCCTTCACAAAAAAACCCTCCTTTCGGGCACTCGAAAAATGGAAAATGGTTTTTTCGTCCAACGAAAATGAAAACTTCCTTAGGCAACATTGTTTGCCATTCCAATATGCACCCTTGTCCACAATATGAGATCATTTGAACAAACTATGTCATGAATGTGGCCATAAGATTGATCATTTGGCTTGAAAGCCATTGATCTCCACACATGATAGCTCGTTTCTGAGAACACTTTTTTAAAATAAATGCCGTATTATAAGTTTGTTATTCTTCCTAGGAACTTGGCGACATATGATGACACAATGCGAAGGTTTCCCAATTTTTTGATTTTTTTTGAATTTTTTATGCCCGTTCCAAAATGCGGTCAAAACGGCGGGAATGACCGTTCCTAGCTAGTGGTTGAATCTTGGAATTTTTTTGGTGTTTCTCTGATTAAATAGGTCCTTATGTAACTAGAAATGATTTTTGGAAAAAATAAATAGCAAACTATGAGGCAGCTGCAGTTCAAATTTGTCCCGCTTCCAACTGAATCGGCGGAAATTTGTCTTTTTCACCAGATGTGGATCAAAACTTTTTACACCCAACTATTTGGTCAATTGTGCGTTAAATATGACCTAGTATTTTAGAAAAAATATTTGGTGCAATTTTGCAATAATTATTTGGTAGGTTCTTCACAAAAAAGACATCATTTGGGGCACTCGAAAAATGATTAAAAATAGCTAGAAATATGAGAAATGCGTACAAATTGGTCCTTATCCATAAAATGTGGTCTAACTCTAGTGAAAATTTGTGTGGTGCCCTTTTGCAAAATATTTTTGATAGCTACTTCACAAAATCCCTCTAGGTTTTGTACTTGGAAACTCTTTTAAATCACTGATTTTCCGAACCAATCAGAACCATTCCCATGGATCGATGACATGGCACTCATCCATCCATCCATCCATCTCACCATCCCACATCCATCCGTCCATCCACCCCACCGCAGCACAAACCCTAGCTCACATCACACCCCTTCCCCCATCGCACCCTTCTTCCCCATCTGCTCGCCGCCGCAGCCACCTCCCGATCCAATCTCACTCCACCGCCTCCCGATCCACCGCCGACCTTGCCTTCCTCCTCACTCACCGCCGACCTTGCCGTCCTCCTCACCCACCACTGTCGACCTCGTCCCTCCATCCCCTCACCATCTCTCCCTCGTCTCACCTCACCGTGAGCCCTGCAACCCAATCCATCCCCGCCTCCCTTCCAGATCCATCGCCGCCACCGCCACCTCCCTCCGGTGGAGCTCGCCGTCGTTCATGGTCTCCCCCACACCCCCTCCTCTCACCCCTCCCCTTCCCTCACCACCCAACCGAACCAACCAGCTCACCAACCCGAAGAGAAAAGCGAGCGGAGGCGAGATGGCGACTGGACGCGAGGCCGGCGAGGCGGCGCCGGGGGAGGAGGAGGAGCAGAGGGAGTGGGCGGATCTGACGCCGGTATGCCTGGCAGAGGCGTTCTCGCGGCTGGGCCTAGCTGACGCTGGTGTGCCCCGCCCCGCCCAGATCAAATCAGACACATCTGCGCCGCCTCCCTTCCAGATCCATCGTCAGCACGGCTCCGGCGACTTTGGCAGCTCCTCCCCGACATCTGCCGCGCCCTCACACGTGGCTTAGCCCCTGGATGGTGCTATTCCGCCCGGTGGCCATGGGGTACTCGAGCTCTCCTCCAGTGACTCCATCCCCTCCTCTTTCTCTCCCTCTCTCTCTCTCTCTAACTCTGCTCTGTTCTTTGATTGTAGGTATGCAGGAGGAAGGATGGATTGTAGATAGACTGGACAACAAGGATGGATGGCGCCTGGGGAGGGAGTGCTCGACCATGGCTACTTGTCGGGATGTATCAGCCATGGATCTTATTCTGGCTGTAGGTGAGCTCGTCCTCTCCTCCTCTCTACTCGATTGAATTGCTGGTACTAGGATTCGGGGTTCAGATGGGTTGAGGCAGTAGACTGTTTTGTGCATCTCAGTTAGAACTTGTTTATTTCATCCCCGTGCCGTGTCATGTTAATTTTGTTGCATCCTACTGTCATATCCATGGTTTTGTTTTCTGTTGCTGAACTTGAATTACATAGCTAGGATGGAGTTACTGTCAAGTGTTTGCATCCTTTTAAGTTGGAGGATGCAGCGATTTGGGACTGGGAAATGCCCCGGATTTTGGGATCAAGATGGTTTGGGGTAGCTGAATGCCATGTTACCCTGTCATGTTAGTTTTGTTGCATCCTTATGTCATATTCAGTTGTTTCCTATTACTGAACCCTGGTCTACACGCTAGCGCATTGCGAGTGCAACCCCGGTCTCCTTCTTTGTCAGTGTTGTCTGCAATAGCTGTTTGGTGTTGGTTCTGCAGTATTTTCAGTTCAACAGCAGTTCCTTCATTGTACTATGAATCTGCAGTAGTTCTTTCTTTCCAACACAATATCAAAAGATTAAGATTATAGATGTATGTTGATAAATGGTCCATTATAGTAGTTCTTTCTGCAGTAATTTCATAGATTAAGATTACATATGTATGTTCATGAATGATGAGTAGTTTCAGTTATTTCCTTCTAAATGTGAATTCATGTACATCATCAAGCATTTCACATTTGCTGTCACAACATTCTGTTAGCTAAAATGAAATCAGACAATGAGCTTTGTTTGTTCTTGTACTCTTTGTATGTTCCTTTGGTTCTTTTTTAATTTGATGACAATGAACCAAAATAACCAGTTACCAGTAGCTATGTGTGCATTGCCAAGTACAACTGTTCTACTTTGCATGGAATCTTCTATAGATATTATTTCTTTTAAGTGTTGCTGGCTATATTAAGATTATACTCGGAGGCACTGTAGCATTAGTGTGTTGTTTCGCTTTTGTTCTTCTCTATCTATGCTTACAAGTCAGGTTGTTTTTGTGGCATCCAGGGGCACAATGCTGGTGCTGGTAGGCAAGCTAGCACCCATGGATTCGTGAACTGGCTTGGATGTGTACTTGGTCGCCGGGGTTGGATGAGGACGATGGCAACAAGGTGAGACCATCGTGATCCACCCTCCTACTTCCTTCTCGTGATTCCCTAACTGCTCAACATGTTGATCTGTTCTAAACATCTGAAGCTTGTTGTGTGTAGGGTGACTAGTGATGTTCAGTGTTTATTGTGTGTGTTTTCTACACACACACACACATGGTCCTTACGTTTCAATCTCCTCTGCTGCTTACTGACAGAGTACTACGCACGTATAGTAGTTGAGTAGTAGTGTGTAGGGACTCTTGAGGAAAGTTTACGTACTTAAACATTATGCTTAAAATAAAAGTTGTAATTCCCTTGTAGTATTATGTTTATGAATGGCTGCATGAAATGATTGTCCAATACTTCAAATATTTGAATCGGGGTTAATGTAATCACTTGCTGCATCCTGTTTGATTGACCGGAGATGCTAATAGGAAAGCAAAGCAAATAGGAAAAGCATGTGCTGCTACTTTTGCTTATCCTCCGCACACAAGTAAAGCGAAGCATCCTATTTTGATTTCTTCATTCATGATGCATAAAATTCTGGTATTGTGTTCATATAGCTAATCTGCTGGTGTTGTGCATAAAATTCCAGGATCTTTGCGTGTAAGTTCTGGCTGTAGTGCCTATCTTTAGTAAGATTAAATTGCTACTATTACTGATGAATGGTTGAGTTCTAAAACTTGAAGTAGCACCTACTTTCTGGTCCTGTAGTGTTTAAAACTGATAATTATGATGCATTAGTCGTCCATATGGCCTTCTTTTTTAATGCATATATATGATGTAGTTGATAGGCCTTGATCTCAACCTCTCAAGTTTATGTTCCCTGGTGTGTAGTTAACTTGTCATTTTTATTGGCAAGCGTGTAATGAATTTATTAGAATTTTTCTCCTATTGCCGTGTACAGTATGTAGCAAAAAGGTCTATATTACTGAGGATGTATAATGTAGAAGTATAGAAACCATAAATTCAAGCTTCTGCTGTAGCATGCTCAATATATATTGTTATAGAATAGTGTTCTGCAAAAGGTTGAAACACCATGGTCTCGGTCATTTGTAGGAAATAGAAACACTAAGGCTGACATGCACTTCACTGTTTCACTTGTTTTTCCCAATTTAATTTTGTGGATAGTAAATTTGCGATTGTACACCTTTTGTGAAAAAATTGCATTTTACGTTTCCATGCCCTGTAATGCTGAAGCATGGTTCTTTGATATTCTGCACCACTGAAAGGCTGATATCTTGTATAAATTTGGCTTTTGGCAGGTAATCCTTTTCCCTGCCATGTTCAGGTGCATCACTCTGATGCCGATGAAGGGTGAGATCTTTGGTCGACACTATGGAGAAGACCCTGAAGCCTGGTGTGTTCCTCAAATCGGGACTAATAGAAACCGAAGGGCTACTTGAAGTTGTCAAAGGGCACTTGTAGAGCTTGTGGTTGCGATTACACTTGTAGAGACTTGTAGAGCTTGTGGCTGTGATTACCATTGTATCTAAGTTATATGATGTAACAGACTTATTTTGGCTGATATTTGAAGTATTATCTGTGCTTTTTGGTTGTTTTGATTTGAATATTGGTTATTTATTTACCGATGAATGGAAAACATGGACTCACATATTAGAACATGACAATCGGGACCCATTTGAGTACTGGACCCATCTCCTAAAAAAATACAAACCGTTGAGCCAGAAAGGCCTTGACCCAAAAACAAAAAAGGCTAAAATATTAGGCCAGGCCCATGTAGCAGACCAGAATGACAAAAAAATGATAACTAAAAAGGCCGAATTAATGGGCTCGGCCCATGTAGAACACCAAATCGGACCGGGCTGAATCTTGTGCAACATCAGCTTGCCACGCTGGATGCCTATGTGGCCTGGGGAGGTTGCTAGTGACCAAAACGCCACAGTAGGAATATTTTGGTCGTAAACATCTTTGACCATTCCAGAAGAAAGGTCGCTATAGTCAGTTTACGACGGCCAGCTTTTGACCTTCTGTTTTTGGTCACAAAAAGGTCATAAATGGAAATTTGTGACCTTTCAGTGACCAATAGTGGTGGTCATAAGTTGACATATTTCTTGTAGTGGACGATGACATCGAGAGGTAGGGGCGCGGACGGACGGCAACAGCAAGCTCCGGCAGCCTGGCGGCGTTGGTGGTGTTCAGTGCCAGGGGATCAAGAGGAAACTGGTCTTAATCTGAATATTTTCAAGTGTGAGCATATATATGCGGAGACCTTTAGTCCTGGTTGGAGCCACCAACCGGGACTAAAGGTGAATTTTCACTAGGCCAAGCGGCGGGAAGCCAGGTCTTTAGTCCCAGTTGGTGGCTCCAATCGCGACTACAGGGGGGCCTTTAATCGCGGTTGGAGCACTAGTTCGGCAAAGAGATGGTGATACAAGTGTAATAAGGATGGTAGATATTGATTTTTGTAACAGTAACAATAAAAAACAGCAAGGTAGCAATTGATAAAACAAAGCACAAACGGTATTGCAATGCTTGAAAATGAGGCCTAGGGTCCGTACTTTCTCTAGTGCAATCTCCCAACGATGCTAATATAATTGGATCATATAGCCATCCCTCAACATGCGATGAAGAATCACTCCAAAGTTCTCATCTAGCGGAGAACATAAGAAGAAATTGTTTGTAGGGTATGAAACAACCTCAAAGCTATTCTTTCTGTTCGATCTATTAAAGAGTTTGTACTAAAATAACACAAAACTGTTCTTTCCGTTCCATCTATCCAAGAGTTCATACTAAAATAACACCATATGATACACATCAACCAACTCTAATGTCACCGCGAGTATCCGTGAGTTGATTATATGATATGCATCAAACAATTTCAGATTCATAAAACTCAATTCAACACAAAGAACCTCAAAGTGTGCCCCAAGATTTCTACCAGAGAAAAAAAGACGAGAACGTGCATCAACCCCTATGCAAAGATTACCCCAATGTCACCTCAGGAATCCGCGAGTTGAGTGCCAAAACTGTAGCGACCAGACCTCAACCAGTCTGATCTCTATGCTCGGTGTCATCCCTGGATCAGTAATGCTGACACCACACAGTACTTGGAGGATTTATAACAGAGTAGCAATCACACACTTATTACATCAAATGTCTCAAAAGAGAACTTATTGAAATATATATGGCTTAAGGCCATCTAAAATCGATAACAGCAGAAGACTTGGAAGATACGCGAGTCCATCAACTCCAACCGCATCACTGAGTATAGAACCACGACCTAAAAGCACCTTACTCGTCATCTGAAAAGTCTGCAACATGAAACGTTGCAGCCCGAAAACGGGTCAGCACATGGAATATGCTGGCAATGTAACACATAGAGAATAACAATGGAATAAGCTACACTACATGCAATTTGGCTGGTGTAAAAGCTCTATGGTTACAGTTTTGCATAAAGCCAATTTTTCCCTACTGCAAAGGAATAAATTTATTTAACTATCATGGTGGTTGTTAAACATTGAGAATGGTTGACAGCATTCTCAATCCCAATTAAAAGTACTCATTAAACCCAACAATATTAAATTAGAGTAACATGATGAGATTCACATGATATCCAGATACTAGATACTCAAAACGTCCATAACCGGGGACACGGCTAACCATGATTAGTTTATACACTTTGCAGAGGTTTGCGCACTTTTCCCCACAAGACTCGATCGCCTCCGTTTGATTCCTCGCACTACATGGTGTTTGAGAAATGGATGACCGAGACATAGTCTTTTGGAAGCACTAGCACCTTACATGTGGGTAGACCGGTACACCAACTTTCCCCTACATTTGCTAGTCTACCCGTAAGAGTACGCACAACTTAGTCAACTATGCCATAGCCCATAATGGCTTGTGGCTGCACACGGAAGTTTCTAGTTTGAATAATCTCATGATCCCTTTGAGCCTATTTGGCGGTCCGAAGAAATACAGGCAAGTCCTGATAGAAACCAGGTGCCTCAATCCACCCAGATGTGTGTTTAAGTTGCCACCTTAAATAAACCATTGATTAACAATCTCACATCTGTCATGGGTACACTCACCCAATCCACGTCTACTAGCATAGCATGGCATAATAAGCAAACGTAGAAGTAACTCCCAAGGGTTTGATAATAAAACAGGTAATAGGTACTACCTCAATCTACTTCCAAAAACCCACAATTTAATTAGATCCTAATCATGCAAGTGTTTGAGGATTGATCTAATGCATAAAAACTGGGTGTTACTTGCCTTGCTGATGATCCGCAAAACCTAGAGACTCGAAGTAACAGGCGGCACACTCCGGGTATTCTGTCGTAGACAAACAAACAAACGAACATACAATAAGTACTCATCTAATGCACTGGTAAAACTAGAATAAAAGATATAACCAGAATGTTCAACTTAAGAACTCCGGTTTGCAAAAAGAACCAAATCAAACAAAGCAACGAAAGTCAAACGGCGAAAGAAAACAGCTTCGTTTTACTAATCTGGATCTAAGTCAAATTTTACAGAAGCAAAAAACTTGTTTAAGTTGATTATTCGGAAAGAGGGTTTCGAGACGAAACTCCGGGCGCTTGAATCGCCTGATTCCGATAAACGAGCGAAAAGTTATACTAAAACGAAAATCGGATCAGGAATCGCGATCAGAAAAATCGCGGATTAAATCCGAGAAAAAGAAAAAACGATGAACAGGCTGACGAACGAACGTTCGTTGACTAAACAGATCTGACGAGTACGTTCGTTAAAATGAATGAACGAGCGAACGCTCGCTAATTAACTAAACCGAAGAATAAAATAAAACCGATCTAACGAAAAAAACCGAAGAAAAACCGCTCGGTTTTATAAAAAAACGGCGCGGTTTACAAGGTGCGGCGAACCTCGGGCGGCGGGGTCGGCGAGGCGGCGGCTGCTCCGGCGAAGTCGGCGGCGGCGGCGGCGGCTGGCGGCGGCGGCGGCGCGGGGCTCGAGGCGGCTAGGGTTAGGGTTTCGGCACGGGTGGGCCGGCGGCGGCTGCGGGCTGGCGGGGCGGCTGGGCCTGGGGGGCTCGGGGCGGCGCTATTTCAAGGCGCCCCCGGGCGGAGTCCCGCTCGGGCACGGCCCGTAGGTCGGTTGCGTTTTTTTAAATAATTCCGCGCGGAAGAAAAATAAAAAGAAATACTAAACGGACTCTAAAATTCCCGAAATAAATTTTCCCCGGCTTCTAAAATCAAGCCGGACAAGATGAACATTTATTTGGGGCCTAAATACAATTTTGAAAAACGCACATTTTTCCTAAATTCAAATAAAAGGCGAAAAACTCCAAAATAAATCTTATTTGATTTTTTTATTAAATCTTCATTATTTCTTTATTTTGGGAAAGTCATTTTATTCCCTCTCTGAATTTTTGGTAGTAGAAATAATTGAGGATAAAATAAATAAAATCAATGATCCTATTTTCAAAATTTGAGAAAAACTCAAATAAGAAAATAACGAAATCCTCAACTCTCTCCGTGGGTCCTTGAGTTGCATAGAATTTCTAGGATCGAGCCAATGATGCAACAAGAATATGATATGCAATGATGATCTGTGTATAACATTCCAAATTGAAAATTTGGGATGTTACAAACCTACCCCCCATAAGATGAATGTCGCCCTCGAGATTCGGGTTGGCTAGCAAATAGGTGAGGGTGGTCCCTAAGAAGATCTTCCTCTCGCCCCCAGGTGGCTTCCTCCTCGGTGTGGTGGCTCCACTAAACTTTGCAAAACTTGATAACCTTACTGCGGGTAACTCGACTGGCATAATCCAGAATTCTAACTGGTTTCTCTTCATAAGTCAAATCATCCTTCAACTGAATTGCTTCCAGTGGCACAGTATCTCCAAGTGGTATATCGGCTATTTCTGTGTGACACTTCTTCAACTGTGAAACATGGAACACATCGTGAACTCCTGACAATACCTCAGGTAATTCCAACTTGTACGCTACTTCTCCCATGCGTTCCAAAACCTTGTATGGCCCCACAAAACGTGGTGCTAACTTTCCTTTAACTCCAAAACGCTTAACTCCTCGAAGTGGAGATACTCGAAGATAAACTCTATCTCCGACTTCATGTCCTGTCTCCTTGCGTTTCGAATCTGCATAGCTCTTCTGCCTTGACTGAGCTACCTTGAGCCTATCGCGGATCAACTTTACTTTCTGTTCAGACTCCTTAATCAAATCCGGTCCAAACAACTGGCGGTCTCCAACCTCATCCCACAACAACGGGGTTCTGCACCTCCTTCCGTACAAGGCTTCGAAAGGGGCCATCTTCAAACTGGATTGATAACTGTTGTTGTAAGAAAACTCCGCGTATGGTAAGTTGTCATCCCAACTTGATCCATAATCCAAAACACAAGCTCTAAGCATATCCTCCAAAATCTGATTGACTCTCTCGGTCTGCCCATCTGTCTACGGATGGAAAGCTATGCTAAACTCCAGCCTGGTTCCGAATGTTTCGTGCAGCTGCTTCCAGAACTTTGAGGTGAATTGGGTTCCTCTATCTGATACGATACTCCTCGGAACTCCATGCAAACATACAATCCTTGTCATGTATATCTTAGCCAATTTGGCACCGTTGTAGGTAGTCTTTACTGGGATGAAATGAGCTACCTTCGTCAAACGATCGACTACAACCCAAATCGAGTCATCGCCTGAATGAGTCCTGGGCAATCCCGTGATGAAATCCATGCCTAGTTTGTCCCACTTCCATTCGGGTATAGGCAATGGCTGCAACAATCCGGCTGGCTTTTGATGTTCTGCCTTCACCCTATGACATACATCACAAACTACTACATACTCTGCAATATCCTTCTTCATTCCGGTCCACCATAAAGTTTCCTTCAAATCCAAATACATCTTGGTATTTCCGGGGTGAATCGAATATGGTGAATCATGTGCCTCTTGCAGAATCAATTTCCTGATCTCCGGGTCATTGGGCACATAAACACGGTCCTCAAATCATAGGGTATCGTACTCATCCTCACGAAATCCCTTAGCATTTCCTTCACTCATTTTCTCCTTTATAGAGGCAACTTCCTTATCTGTCTTTTGAGCTTCTCTGATTTTATCCATCAATGTAGACTAAATCTCCATTGCTGCTACATAGCCTCTCGGAACTATTTCCAAACATAGATCATGAAGATCCTCGGCTAACTCCTTGGGTATTCCTCCCATCATTAGTGTATTAACGTGGCTCTTACGGCTCAACGCGTCTGCTACAATGTTAGCCTTCCCGGGGTGATAATGCAATCTCATATCATAATCCTTAATAAGCTCCAACCATCTCCTCTGCCTGAGATTTAACTCCTTCTGCGTGAAGATGTACTTCAAACTCTTATGGTTCATGTACACCTCACAATGATTCCCAATGAGAAAATGTCTCCATGTTTTCAGTGCGTGCACTACGGCTGCTAACTCCAAATCATGAGTAGCATAATTCAACTCATGAGGCTTAAGCTGTCGTGAAGCATACGAAACAACTCTTCCCTCCTGCATAAGCACTGCTCCAAGTCCTCGACGTGAAGCGTCGCAATACACTTCATAATCCTTAGTCTGATCTAGCAGAATTAATACTGGTGAGGTAACCAAACGTTTCTTCAACTCCTGGAAACTAGCCTCACACTCCTCAGTCCAAATGAACTTAGTATCCTTCTTCAACAACTCTGTCATAGGCTTCGCAATCTTCGAGAAATTTTCAATAAATCTCCGGTAGTATCCTGCGAGTCCAAGGAAACTCCTGATCTCTCCAACTGTTGTTGGTGCTTCCCAGTTTGTCACAGTGACAACTTTAGTGGGGTCTATGGCAATACCTTCTCCGGATATAACATGTCCGAGAAATCCAACTTCCTTCAACCAAAACTCACACTTGCTGAACTTGGCGTATAGCTGATGTTCCCTGAGCTTCTCGAGTACCAAACGCAATTGTTCCTTATGTTCCTCTTCATTCTTCGAGTAAACCAGAATATCATCAATGAACACTACGACGAACTTATCCAAAAACTCCATAAACACCTTGTTCATCATGTTCATAAAATAGGCTGGGGCGTTAGTCAGACCAAATGACATAACGGTATACTCATACAGCCCATACCTGGTGGTAAAAGCCGTCTTCGGTATATCTTGCTCCCGAATCTTCAACTGATGGTTTCCTGATCGCAAATCAATCTTGGAAAACACCTTAGCTCCTTGCAACCAATCAAACAGATCATTGATCATTGGTAGTGGGTACTTGTTCTTGATGGTTACTTCATTCAATCCGCGATAATCGACAACCATTCTTAACGATCCATCCTTCTTTTCCACCAGAAGTACTGGCGATCCCCAAGGCGAAGAACTTGGGCGAATAAAAACTTTATCCAACAACTCCTTAATCTGCTTCTTAATTTCCTCCAAATCTTGGGCTGGCATCCTGTATGGTCTCTTGGATATAGGCCCAGTGCCTGGCAGTAGTTCAATTAAGAACTCAATGTCTCTATCCGGTGGCATGCCTGGCAACTCTTCTGGAAATACATCGGGGAAATCCCTTACCACTAGTACTTCCTCCTGCACAACTCCTGATAAGTAATTTACATGTGCTCTTCTCGGCTCATGTTGTGATACGTACTTGATTCTTCTTCCTTCTGGTGTCGTAAGCAAAATTGACTTACTGGCGCAATCAATGTTCCCTCCATACATTGACAGCCAATCCATACCAAGAATTACATCCAAACCTTGGGATTCCAATATAATTAAATCCGTTGGGAAAACATGCCTTCCTATACTTAATGGCACCTGAAAACATCCTTGACTGACCATAAACTCAGCTCCCGGTGAACTCACTAGCATAGGTGTCTTAAGAGTCTTAGTGGGCAGGCTAAACTTATCCACAAATCCCCTTGATATGTATGAATGCGATGCACCAGTATCAAAAAGAACAACTGCAGTAAATGCCTTAACCAAAAACTTACCTATTACTGCGTCTAGCTGAGCTTCAACCTCCTCCATGGTAACGTGGTTCACTTGCCCCCTGTTGAAAGGGTTCGGCTTCTTTCCTGAGCTTCCATTGCCATTTCCATTTTGGGCTTCTGGGCAGTCATTTGCATAATGCCCAGTCTTACGGCACTTATAACAAGTGATATGACTCAGGTCTGCCTTGGATGGTGTTGACGGGTTGGTGCGGCTTTGTCCATTGCTTCCTCCATTCCAGTTTCCATTCTTTGCACCATTATGATTGTGCGAGCTACCTCCTCCATGAGTATGCTGAAAGTGTCCCCCTGACTTTGGGGTAAAGCGTGGCTTCTGCTGAGCTCCAGAATTGTAATTCCCCTGTGCATACTTCCTCTTACGATTGTCAATCTGCTGCTGCTTCCCCTCAATCATAAGAGCACGATCTACTAACTCCTGGTAGTTATTGAAAGTGGCTACCATTAACTGCATGCTCAGCTCATCAGGCAGTCCTTCTAGAAACTTCTCCTGCTTAGCTGCATCCGTAGCAACGTCATCTGGGGCATAACGTGCTAGCTTACTAAAATCATCCACATACTGGCCAATTGTCCGTCCTCCTTGCGTAAGTTGTGAAACTCACGCTTCTTCATGGCCATAGCTCCTGCTGAAACATGGGAAGTACGAAAAGCTTGCTGAAACTGAGTCCATCTGACAGTGTCTACAGGGTAAGTGGCTGTAAAATTCTCCCACCATGCTGCTGCAGGTCCGTCAAGCTGATGTGCGGCAAACTTCACCTTTTCTCCATCCGTGCATCCTGCAGTGGTCAACTCCCTCCCTATATTACGGAACCAATCATCTGCTACTATTGGCTCGGTGCTACTGGAAAACACCGGCGGGTTCAACCTTAAGAAACGTGCCAGATGGTCAACAGGTGGTGGTGGTGGTGGGTTGTTGTTGTTGTTGCCTTGGTTCTGTACCAATGTTTGAATCAAGGTATTCTGCTGCTGAATCAACTGAGTGATCTCTGGCGGAAAAACAAACTCGGGGTCGCGTTTCGGAGGCATCTGAGGGTTTAAAGGGGAGAGTTAAGAATAGAATGAGGTCTAGTGGGATAACACTACCCATATGCACATGAGACAAACCACACAATATCATTCCAATCAATTCAAACAAGGGCATACAACGGTCTAACTATCGTTACAAAAGTGCTTGGACTAAAACTAATTAAATGGTCGAAAATTCTACTACTGTTATGGTGGTCAACTAGAAAAACTGCTCCGATGAAGATTCCATGATATCTGCTCCAGCTTCATCAACATAGTCATCATCGCTGTCGTCGGGATCCGAGTCGGTGTCGTCGATGATGATATAATTATCTGGGCAAGTAGGTTCATCCTCTTCCTCTCTGGGTGCTGATCCTCCCATGAATACTCTAATCTTCTCCTTAAGGTCACCGTTCTGTCTTACTAGAGCAACGATTTCTTCCATATAGTCCTTACGTGTAGCCTTGAGTTCTGCTTATAGCTCCTTGATCCTGGTCATAGCCTTCTGTAGTTCCTCCATATCTGCGCACATCTGATTCTCCTGGCATCGAATGTGTTGGTTTAACTCCTGAATATAAGCTGCGATTGATCTATCCTTCCTGGTGGTGATCATCTCCCAATGCTCATCTCGGTGCCCACAAATCTGGTAGATAGTATTCTTGAGGTCATTGTGGTAAACTTCTCCAATTCGTCCCATGGCGATGTGAGCTGCCATGCTTTTTCCTAGGCTCCTTGTTGGTACATCAAAGGTAAACTCTATTGGCTCCGTGACTGGTGCAAATGTCCTTCCTGGAATGTAGACTTGAATCCTCCAGCGCTCCTCTTCGGGTAAAGTGGCGTTGAAAGTCCCAGTGAATCTTGGTACTCCTATGTTCAGGTATCTAGTGTCTTCTTTCAAGTGACATCCAAAAGGTGAATTCTCATCTGGTTGTGCGAACTTGATCCTTGCATCCACCATCCTAAAGAATAGAAAAGATGAAGAGTCAGAAAGGGAAAGAAAGAGTAGTGATCTAGGGCTTAAGCTTAGTGGCCGTGTCCTACAGTTAGTGTGTGCTCTGATACCACCTTGTAGCGACCAGACCTCAACCAGTCTGATCTCTATGCTCAGTGTCATCCCTGGATCAGTAATGCTGACACCACACAGTACTTGGAGGATTTATAACAGAGTAGCAATCACACACTTATTACATCGAATGTCTCAAAAGAGAACTTATTGAAATATATATGGCTTAAGGCCATCTAAAATCGATAACATCGGAAGACTTGGAAGATAAGCGAGTCCATCAACTCCAACGGCATCACTGAGTATAGAACCACGACCTAAAAGCACCTTACCCGTCGTCTAAAAAGTCTGCAACATGAAACGTTGCAGCCCGAAAACGGGTCAGCACATGGAATATGCTGGCAATGTAACACATAGAGAATAACAATGGAATAAGCTACACTACATGCAATTTGGCTGGTGTAAAAGCTTTATGGTTACAGTTTTGCATAAAGCCAATTTTTCCCTACTGCAAAGGAATAAATTTATTTAACTATCATGGTGGTTGTTAAACATTGAGAATGGTTGACAGCATTCTCAATCCCAATTAAAAGTACTCATTAAACCCAACAATATTAAATTAGAGTAACATGATGAGATTCACATGATATCCAGATACTAGATACTCAAAACGTCCATAACTGGGGACACGGCTAACCATGATTAGTTTATACACTCTGCAGAGGTTTGTGCACTTTTCCCCACAAGACTCGGTCGCCTCCGTTTGATTCCTCGCACTACATGGTGTTTGAGAAACGGATGACGGAGACATAGTCTTTCGGAAGCACTAGCACCTTACATGTGGGTAGACCGGTACACCTACTTTCCCCTACATCTGCTAGTCTACCCATAAGAGTTCGCACAACTTAGTCAACTATGCCAGAGCCCATAATGGCTTGTGGCTGCACACGGAATTTTCTAGTTTGAATAATCTCATGATCCCTTTGAGCCTGGGTGGCGGTCCGAAGAAATACAGGCAAGTCCTGATAGAAACCAGGTGCCTCAATTCACCCAGATGTGTGTTTAAGTTGCCACCTTAAATAAACCATTGATTAAGAATCTCACATCTGTCATGGATAGACTAACCCAATCCACGTCTACTAGCATAGCATGGCATAATAAGCAAACATAGAAGTAACTCCCAATGGTTTGATAATAAAACAGGTAATAGGTACTACCTCAATCTACTTCCCAAAACCCACAATTTAATTAGATCATAATCATGCAAGTGTTTGAGGATTGATCTAATGCATAAAAACTGGGTATGAGAAGGGATATGATCAAAGTGTTACTTGCCTTGCTGATGATCCGCAAAACCTAGAGACTCGAAGTAATAGGCTGCACACTCCGGGTATTCTATAGGAGACAAACAAACAAACAAACATACAATAAGTACTCATCTAATGCACTGGTAAAACTCGAATAAAAGATCTAACCAGAATGTTCAACTTAAGAACTCCGGTTTGCAAAAAGAACCAAATCAAACAAAGCAACGAAAGTCAAACGGTGAAAGAAAATAGCTTCATCTTACTAATCTGGATCTAGGTCAAATTTTATAGAAGCAAAAACTATTTTAAGTTGATTATTCAGAAAGAGGGTTTCGAGACGAAACTCCAGGCGCTTGAATCGCCTGATTCCGATAAACGAGCGAAAAGTTATACTAAAACGAAAATCGGATCAGGAATCGCGATCAGAAAAATCGCGGATTAAATCCGAGAAAAAGAAAAAACGACGAACAGGCTGACGAATGAACGTTCGTTGACTAAACAGATCTGACGAGTACGTTCGTTAAAACGAACGAACGAGCGAACGCTCGCTAATTAACTAAACCGAAGAATAAAATAAAACCGATCTAACGAAAAAAATGAAAAAAACCGAAGAAAAACCGCTCGGTTTTATAAAAAAACCGGCACGGATTACGAGGTGCGGCGAACCTCGGGCGGCGGGGTCGGCGACGCGGCGGCTGCTCCGGCGAAGTCGGCGGCTCTGGCGAAGTCGGCGGCTCCGGCGAAGTCGGCGGCGGTGGCGGCGGCTGGCGGCGGCGGCGGCGGCGGCGGCGGCGGCGGCGGCGGCGGCGGCTGGCGGCGGCGGCGGCGCGGGGCTCGAGGTGGCTAGGGTTAGGGTTTCGGCGCGGGTGGGCCGGCGGCGGCTGCGGGCTGGCGGGGCGGCTGGGCCTGGGGGGCTCGGGGCGGCACTATTTAAAGGCGCCCCCGGGCGGAGTCCCGCTCGGGCACGGCCCGTAGGTCGGTTGCGTTTTTTTAAATAATTCCGCGCAGAAGAAAAATAAAAAGAAATACTAAACGGACTCCAAAATTCCCGAAATAAATTTTCCCCGACTTCTAAAATCAAGCCGGACAAGATGAACATTTATTTGGGGCCTAAATGCAATTTTAAAAACCCACATTTTTCCTAAATTCAAATAAATGGCGAAAAACTCCAAAATAAATCTTATTTGATTTTTTTTATTAAATCTTCATTATTTCTTTATTTTGGGAAAGTCATTTTATTCCCTCTCTGAATTTTTGGTAGTAGAAATAATTGAGGATAAAATAAATAAAATCAATGATCCTATTTTCAAAATTTGAGAAAAACTCAAATAAGAAAATAACGAAATGTCCCCTAGGTACACCTGGCATGTCAGAAGGTTTCCATGCAAAGATGTCCCAGTTCTCATGGAGGAACTGGATGAGCGCTTCTTCCTATTTGGGGTCGAGTGTTGTGGAGATATTAGTCGGAGTAGCGTTGGGGTCAGTCGGGTGGATGTGAACTGGCTTTGTCTCACCGGACGACTGAAACGCTGATTCTGTAGAAGGCTTCTTAGCTCGCAACAAATCACTCGGATCTGCATTTTTCTGGTGTTCTTGCCACTCTTCTGCTACCATCTGAGCATTGGCGATCTTTGAGCCCTTCTGAAAGCAATCTTCCGCCTTCTTGCGATTACCAGTAATAGTGATCACACCTTTAGGGCCAGGCATCTTCAATTTGAGGTACACGTGACATGGTCGAGCCATAAAACGTGCATAAGCTAGCCTGCCCAAAATAGCGTGATAGGCACTCTGGAAATCCACGGCCTCAAATGTCAACTTTTCTTTGCGGAATTTTTTGGAGTCACCAAAAACCACATCGAGAGCAATCTGGCCGAGTGACGCGGCCTTCTTGCCAGGAATAACTCCATAAAAACTCATGTTGCCGGTACTGAGTCTGGACATTGGAATGCCCATCCCTTTCGGTGTCTCTGCGTATAGTATGTTCAAACTACTGCCATCATCCATCAACACTTTAGTCAGTCGAGTACCTTCGACGACTGGGTCGACCACCAGAGCTTGCCTCCCAGGGGTGGCTATGTGCGTCGGGTGATCAGATTGATCGAATGTGATGGCCGTCTGAGACCACTTCAGATAATTGGGTGTTCCCGGAGCAACCATATTCACCTCTCGGTTTATAACTTTCAGTCGACTTTTACTTTCAACGTCAGCAAAAATCATCAGGGTGGAATTGACCAGGGGATATTCATCATCACTATCCTCTTTGTCATCAACTCTGTCCGACTCCTTTTCCTTGTCCTTGGATTGTTTCCCCTGGAAGTGCTGGATCAAGAGACGACACTACGGAGTGGTATGTTTCGGGTAAATGAAATTACCCTCTTCATCTTTCTTTGTGTGAATGTGACATGGCAAATCCATCACGTCATTCCCCTCTTTGTCTTTCACCTTCTTGGGGTTCCAAGGCCCTTTGGGCTTCCCTTTGAACTTTCCTTGAGTCACGGCCAAGGCTTCTCCAGGAGCAGCTGGCTCGGCTTTCCGTTTCTGCTTCCGACTGGAGTTCCCTCCTCCGGTTTCGTGGGCGACTGACTTGTGCTTGCCACTCCAGAGCCAACCCTCTTCTTCACCATTGGCATACTTGGTGGCTATCTCCATCATTTGACTCAGAGACATGTCTCCGGTTCAACCGAATTTCAGGTTTAGCTCTATGTACTTAACACCTTCCTTGAAGGCACAAACTACTTGGTGATCACACACATTCTCTACCGTGTGATGCAATGTGATCCATCTCTAGATGTAATCTCTCAAAGTCTCATTCGGCTTCTGCACACAGGTTTGCAGCCCTGTCAGCCCTGTTGGTCGCTTGCAAGTTCCTTCAAATGTTTTGACAAACACTCGGGAAAGACCTTCCCAAGTGTAAATGCTGCTGGGTGCTAACTGATTCAGCCATGCTCTGGCCGAACCCTCCAACATAAGAGGCAAATGCTTCATGGCCACATCATCATTACCGCCACCGATCTGAACAGCCACTCGGTAGTCCTCAAGCCAAGTATCAGGCTTGGACTCACCAGTGAACTTGCTGACTCCAGTCGCCAACCTGAAGCTGGGAGGAATCACCGCGGCCCTGATGGCTCTGCTGAAGCACTATGGTCCTGAGACGTGCACTCTGCTGCTGGTGGGTACATCTCTGTCGTTACCCTCTCGGTGGGCTCTGTTCCTGTCGACCAGACCTTGAACGATAATGGATCTCGCATCAAAGCGTGGTTCCCTGGGGTCGACTGGAATCCTTCGCCCAACACTGTACTGGCTCTATCATCCTGCTGTCGATGCGTGTATGATCCACCCCTTGGGGGAGGGGTGGGCACTCGACGTCGACGTCGCGATCGAATCGGTGATCATTCTGCTCACGGCTCTTATACTGATCGTGCCGGTCTCCATGCCCCTCACGCCTCGGGGGCGATCTGGGGCTGTGAGCCGACTGAACTGTAATTGTAGCTAAGGATCTGCTGTGAATCCTGTTCCGCGACTGCGATACAGCTGAATTTTGATCTCCTGCTGCCCGGAGTAAATCTCTGATCTGCATCAAGCCTCTGCCAGCCTCTGACTGGGAAGGGTGAATTGAATCTGCTATTCAGGCCGCAACTGCTAAATTCTGAATCGGAGTTCGATATACCTGAGTCGGTGGAGGAAAGAGCTGACGTCGACTGGAGTCCGGAACCCGTTGCCGTGCATGCTCGTCGAGTGCTCGCTGAAGGTTCTCCAGTCGAGTGCGCTCAACCAAGTTGGCCAAGCGCGCGTCCTCCAAGGCACGAGCCTCAGGGGTTTCTCCAAAGATAGGACTGTGAAGTGCATCCATGTTCCGGCGGTGAAGTTCTTCCCTCTGCAGCGAATTGAGGGGCTCGGGGAGGTACTCTTCATGGGCATGCGACGGATCGCCTCCTCCGTCGCCTCCTTCGGTGCCGAGAAAACCGGGAGGACCGTGTGGTCCATCGAACATCAGAACTTCCGCCACTGGATCACTGCTGTCGCTCTCGGATGCAGTCTCTGCGGAGCCAGTCGACAGGTCGAACAGGCCGTAGAGAGATTCGTCGGGCTCGATTACCGCGACTTGCCGGATGACCGACTGGCGGGCGACCGCGTGCCTCACCCATCACTGAAGCCTCGACCGACCGGAGCGCTTGCACCGGCGGGAAGCAGGGAGGGAGGATGACACAACGATCGACCGATACTAGGTCGAGGTTGCCGCAGGAGGACGCCGCGGACGCACGCGCGAAAGTGCATCGCTCCGCGGACTGGGAGCGCGTCGATGTCGAGTGGAGCCTCCTGATGCCAATCAGAGTCGTCGGCGACGAAGGTGAGCGCGCCGAGACGGATCTCGCGGCCCTCGACCAAAACTCCGCCTGAATCATGATGAAGGAGATCGGAAAAATTGCAACTTCTCCAATAAGTCGCTAAGACACCGGCCCCAAGGTGGGCGCCAACTGTCATGGTTCTAAGTCTGAGAGTAGTGTAGGGGGGTACTAATGGAGAGGCAAGATCCTATCTATGGAGTAGTTGTATACGCAAGAGATTTACGAGTTCAGGCCCTTCTCGGAGGAAGTAACAACCCTACGTCTCGGAGCCCGAAGGCGGTCGACTGGATTATATGCATATGAGTTACAGGGGTCCGAACCCTTTACACTGAGGAGGGGGGTGGCTTATATAGAGTCCGCCAGACCCCTCCGGCCCTCAGTTATGTAGGGTTTAAAGTACATTAAGACTGGGGGTTACTGGTAACGCCCACATAAAGTGCTATGAAGACCATAAAGGCTACTTAATGACAGACCGTTACATGCAGAGTGACTTTAGGTCTCCTGGCCGTTGAGTGGTTGGCTTCATGATCGAGTGATTAACTTCATGGTCGAGTGTCCTCGAGTCTGTTGAGTGGAACACCTCTAGGTCGACTGACAGGTGGTTTCTTCTAGAGATGTCCTTGGGTAGGGTAGTTTGGACGGGTCCGTGACCCTACCCTAGGTATATAACTCCATCAGGAATCACTGGAACTGATTTATGTGATGAACTACTTTCCAATAAGGGAGAAGGTACAATTACCTCATCAAGTTCTACTTTCCTCCCACTCACTTATTTAGGGAGAAACTCCTTCTCTAGAAAGGATCCATTCTTAGCAAAAAATATTTTGCCTTCGGATCTGTGATAGAAGGTGTACCCAATAGTTTCCTTTGGGTATCCTATGAAGACGCACTTCTCCGATTTGGGTTCGAGCTTATCAGGTTGAAGCTTTTTTGCATAATCATCGCAACCCCAAACTTTAAGAAACGACAACTTTGGTTTCTTGTCAAACCACAGTTCATAAGGCGTCGTCTCAATGGATTTTGATGGTGCCCTATTTAAAGTGAATTCAGCCCTGTCTAAAGCATAACCCAAAAACGATAGCGGTAAATCAGTAAGAGATGTCATAGATCGCACCATATCCAATAAAGTATGGTTACGACATTCGGACACACCATTTCACTGTGGTGTTCCAGGTGGCGTCAGTTGTGAAACTATCCCATGTTGTTTCAAATGAAGACCAAACTCGTAACTCAAATATTCTCCTCCACGATCAGATTATAGAAACTTTATTTTCTTGTTATGATGATTTTCCAATTCACCCTGGAATTCTTTGAACTTTTCAAATGTTTCAGACTTATTCTTCATTAAGTAGATATAACCATATCTGCTCAAATCATGTGTGAAGGTAAGAAAATAACGATACCCACCACGAGCCTCAATACTCATTGGACCGCATACATCGGTATGTATCATTTCCAACAAGTCAGTAGCTTGTTCCATTGTTCAGGAGAACGAAGTTTTAGTCATCTTGCGCATAAGGCACGGTTCGCAAGCACCAAGTGATTCATAATCAAGTGATTCCAAAAGTCCATCAGCGTGGAGTTTCTTCATGCGTTTTACACTGATATGATCCAAATGCAGCGCAACAAATAAGTTGCACTATCATTATTGAACCTATATATTTTGGCTTCAATACTATGAATATGTGTATCACTACTATCGAGATTCAATAAAAATAGACCACTCATCAAGGGTGCATGACCATAAAAGATATTACTCATATAAATAGAACAACCATTATTCTCTGATTTAAATGAATAACCGTCCCACATTAAACAAGATCTAGATATAATGTTCATGCTCAATGCTGGCACCAAATAACAATTATTCAGGTCTAAAACTAATCCCGAAGGTAGATGTAGAGGTAGCGTGCCGACCGCGATCACATCGACTTTGGAACCATTTCCCACGAGCATCATCACCTCGTCCTTAGCCAATCTTCACTTGATCTGTAGCCCTGTTTCGAGTTGCAAATATGAGCAACAGAACCAATATAAAATACCCAGGCGCTACTGCAAGCATTAGTTAAGTACACATCAATAACATGTATATCAAATATACCTTTCACTTTGCCATCCTTCTTATCCGCCAAATACTTGGGGCAGTTCCGCTTCCATCGACTAGTCCCTTTGTAGTAGAAGCACTCAGTTTCAGGCTTAGGTCCAGACTTGGGTTTCTTCTCTTCCTGAAGTTCCCCTTCTTCCCTTTGCCCTTTTTCTTGAAACTAGTGGTATTGTTGACCATAAACACTTGATGCTCGTTTTTTATTTCTACCTCCTTAGATTTTAGCATCACGAAGAGCTCGGGAAGTGTCTTATCCATCCCTTGCATATTATAGTTCATCACGAAGCCTTTAAAGCTTGGTGGCAGTGATTGAAGAACTTTGTCAATGACACAATCAACTGGAAGATCAACTCCCAGCTGAGTCAAGTGATTATGGTACCCAAACAGTCTTAGTATGTGTTCACTGACAGAACTATTCTCCTCCATTTTGTAGCTGTAGAACTTGTTGGAGACTTCATATCTCTCAACCCGGGCATTTGCTTGAAATATTGACTTCAACTCATGGAACGTCTCATATGCTCCATGACGTTCAAAGCGTCTTTGAAGTCCCGATTCTAAGCCGTAAAGCATGGCACACTGAACTATCGAGTAGTCATCAGCTTTGATCTTCCAGACGTTCTTAACGTCATCAGTAGTATCTGCAGCAGGCCTGGCACCTAGCGATGCTTCCAGGACATAATTCTTATGTGCAGCAACGAGGATAATCCTCAAGTTACATACCCAGTCCGTGTAGTTGCTGCCATCATCTTTCAACTTAGCTTTCTCTAGGAACACATTAAAATTCAAAGGAACGGTAGCACAGGCCATTGATCTACAACAACATAGACATGCAAAATACTATCAGGTACTAAGTTCATGATAAATTAAAGTTCAATTAATTTTATTACTTAAGAACTACCACTTAGATAGACACCCCTCTAATCATCTAAGTGATCACGTGATCCAAATCAACTAAACCATGTCCGATCATCACGTGAGATGGAGTAGTTTTCAATGGTGAACATCACTATGTTGATCATATCTACTATATGATTCACGCTCGTCCTTTCGTTCTCAGTGTTCCGAGGCCATATATGCATATGCTAGGCTCGTCAAGTTTAACCCGAGTATTCTGTGTGTGCAAAACTGGCTTGCACCCATTGTATGTGAACGTAGAGCTTATCACACCCGATCATCACGTGGTGTCCAGGCACGACGAACTGTAGCAATGGTGCATACTCAGGGAGAACACTTATACCTTGAAATTTAGTAAGGGATCATCTTATAATGCTACCGCCGTACCAAGCAAAATAAGATGAATAAAAGATAAACATCGCATGCAATCAAAATATGTGACATGATATGGCCATCATCATCTTGTGCTCATGATCTCCATCATTGAAGCATCATCATGATCTCCATTGTCACCGGCGCGACACCTTGATCTCCATTGTAGCATCATTGTCGTCTCGCCAACTATTGTTACTACGACTATCGCTACCGCTTAGTGATAAAGTAAAACAATTACATGGCGATTGCATTGCATACAATAAAGCGACAACCATATGGCTCCTGCCAGTTACCAATAACTTTGTTACAAAACATGATCATCTCATACAACAGTTTATATCACATCATGCCTTGACCATATCACATCTCAGCAATCCCTACAAAAACAAGTTAGACGTCCTCTGCTTTGTTGTTGCAAGTTTTACGTGGCTGCTACGGGCTTCTAGCAAGAACCGTTCTTACCTACGCATCAAAACCACAACAATTTTTCATCAAGTGTGCCGTGTTAACCTTCATCAAGGACCGGGCGAAGCCACACTCGATTCAACTAAAGTTAGAGAAACAGACACTCACTAGCCACCTATGTGCGAAGCACGTCGGTAGAACCAGTCTCGCGTAATCGTACGTGTAATGTCGGTCTGAGCCGCTTCATCCAACAATACCGCTGAATCAAAGTATGACATGCTGGTAAGATGTATGACTATTATTGCCCACAACTCTTTGTGTTCTACTCGTGCATATAACATCTACGCATAGACCTGGCTCGGATGCCACTATTGGGGAATGCGGTAATTTCAAAAAATTTCCTACGATCACGCGAGATCTATCTAGGTGATGCATAACAAAGAGAGCGGAGAGTGTTGTCTATGTACCCTCGTAGACCGAATGCGGAAGCGTTATGACAACACGGTTGATGTAGTCGTATGTCTTCACGATCTGACCGATCCTAGCATCAAAGGTACGACACCTCCGCGATCTGCACATGTTCAGCTCGGTGACGTCCCACGAACTCTAGATCTAGCTGAGGTCGAGGGAGAGTTTCATCAGCACGACGGCGTGTTCATGGTGATGATGAAGTTACCGGCGCATGGCTTCGCCTAAGCACTACGACGATATGACCGAGGTGGAAATCTGTGGAGGGGGGCATCGCACACGGGTAAACAATCAACTTGTGTGTCTATGGGGTGCCCCCTCCCCCGTATATAAAGGAGGAGAGGGGAGGCCGGCCGGCCCTCCATGGGCGCGCCCCCGAGAGGGGATTCCTACTAGGACTCCAAGTCCTAGTAGGTTTCCACCTAAAGGGAGCGAGGGGGAAGGAAGGAGAGGGAGAGGGGGAAGGAAAGGGGGGTGCCGCCCCCTTCCTTGTCCTATGCAAGCTCAAGGGGGAGGGGGCGTGTGGCCTGCCCTGGCCGCCCCGATCTCTCTCCACTAAGGCCCATCGAGGCCCAATAGTTCCCTCGGGGGTTCCGATAACCCTGCGACACTCCAGTTTTATCCGAAACTTGTCCAGAACACTTCCGGTGTCCGAATATAGTCGTCCAATATATTAATATTTATGTCTCAACCATTTCGAGACTCCTCGTCATGTCCGTGATCACATCCGGGACTCTAAACAACCTTCGGTACATCATATCACATAAATGCATAATACCAATCGTCATCGATCGTTAAGTGTGCGGACCCTACGGGTTCAAGAACTATGTAGACATGACGGAGACACGTCTCCGGTCAATAACCAATAGCCTAACCTAGATGCTCATATTGGTTCCTACATATTCTACGAAGATCTTTATCGGTCAAACCGCATAACAACATACATTGTGCCCTTTGTCATCGATATGTTACTTGAGTGAGATTCGATCACTGGTATCATTATACCTAGTTCAATCTCGTTACTGGCAAGTCTCTTTACTCGATCCATAATACTTCATCCCGCAACTAACTCATTAGTTACAATGCTTGCAAGGCTTATAGTGATGAGTATTACCAAGAGGTCCCTGAGATACCTCTCCGAAACACGGAGTGACAAATCCTAATATCGATATATGCCAACCCAACAAACACCTTCGGAGACACCTGTAGAGCACCTTTATTATCACCCATTTATGTTGTGACGTTTGATAGCACATAAAGTGTTCCTCCGGTATTTGAGAGTTGTATAATCTCATAGGCTGAGGAACATGTATAATTCATGAAGAAAGCAGTAGCAATGAAACTGTCACGATCATAATGCTAAGCTAACGGATGGGTCATGTCCATCACATCATTCTCCTAATGATGTGATCCCGTTCATCAAATGAAAACTCATGTCTATGGTTAGGAAACAAAACCATCTTTGATAAACGAGCTAGTCAAGTAGAGGAAACTAGGGACAATACGTTTTGTCTATGTATACACACATGTTCTAAGTTTCCGGTTAGTACAATTCTAGCATGAATAATAAACATTTATCATGAATTAAGGAAATAAATAATAACTTTATTATTGCCTCTAGGGCATATTTCCTTCACAAACAACCTAACATAGGAGCAGGGAGGGGGGTTGTACGCTGCTTGCAAGCTTCGGAGGCCAAGAAGAAAGTGAGAAGAAGCTCGTGCTACCAAAGAATGATTGATGATGCTGCCTCTTGCGAAGATCTGAGTCGCCGGTGCTAAGAACTGACGATGGGCTTGTCCTAGAGCAAGATGTGACTGGGTAATTGGGGCTACGGCTATATTTCGCGCCACCCCATGCCAGACGGTTTACTTCTTCCACCATATCCGCCTCATTTCCCCTTCCATCGTCGCGTGCATGCCTCCCCCTTTTGCGTCTGACTCGGCATGGCTCGCTAGAAATTACAGATTCGAGTGTTCCCAACGAGCCAGGCTGTGGGTTGCTTTAAAATTTGTGCCGATGCGAGCCAGACATCCGTGTTTCTCCACTACTCTTAAAAGAGTGAACTTAAATTACCCTACAGCCACACCATAAAGTGCATACGGGATAACTAGACCCCACCAACCAAACCAATTTAATCACATCCAAGTGTCAATATTTTACATCAATGGTCCGCCAATCAGATTAACGACTCAGATTAGATCTTTTTCCTGGCAGACATTGTAGTCTGCCAATCCTTCCAACGCTCTACGTCCCCAATCCCCGCTCGCGGCTCCCTGATTTTGGATATGATTTGAACTGAATCGTGCCTCCTTGATCCTTCTTTCTCTCCCTAGAGCGAGAAAAACGGATCCACAACAATATTGTGCCACCACTCCTCTCTTCTCCCCTTCCATGTGCTTCCCCCCATTCAACCCGAGTCGACCCTATCTCCGGTCACCGCTCGCGCTACTACAGGCCGCCGTCGACCTCCTCTACCGGTCAGCCGCACCCAACATCCTCATTACATTTCTCCCTCTCTCCTCACTAATTTCTCACTGTTCCCACACAGCAGAACGCCATGCCCACCGGAGGCTGGGGCACGGCTGCCGCGATTGCTGTCGGTGTCAAAACCGGCGGATCTCGGGTAGGGGGTCCCGATTTGTGCGTCTAAGGATCGAAGGTAACAAGGAGGCAGGGGACACGGTGTTTACCCAGGTTCGGGCCCTCTTAATGGAGGTAATACCCTACTTCCTGCTTGATTGACTATGATGAATATAGGGGTTACAAGAGTTGATCTACCTTGAGATCGTAATGGCTAAACCCTAGATGTCTAGCCTGTATGATTGTGTTCTTTCCCTATGGACTAAACCCTCCGGTTTATATAGACACCGGAGGGATCTAGGGTTGTACAGAGTCGATTACAGAAGAAGGAAAATACATGATCGAAACGCCAAGCTTGCCATCCACGCAAAGGAGAGTCCCATCCAGACACGGGAATGTTCTTCTATCTTACATCCTCATGGCCCATTAGTTCGACCCACATCACATAGCTCGGATGCCCGAGGACCCCTTAGTCCAGGACTCCCTTAGTAGCCCCTGAACCAGGCTTCAATGACGATATATCTGGCACGCGGACTGTCTTTGGCATTGCGAGGTGGGTTCCCCTTTTCCGAATACTTCAACATAATTTTTCACACACAAGAACTGTGTCCGGCCTTGTTTAACACGTACAACCCTAAGTTGTAAAAAGTAACAATACTTAAAAAAGAAGTCACGTTCATGGGCCACTTTTTCAGCGCGATGTTATGTTCTAGACTTCATAATTATTCTGAACCATTTTAAAGCCTTGTTTCGTATTCCGAAGTACGGCCAGTGACACATCCTGTCGAAGCAGAGATCATGTCCCCTTATTACGGGATTCACATCAATAGGGGTTTTGGGTAATCCAACCATGCCGTTCCCATGTCCCCTTGGGAATAGGCGAGATTTAAGGCTCGTGAGGGGGCGCTTGATATTCGCTGCCTCTATAAGAGGACAGAAGGACCCATTTGTTCTCCCCATGCCTTCTCCTTCCTCTGCCTTCCAATCCCCCGAGCTCCAGCGCCCAAGTTCCAAACTTTTCCTTCTTCCCCAGCTTCTCTAGCAATGGCCAGATCTGGCTTTCAAGGCAAGTGGATGGCCTCCTCCGTAACGGAGAAGAACATCCAAGATTTACGGGAGGCGAGATACCTGACAGCGGAGATAAAACATGGCTTCCAACCCGAGGGCAGATCATCCCCATCCCGGAGCCCGACGAAAGGGTGGTTTTTATCCCCCACTTCCTCCGAGGGCTCGGATTTGACCTTCACCCCTTTGTCCGAGGTCTTATGTACCACTACGGGCTGGATTTCCATGATCTGGCCCCGAATTCCTTCCTCCACATCTCGGCGTTTATCATCGTGTGCGAAGCATTCCTCCGCGTCCCTCCACACTTCGGCTTATGGCTCTAGGTTTTTAATGTGAACCCGAAGGTGGTCGAAGGCCAACACGCCGAGTGTGGCAGCGCCATGGTGAGCAAGCTCAACAAGGTTACCTGGCCCAAAGGAAGATTTGTAGACATCGTCAAGGTGTGGCAGCAGGAGTGGTTCTATATCACCGAACCCCGCGGCACCAAGTGGGTCGCTGCTCCTGCCTTCAGATCCGGACCTACACTACGGCTCGCATCCTAGACCAACAAGGGCCTAGACTGGGGGCCCCCCAACGACATATTGACGCTGCAACAATGTGTCAAGAGCATGATAGAGAAGGACATCACCCTCGCTGATGTGATTCAGGTGATGCTCATCTGCCGGGCTCTCCCTTGCCAACGACGACCTCCCAAGATGTGGGAGTTCAATCCAGTGGGGGCACGAACTCTGCATCACTTGTACGGCATGACTCACAAGAAGATATGGAAGCTGCTTTTTAAGAAGCAGAAGAGTGGCCTTCGACGTCCGATGACACCGTCCTCGACTGCAACAATCCGGCATCCCCGGTAAGTATCATGGCACCGAACACTACTTAACTTGTCAGTCTTAGGGAGGGGACCTTAAAAATTCCATCTTTTGAATATGACTGGATAAAGAAGGCCGAGCGGATTAAGTGTCCGACCCCACTCCCCGAAAACCCAGCCGATCCTCTGTTAATGAAGATGCTGGTCCTAGCGCCCTATCAGGCGTCAGCGAAGAAGGACAAGAAGAAGAAGGCCAATAAGGCCCAAGGCGACCTCCATCCTGAAGAGACTTTGGGTGTCGTGTCCGAAGGAACCGAAGCTCCTTCCACCAATGAGGAAGACGAAGACGAAGATGACAAGGAGGAAGACGAGGAGGAGAAGGAGGAAGCGGAAAACCCTCCTCCCAAGGGGAAAAAGAGAGCGGCCTCCATAGATCCGGAGGATGGGGCGCCCAAGAGGGGAAGGGTATCCCTTTCCGATAACTCGGATTCGGGCACCGAAGCCGTTCCCAAGCACCGCTCCCGCACCAAGCCCCTTGCCGAATCGTGAGTACTTTTAGATGCCACATTCATATATAATCCTCTTTATAGATTACGAGAATAATTTCAAAATATTTATGTCACAGTCCGGCCCGTGACATTCCTCAAGGGTCATCTTCATCGGGGGATCTTTCCCCGGACAAGATGGAGAGCGAGACACCTCCTCGGGCTTCCTCGCCTCCTAGGGCGGACGATCCCGAGGTGCCATCCCAAAGGGTTTCTCCGCCACCCGGAGAAGTGCAGGGGACGATCAATTGGGCACCGGAGGCTGCCGAAGACATGGGGGGCGCAACCCCTATGAAGACCGGCCATGGGGGTCCTGGGTCATCGGATCCTCAGCCAGATACTGTTCCAGAGACCCATACAGTCCTGGAATTGGATCGGAAGCCCCCTCTGCAGGAGGGGGGACGGCGACGTCTACCAATACAGGGACATCGAACAAGCTGATGGATGCACTACAAGGTGCATCTGTCTTGGAGGAGCACCATACTTTAATGGGTATGGTGGTTGAAAGAGTACAGTCCGCTAAGAGCGGACTGGATGAAGCCTTCAGAAGCCTACGGTGCCCAATTATGGAGTGAGGCTCATGCACTATTATACGCATAATGGTAGATGGCACTGTGGAGGTCGAAACCCTTCGAAGTGACCTTGTCCGTTCAAAGGAGCAGGCAAGGGTGAGCAATGCGGCCGCTGAGAAAGCAACTGCCGATTTGAAGGAGGAACATGCCACACAGCGCCAGTTCGAGGAGCGTGTATCCAAGATTGAGCAAGAGCTCAAGGATGCAACTCGCAAGTGCGAGCTCCTCGAGGAGGATAATAAAGCGAAGGTGGTCGAACTCGCCAAGGCCCTTCAAGACGCTCAAGAGGCGAGGTCCGAATCCCCGGCGGCTCGGGAGGAGCTCTGACAGGCCGGACAGAAAGCGGCTGGTAAGCCCTTTCTTTTACAGTCTAAGTTTGGCGATCAGAGGTATGCCTTACTTAATCGACTATGGAGTTCTCCAGACCCCTTTGCGGATCTACTGAAGAGCACATATGACGTGGCGCAATTCTACCGAGCCCAGGAGGGGCATACGACAGAGAAGCTGTTCTGGTCGCAATATGCGACTGAGGAGCGTTCAACACTGCCGAACGACCAGATGGCACAATGGGCAGAGTTGCACAAGATGTCCAGAGCAGCCATGATGGAGATTATACTCCGTGGCCGACTGAATCCGTTTCGAGCTCTTATTTTGGCCTGGTGCAACGACTCGTTGATGTCGTGCCCCATATTGAGGCCATCAAACAGTCGGTGTGCATAGAAGGTGCATGATACGTGTCCAACGTATATATAATTTTTGATTGTTCCATGCTATTATATTACATATTTTGGATGTTTATGGGCTTTACTAAACACTTTTATATCATTTTTGGGACTAACCTATTAACCGTAGGCCCAGCCCAAATTCTGTTTTTTGCCTGTTTCAGTGTTTCGCAGAAAAGGAATATCAAACGGAGTCCAAACGGAATGAAACCTTCGAGAGAGTTATTTTTGGAACAAAGGCAATCCAGGAGACTTGGAGTGGACGTCAAGAAGAAGATGAGGAAGCCATGAGGCAGGAGGGCGCACCCTATGGGGGTGGGCGCGCCCCCACCCTCGTGGGCCCCTCGTGGCTCCCCTGACCGACTTCCTTCGCCTATATATATCTACGTACCCCGAAAACATCCAGGAGCACCACGAAACCCTATTTCCACCGCCGCAACCTTATGTATCCATGAGATCCCATCTTGGAGCCTTTTCCGGCACTCTATCGGAGGGGGAATCGATCATGGAGGGCTTCTACATCAATGCCATAGCCTCTCCGATGAGTTGTGAGTAGTTTACCACAGACCTTCGGGTCCATAGTTATTAGCTAGATGGATTCTTCTCTCTCTTTGAATCTCAATACAATGTTCTCCTCGATCTTCTTGGAGATCTATTCGATGTAACTCTTTTTGCGGTGTGTTTGTCAAGATCCGGTGAATTGTGGGTTTATGATCAAGTTTATCTATGAGAAATATTTGAATCTCCTCTGAATTCTTTTATGTATGATTGGTTATTGTCGGTGTTCTGGATATGGGGGTACCTAGACTTGCCTGCCTGCAGCCCACTGCGTGGCTCCACGGGCAGCCCAGTGCGGCCCGTCTTCACCAACCAAGCACTCAATACCATCGCGAGGGGCCAAGCCTCGCGTGGCGGACGATGCACGACCTCCTCAGGAGCGGCCTCACCAGGCAGGCTCGTGAGGGAGACGGAGAGATCAAGGCACGGGGTACCTCGCAAGGTCCCCATGACGCAAGCCATGACGACCAAGGCCAGGCGGGCGCCAGCGCGTGCAGTGTACCGGTTTCCCCTTTGGTTCTAAGGGGGCAACCGCAGGCGCGGAGTACCAAGGCATCAGGCAAAGGTTTCCATATTGGTGAAACAAGACCAGGACTAGCAGGACGGCAAGACGGAGGTCATCGTGGAGCCCAAGATGGCGTCATCACTAGAGCCTTTGGCAGGCGAAGACCACCTTTAGTCAGGGTAGCCTGTACTGGCTGTCCCCTTTCAAATCCCGCCATTGTGGAATCCCTTCCCGCTCAATATTTGGGAAGAGGACCAGGGCCCCTATAAATAGGACTAGCCACCACCATAGCAAGGGGGGTGATTCAGTTCGTCCACACACCACACCAGCACAAGAACACCTCTCCTCGCGAGGCTGTTCTTCCCCTTGTACTGTTCTTCATCAGCCTAAGAGGCAATCCACACACCACACACTGGAGTAGTGTATTACACCACAATGGTGGCCTAAATCAGTATAAACCTCGTGTCTCTTGTGCTCTGATTTCGTTTAGCTAAGCCCAGGGATCGTGACGAGGCGGAGAGAGAGAGAGAGAGAGATTCGATAGGGGAAATCTTCATGCGTACCCCAGTGTTCGAACCTAAAGGGTTTTGCTGGAACCCGATATCCGACATTTGGCACGCCAGGTAGGGGTGCACCGGAGTTCTTCCTTCCGTCGATCCGTGTCTCAGCGCTTCGTCGCATCCATGTCTGACGCTCGCCGAGCCCGCGCTGAGCGTCAGGCCGCTCTTGCCACTCGGGTCGCCCAGACTTCCCCCGTCGGCGGGCCCCCTCGTTGTTCTCCGTCGCCTTCCGCCAATGCCGCCATCGGCCCGGCGGGGCATGAGCACCAAGCATCCTCACTGCACTTTCGGTGCGGCGGGACGGTCGCACCGCCACTCCATTAATGACTCCAGCTGGGTCGTCGTCCCACACTCGAAGTGCTCCTACGGACGCGCAGGCCGCGCTGCTCACGATGCGCGAGCTCCTGTGTTACCGCCCCGTTGATGACCTCTACGAGGACTGGCTCGCCCGCATCACCGAGCTCGTCAGCGCCGCTGGGGGCTACCATGTGCTGTCCCTCTCGTTGCCTCACCCGCCGCCGAGCATGGGCGACACGGCTCAAGGAGCTCCTCCACCACCTCAGCCCCAAGGCGGCGCCCTGGCTCCAAGGCGCGTGGCCCCAGGGCGTCACCGGCCACGCCCGGTGCCCGCGTGAGAAGAAATAAGCTGTTAAGAAATCCCTCGGCCCCGAGAAGGTGCCCCCGTGCTCCCTGCACTGGCACGACAATACCGCGTGCTGCCAGTCGCAGCGGTGCGCGGGCATCACCAAGAGGAAGCTCTGCGGTAGCAAGGGGCCCCGGTGGCCACAACAGGCTGCCACGCCTTCACCCCCGAGCCGCGCAATGTTGCCTGGCCGGGCAAGTTCAAGCCAGACCTGCCTCCTCTCTACGACGGCACCCCCGGCTCCGAAGAATTCCTGTAGCTCTAGGAGCTGAGCATCGAAGCGGCCAAAGGCGACGAGAAAGTTATGGCAAACTGGTTTCCCATGGCGCTCATGGACGGCGCCTGCTCCTGGCTCGATCTCTTCCTGGGAGGAGATACACAGTCGCTTCATCGCCTACTTTCAGGGCACTCGCGACCGCTCCCCTGGCCACAGGTAACCTGCGCCGCATCAAGCAGCAGCCTGGGGAGACCCTGCAATAGTACATGCATCGCTTCAACAACGTCCGCGTCAAGATCCCCAAGGTCACGGACGAGGCTATCATTTCGGCGTTCTCTGACGGCGTCCATGATGTCAAGATGAAAGAGGAGCTGGCCATCCACGAGGAGCTGTGCACATCCCTGGAGCTGTTCAACCTGGCGACCAAGTGCGCAAGGGCTAAGGAGGGACGCCTCTCCCTCCTCGAGCTACCAGCTGTCGACCCAGAAGAAAATAAGCTCAAGGCCAAGGACGTGAAGCACAAGGGAGCGGCTATGCTCGCCGCAGAGCCGGACACGAAGCGTGGCAGGGATCAGTCGGAGTCGTCCAAGGCCATTCGACCTTTCTGCGCCTACCACAACCTCCACACCCACAACACTAACGACTGCCATGAGCTCAGGGCAGTTCGAGAAGGACAATTCATCCGACGCCCCGAGTGCAATGACCAGGGCTACGGCTGAGGAGGAGGACGTAGCAGAGGACGATGGGACGATCGTGGCCCTCGCCAGGAATGGCGCGACCGACCTCGTGAGGATCGCTGGCAAGACCAACCTCGCGAGGGCGCTTGGAGAGATCAGCCTGTGAGGGCGCTTGGAGGGATCAGCCTCGCGAGGACTGAGGGAGTCCTGGATAAGGGGGTATCCGGACAACTGGACTATATACTTTGGCCGGACTGTTGGACTATGAAGATACAAGATTGAAGACTTCGTCCCATGTCCGGATGGGACTCTCTTTGGCGTGGAAGGCAAGCTTGGCGATTTGGATATAGATCTCTTTCTCTGTAAACCGACCCTGTGTAACCCTAGCCCCCTTCGGTGTCTATATAAACCGGAGGGTTTAGTCCGTAGGACATATAACAGTCATACCATAGGCTAGCTTCTAGGGTTTGGCCTCTCTGATCTCGTGGTAGATCAACTCTTGTAATACTCATATCATCAAGATCAATCAAGCAGGAAGTAGGGTATTACCTCCATCGAGAGGGCCCGAACCTGGGTAAACATCGTGTCCCCAGCCTCCTATTACCATTAGCCTTAGACGCACAGTTTGGGACCCCCTACCCGAGATCCGCCGGTTTTGACACTGACATTGGTGCTTTCATTGAGAGTTCCCCTGTGTGGTCGCGGCAAGGTTAGATGGCTTCTCCAACCTTCAAAAACACCGTCCTGGGTGAGGCTTTTCTCCCCAGACAGATCTTCGTGTTCGGCGGCTTCGCACTGCGGGACAATCCAACAGCCCGGAGAGTCAGCGCGCAAATTCTGGAATAGGTTCCTTACCAAAAAGAACCAAATAGTCGACTGTCCAGACGCGGAAGCCTTAGCAGCTTTTAAACACAACGTCGGAGACGAATGGCTCGCCAGACACCTTGGCCAAGAGAAGCCAAGAACAATGGCCGCGCTAACAAGCCTCATGACGCGCTTTTGCACAGGAGAAGACAGCTGGCTAGCAAGATGCAACACCAGCGACCCGAGTACATCCGAGATCAGAGATGGAAACGGAAAATCACGGCGCAGGAAAGATCAGCGCCGAAATAAAGAAAAAAGCCCAAAGGGCACGGCGGTCAACGCCGGATTCAAATGCTCGCGGCCAAACAATAAAACACTGCCTCTTTAGGACAACAGCGACGACCTATCAAATTTAAACAAAATTTTAGATCGGATATGTCAAATCCACACTACCTCCGGAAGGCCTGCAAACCATACCAACCGAAATTGTTGGGTTTTTAAACAGTCCGGCAGACTCAACGCCGGACACAAGGGGCTCGATGCGCCAAGCGAGGACGATGACGAACCCCACCAGCAGGGCACCGGAAGTCAAAAGACTTTCCCACAAGAAGTCAAAACAGTCAACTTGCTTCATGTGATAGTACGGAAAACCAACACGGCACTCGCTAAGACAAGTATCGCACGGTCCACCCCAGCGGAACACCGAGATTGGATGTCAAAACCAATCACTTTCGACCATCTGGATTAGTCCAGAAGTATCCGGAACGCAGGATAGACTGCCCTGATATTGGATCCCATAATAGACGGACTGCAATTCACGTAGGTTTTGATGGACGGCGGCAGTGACTCAAACCTGCTATATCCGGACACAATCCGCAAGTTGAGATAGACCCTTCTACAATTCGGCATAGCCGCACTTCCTTCAAAGGAGTGGCGCCAGGCCCTTACGCCAGGTGCACAGGTTCATTATTACTAGAAGTTGTGTTCAGGTCACCTGACAACTTCCGACGAGAAAAGCTAACCTTTCATGTCGCCCTATTTAAAAGTAGCTATCAAGCATCACTGGGACGGGAAGCTTTCGTCCGCTTCAATGCAATACCACATTACGCGTCTCTTACGCTTAAAATGCCCGGTCCACGTGGCATCATTTCATTAAAAGGTCGCCTGAGACCCCGGACACGGCTGGACGAGTCCAGAATAAATAAGCTAGGGGCTACCTAGCCGCACACCCCTTGACAAGGGTTTGTACATATAAGCCATAATGAGCTAGCATAGGCTCAACTTTATTAATCTATATTTCAATTTTTTATGCACTTTCTCGCACGATTTCTTTTCAAACTAAGTTCCTCTCTTTTTACAGATGAACAGCATGCACACCCGTCCAGGATACGACACAACGGAGACACAGGCGCAGATGTGCAGTAGGGACCCGTTGCAAGGACTCTTTTCAGACTAAGACCCTACGTAAACCTTTCTTACTGTCTCTTGTTGCTATAATCCCCTGGTTTCTCATTATAACCAGAGTGGAGACTGGCGTTTTGGCATCGACCGCGCCAGAAGAACTTGCCCGTACCTGGACACGAGGGGCTTATGGCATTGTTTTGCCCGCTATTGTAAAGACCGAACACCTTCGGGAGTGTTCGGCGTCTCGAGTTAGGCCTTATATGCATCAGCTCTGAATCCTGTCTTTGGTCAAATGTTGGGTTTGCCCGGCTCCTGTGTTTTGCAGCCTTACATTCCGTATCACCGGCTAACGCGGCACCAGGAGAACTACTGCGATTGTGCCCTAGTTCGGTTGGGCGAGCACCTCAGTAGAGAAAGCCGAAAACTGACTGTCATGATACAACGAGAGACTGGTCAACCACTCGATCGACCATGGGAATGTCTAGAATTCCTCCGCTTTGATGAAGGGCCGTTTCCCAGTCAGGCACATACGCGCCCCAAATTCGGAGAGCGCGGTGCCCCCAGGGGCTATGTCGTAGCCCCACCCTCGAACTCCATGGCTAAGTGAAAGTGATAAAGCATTATAGTCCGGTTGCCTCGTTTGCTACGCTACCACCTCCTTTACAGGACCGAGACGTCGGATTAAGTGTGAAAACGCGCTATTTTTTGCGAACACCCCCGCACCTTGTGCGTGGGGGCTGAAGCCGACGACTGCCATCTTTCAGGTTATACACACGTATACATGAACGGCCGCATAGGAGATATTCTATTACTTGAACGCACAAGTATAAAAGGCGCTTACATCATAAATATTGTTTTACATCATAAAAACGTTCATTCGAACGTAACATTTTTTGAGCACTGCGACTCTATTACACGAGCACCACGCAGCACTTCGCCAAAATAGTGCTCGGCGGGTAACCGGTTATCGTCCGAACCCGGGGTCGCAACAGCGGTGGCATCCATCTCTGTCCAATGTGTCTTCACACAGGCGAGTGCCATCCGCGCACCCTCTATGCAGGCCGACCGCTTCATCGCCTTGATATGCGGCACCGCCCCAAGAAATTGCTGCAATAAGCCAAAGTAACTCTTTGGCTCGGGCCTATCCGGCCAGACATGCGTCACTATATCCGTCATAGCAAGCCTGGACAACCTATTTAGCTCAGCCCACTCGGCCAAATGGTCGGTCAGCACAAGTGAACACTCCGGACTATGGAATTGAGACGAAAACAGCTCTTCTGTCTTGTGATCCTTCTGGCTTCGAAAATGCACAACGGCATCCGCCGCACTCGCTGCTAAGTCCATATAAGGGTCCTCTGGACCGCACAGTTGGCCAAGCTGAGCATACTTTGGATCCGTAAACCTTCGGTGCAGCAGAAAAGGCTTGCCAGCTACAATATCTCCGGCCTGGCGCAGCTCTTCCTTTATAGCCCGCATTGCAGAGCGGGCATCCTTGGCTTCGGCGATGGCCTTCCCCAGGTCTTCTTGCCCCGCTAGGCGCTCCTTCCCAAGAGCCTCATTGCGTTCGGTAGCATCTTTTAACTTCACGGCCATTTCGGCCATCTCTTCCCTACTCCGGCAGTGTGCGACCCTTTCGGCCACTAACACCTCGGCCGCCCTCGAGGCTGCCGCATTACTCCTTCTGGCCTGCTCCTTGGCTTGAGCAAGTTCGGTCCGAAGGCTCTCCACAGCAGCGGCACTATCTGCATTTCACACACATGTTGTAAGGAGCTGGCTTCAGCTCCCTTACCAGGTGACCACACAGAAACACTTACCTTGCGACTCATCAAGTCGCCTGTTGACCAGCGTGATGTCTGCATCTGCAACAGCGAGTTGCCACTTTAGTTCAGCAACTCCATCAGTCCGGCTGGCCTCCGGACGACCCGCCACCTGCATCGGCACGGCGGAAATTTAAACCTGCGATTTTGATCCTCGGCACGCTGTTGATTTCGACAACCTACCGAGTCTCAGGGGCTACTATCTATACAGGGCGCATTCTATATGCAAAACTATTAAAAGGTGTGTCATTTTTACGTACCTCAAACCCCGCCAGCAAACTCCTGACGGCATTATGCAACCCGCCTTCGGCGGACGAAATCCTTTCAATCACCATGCTCATCAATGTGTGGTGATCTTCTGAGATAGACACCTTCTCAAGCAGATCCTTCAGCCATACACCAGTTGGCGCCGAACTATTCGGCTTTGCCAAACCAGGGGCTCCCTCCGTGACGACACTTCAGGCTCGTCCGCCCTATCCGACGGCGCCCCGGACGGAGGCGTCTCGCTCTCCATCATCTCCGGATGAAGGTCCC
The DNA here is from genome assembly GCF_018294505.1 of Triticum aestivum. NCBI lineage: Eukaryota > Viridiplantae > Streptophyta > Magnoliopsida > Poales > Poaceae > Triticum > Triticum aestivum. The sequence goes on from NC_057801.1 coordinate 729,144,522, forward strand.
CTGAAGACGAGCTCATTTGCGAAGGATGGAGATCTGAACTACAAGGTAAAAACTTTAGTTATCCTCAGAAGCACAAATAGGGATGTCCCTTATTATAAAACTCCTTTCTTTCTACTTACGGCTCGTTGGAGGGCTGATTCTTTAAGGGAGATTGTGCGGCCGGGGCCTCCCCGGACGCAGGACCCTCTGGCGAAGATTTCTTCCCCCGTTTAGGGGCTTTTGCCCCCGGGTCCTCGGAGGCAGTCCTCTTCTCCCCTTGGAGGGAGGGATTCTCGATCCCCCCTCTTTCAAGAGCCTCCTTAGGCGAGGCAGTAGCTTTCCTGCTTTCCCCTTTGCCTTCCTCTGTAGGCGCAACCTCAAGCATCCGGACCAGCACAGATTCCGGCGCGGTCTCGGGGAGGGGGGCCGGACACCATATCAATTTTGCTTCCGCTATCCACTCCTGTTTAGAAGGAAGTTGGTCATAAGGCGAATCATCGAAAGGCAAACAAACGGTATGTCCGGACTTGGAACTACTTACTTGAGTATCCAGGCGATTGCAGCTTAGGCCAGCATCCTCGGTCAATTCCGGACGCACCTCTTGAGATCCGAAGAATAATTTGTACATCTCCAGGGGTGTCATACCCATGAAGTGTTGAAGAATCCGTGGGCCCTCCGGATTGAACTCCCACAGCCGGAGAGGGCGGCGTTTGCATGGCGGGAGACGCCTAATCAGCATAACCTGCATTACCACCACCATATCAACCTCCCTCGTTTGGAGATCTCGAATCCGGCCCTGCAGTAGGGGAACGTCCTTTGACGGCCCCCAGTTGAGCCCTTCGTCGCGGAGGTCCCGGGCGGAATAAGGGCAGCGGCTTTTGTCTGCGGCCCCTCGGAACGGTAATATAGAACCACTCTTGCTGCCACGGGCCGAGCTCCTCTTGGAAGGAGCCAGTGGGCCACGGGGCATCGGCCCTCCTACTTATGGCCGCCCTGCCGCACTCCGCTTGACGCCCCCCGATCATCTTCGGCGCCATATTGAAGGTCTTCAGCCACAGGCCGAAGTGAGGGGTGACGCGGAGGAAGGCTTCGCAGATGACAATAAATGCGGAAATATGGAGGATGGACTCCGGAGCCAAATCGTGGAATTCCAACCCATAGTAAAACATGAGCCCTCTCACAAAAGGATCCATCGGGAAGCCTAAACCCCGACGGAGGTGGGATACAAAAACAACATACTCGTCGGGCTCGGGGGTGGGGATGGCCTGCCCTTCGGCAGGCAACCTGTGCGAAATCTCATAAGCCAGGTACTTGGCCTCCCGCAGCTTTAGCACGTCCTCCTCCGTGACGGAGGAGGGCATCCACCGGCCCTGGAGGTCGGAACCGGACATCGTTGAAAGTCCGAAGTGCTCGAATCTGGAGCTCTAGGTGCTGTAACTTGGAGCGGGGAGAGGATTCGATGGAGGATTGAAGAAAAGAAACGAGCCTTGGTCCCGTTATAAAGAGGGAGAATACCAAGAGCCGTCTCTGTGACCGTTTGGGACTCTCCTTCGATAAAGGGGGCGTGGCGACGGGCGCGGTTGGGTTACCACGTCCGTATTGATGAGAATCCCGGATTAAGGGGGAACACGATCTCTGCTTCGACAAGACGTGCCAAGGAAACCGCTTCGCTAAATGCGCTGAGGTGGTAGAGTAAAAAACAATTCAAGTAATGGCTTGGTAGTGGCGTGACGTCATGCTGCAAAAAACGTCAGCAGATTGAACTTGTGTATATATTATTCTCTCTATGGTGGAATGTGGAACTTATTTTGCAGAGCCGGACACTATGCTGGTGTTCACAATCTTCTATCATTCGGAGGAGGAACCCGCCCTGCAATGCCAAGCAATATACGCGCCGGACTTATCGTCATTGAAGCCTGGTTCAGGGGCTACTGAGGGAGTCCTGGATTAGGGGGTGTCCGGATAGCCGGACTACCATCATCAGCTGAACTATCATCGGCCGGACTATCATCATCGACCGGACTCCAAGACTATGAAGATGCAAGATTGAAGACTTCGTCCTGTGTCCGGATGGGACTTTCCTTGGCGTGGAAGGCAAGCTTGGCGATATGGATACGTAGATCTCCTACCATTGTAACCGACTCTATGTAACCCTAGCCCTCTCCGGTGTCTATATAAACTGGATGGCTCTAGTCCGTAGGACAACAACAACAACCATTACAATCATACCATAGGCTAGCTTCTAGGGTTTAACCTCCTTGATCTCGTGGTAGATCCACTCTTGTAAACATCCACAATATCAATATCAATCAAGCAGGACGTAGGGTTTTACCTCCATCAAGAGGGCCCGAACCTGGGTAAAACATCGTGTCCCTTGTCTCCTGTTACCATCCGCCTAGACGCACAGTTCGGGACCCCCTACCCGAGATCCACCGGTTTTGACACCGACCGCGGGTCTTCCTCCACTACCACCACCAAGGAGGAACGACCACCACCACCAGGACGAGGGGGCTAGGGGCTTCCAGGAGCCACGTGCTATCGCTTGCATATTGGGCGGAGCCCAGGCCCCAGCCTCTCAGCACATCTTCAAACAGTTTGCTCGCGAGGTGAACGCAGTCCTTCCCAAGCTCGAGGCCACGCGCCCGCTCAGGTGGTCCAAGTGCATTATCACCTTCAGCTCAACGGATCAGCTCAAGTACGCAGCTACTGCCGGAGTCCTCCCGATGCTCTGTTCCCGAGTCATCAGCAACGTGTAGGTCACCAGGACCCTAATCGATAGCGGCATAGGCCTCAACATCCTGTCCGTCGAGATGTTCGACAACCTTCAAGTGCCATATGATTAGCTCCAGCCTACCAAGCCTTTCTCTGGAGTTACCAACGGCTCCACCACCCCGATAGGGCAAGTTCCCCTCCCTGTCACCTTTGGACAGTGCAACAACTACCACACTAAGCTCATTGACTTCGACGTTGCCAACATCCACCTGCCATACAATGCCATCCTGGGGTACCCTGCCCTGGCTCAGTTCATGGCGGCCACCCATCCGGCCTACAACCTCATGAAGATGCCCGGAAGCGGCGGTGTCCTCACCGTGGTTGGAGATACTAAGGAGGCTCTGCTGGCGCTCAAGCTAGCCTTCAAGACCGCCGCAACGATGCAGCCCGCAGATGCGGATGGCCCTAAGGACAAGGAAGCCGCACCGACCAAAAAGAAGAAGTTGTTCACTCAGGATAAGGCAGAGACCAAGCAGGTGCCTGTTTAGGAATACGGGTCCTCAGGAGCCACCTTCACCATAGGCGCCAACCTCGACCCGGGCCAAGAGGAAGTGCTGGTGAAATTCTTGCGTGCGAACAAGGAGGTGTTCGCATGGGAGCCAAAGCAGCTAGTGGGGGGTTCCAAGGGAAGTGATTGAGCACCACTTGAACGTGTGTCCCAATGTGCGCCCTGTGAAGCAAAAGGCGAGGCGGCAGTCCATGGAGAAGCAGGCCTTTGTTGTACAGGAAACCCGCAAGCGGGCGGCAGCAGGGGTCATTCGCGAGGTTCGCTACCCCGAGTGGCTGGCAAACCCTGTTGTGGTGCCGAAAAAAGGAGGGAAGGAGCGCATGTGCGTCGACTTCACCAACCTCAACAAGGCCTGCCCACAAGATCCGTTCCCACTTCCCCGCATTGACCAGATCATCAACTCCACCATCGAGTGTGACCTGCTTTGCTTCCTGGATGCGTTCTCGGGTTATCACCAGATCAAAATGGTCGTAGAAGACGTAGAGAAGACAACGTTCCTGACCCCATGTGGGGTGTACTGCTACACTTGCATGCTGTTCAAGTTGCGCAACGCGGGCGCGACCTTCCAATGGCTAATGCACATCGCCTAGGGCTGGCAGCTCAGAAAGAACACCGACGCTTATGTCAACGAAATTGTGGTGAAGTCTCAGGAAGCAAGGAACTGAATCCAAGACTTGGAAGAGATCTTCACGAGCCTTCGCCAAGTAGACATGCGGCTGACCCCGGGGAATTGCATGTTCGGTGTCCCCTTGGGCAAGTTGCTGGGTTTCCTCGTATCTCACAGGGGGATCGAGGCCAACCCGGAGAAGATCAAGGCAATCGAAGACATGAGTCCACCACAGACCCTCAGAGAAATGCAAAAGCTCACCGGACGCGTGACTGCGTTAGGGCGCTTCATCTCCAAATTGGGGGAGCGCGCCCTACCATTCTTCAAGTTGATGAAGAAAAATGGACTGTTTGAGTGGACACAAGAGGCCGACCAGGCATTTCAAGACCTCAAGAGGTACTTAACCAGCCCTCCAGTGATCGTGGCACCGCTCCCTCTCGAGCCCCTGGTGATCTACCTTGCCGCCACTCCCTACTCTGCCAGCGCAACCCTGGTGTAGGTTAGGGAGGAGCACCAGGTCAAGGCTGCATCCAACCCAGGTTAAGCCCTAGCAGGGGAGGCACAAGACCAGGAGGACCTCGCGAGGGCCATGGTAACAGCGGCAGGAAACCAAACACGACAGGAAGACGCCCCCATGGCTGAGGAGGCTGCCCCAAGTAACCGGATGCTGGGGGCTCCATTGTCTCAGGAAGCTCCCCAACCTACAGAAGGCACATGCTACGACAGCACGCCCACCCTTGTCGAGCACCCGATGTACTTCGTCAGCATGGTGCTACAGGATGCAAGGTCACGGTACCCCATGCCTCTGAAGCTCTTACTTGCACTCTTGGTGGCCTCGCGTAAGCTACGACACTACTTCCAAGGCCACCCCATCAAAGTCGTTTCGGCCTACCTGTTGGAAAGGGTACTTAGGAGCCCCAACTCCACTGGGAGAGTCGCTGAATGGAACATCGATCTGCAAGCATTTCAGTTCAAGTTCAGCACAACCATGGTCATCAAAGGAGCCGCACTCGCTGATTTTGTAGTAGATTGGGCAGACGCGCCGGAGCTTAAGGCAGGCGAGGATCGGTCTCTCTCCCCAAGAAATGAGGCACCAGACGACTAGGTCATGTACTTTGATGGCGCCTTCTCACGACAAGGCGCGGGGGCTGGTGCGGTGCTGATATCGCCCACTCAGGACAAGCTCTACTACGCCATACAGCTCCGGTTCTAGCTGGGGGAGAAGGTCTCCAACAACATAGCGGAGTACAAGGGCCTCATAGCAGGCCTGAGGGCTGCAGTAGCGTTGGGAGTAAAACGACTCGTCATCAAGGGGGATTCACAACTCCTCGTCAACTTCTCCAACAAGGTATACGAGCCAAAGGACGAGCATATGGAGGCGTACCTCGCAGAAGTGCGCAAGATGGAAAAGTAGTTCTGGGGGTTGGAACTGCAACATGTGCCTCGCGGCACCAACCAAGAGGCTGATGACATCGCTAGGAGGGCACCCAGGTGGCTGCCTCAGGAGCCTGGCATGTTTGAGGAACGACTCTTCAAGCCATCGGCGGTGCCGCTAGTTTCACAGACGGCGCAGTCTCGGGAAGAGCTCCCTCAGCCATCGGCCACGGGGCCCCCGGCCTGCGGCCTGACCTCAGGAGCACGGTTACTCTTAGCACTGGAGCCTCAGGAGGGGTGCTGGACCAAGTAATTCAAGGAATACCTGATGCAAGGGACATTGCCTGATAAGGAAGAGGACGCGGAGCGCGTAGCACGGCAGGCCACCGCCTACTGCATCCAAGACGGTGAGTTATACCGGAAATGGCCGAATGATGTTTCTCTATGTTGCATCTCCAGGGAGCAAGGGAAAGAGATGCTAGCCGACATACATGGTGGAGATTGCGGACACCACTCGTCATCATGGACCCTTGTCAGCAAAGCATTCCACAGCAGATTCTACTGGCCAACAATGCTTAACGATGCGGTCGAGCTGGTGAAGTCCTGCGAAGCCTGCCAGTTCCACGCCAAGCAGATCCACCAGCCGGCGCAGGGCCTCTAGACCATCCCGCTCTCGTGGCCATTCGCGGTCTGGGGGCTGGATATCCTGGGCCCATTCCCCCAAGCACCTGGGGGCTACCGCTACCTCTACATTGCCATCGACAAGTTCACCAAATGGGCGGAGGTGGAAGCCGTTCATACCATTCCCGCCGGTTCTGCGGTCAAGTTCATCAAGGGCGTCGTGAGCCACTTCAGCGTCCCCAACCGCATCATCACTAACAAAGGTTCGCAGTTCACCAGCAATCTCTTCAAAACATATTATGCTAACCTTGGTACACAGATCTGCTACACTTGGGTGGCGCACCCTCGGAGCAACGGCCAGGCCGAGCGGGCCAACGTGGAGGTCTTGAGAGGCCTCAAAACCAAGACTTTTAAGAAGAAGCTGGAGGCCTGCCGCAGGGGCTGGCACGACGAGCTCCAGTCCGTGCTATGGTCCATCCGCACCACTGCCACCAAGTCAACAGGCGAGACCCCGTTCTTCCTCGTCTACGGAGCAGAAGCAGTTCTCCCTCACAAGGTTAGGCGTCGCTCCGCGCAGGTCCTGGCCTTTGATGAAACACGGCAGGACGCCATGTGGAGGATGGATCTCGTGCTGGGGGAGGAACACTACCACGGGGCCGCACTATGGGAGGCAAGATACCAGCAGGCGCTGTGGCGGTATCACTGCCGCAGCATCCGCCCCAGGACACTCGAGGTAGGTGACCTCGTGCTGAGGCGGGTCCTCTTCAGGGAAGGGCTGCATAAGCTTTCACCCATGTGGGAAGGCCCGTTCAAGGTCGTCCACGTCTCTAGGCCTGGTGCCGCGCGCCTGGAGACTCAAGAAGGGGTGCCCATCCCGAACGCCTAGAACATCCAACACCTTAGGAAGTTCTACCCATGAAGCAAGGCCCGGTGCCTATGAAGAAGGCCTAGTGGCTGTGAAGCTCGCCGCCCGTGACACTCTCACGTAATAATGAGTGGGGCTGTACACGCCCCGGAGTCTTAGGAGGTCGCCCTTGGGCCTTTGGGGCTCCCACCCATGCCCAGTGGCAGCACTTAGATCCGCGCTGGTGAGAAGACGTCGAAGACTAGACTAGGTGCCAGACGCGGCTTTTTCATTTGCTTTCTGCAGTTGGTTTGACCCTCTTTGTTGAATCTCGATTGAAGTCGCTTCTGGTGTTCCTTAGTTTTTTGCTTCTGTTCCTGCTTTCGGATCTCTGTCTGGTTTGCTCTCTCTCGTAAGCCTCGCGAGGGGGCTGCACGGGTGCCATCGCGAGCCTTTTCTATTCTCTCTTCTAGCTTTCGGGAGGCTCTCTCGTTCGGACCCACAGTGGGAACATCCGTCCCAGTCTGTACCCCACGGGTACCGCGACACAAAGCGTCAGGACGCTACCGGCATCCCTAGCAACCAAGATCTTAAAATAACTGGTCATTTACGAGTTTTCTTCGCAGCTCTCAGGACGCCCGGGCAAACCTGAAGCGGGCACCTCGCAAGGCGAGGCTTACCTTGACCGCACTAAGCTAAGTCGCTCTTACACTCCAACACACAACAAGGACGACATAACACAACATAGGAATAATAGATGCAACAGATTAACAAGGGAATCATAGCTTGTTGCTCGCCCCCATGGGGCCCCATACTTGTCTCTCTTAAGTGCAGGAAGGAAAGAAAGCAAAAACAAAAGCAGATCGCGAGGGGAACCTGATGGCTACCTCTTGAGCTTAGTCGGACTCCGCCTCACGCTTCACCGGAGCACGGCGGCGGGACGACCCGCTGCCACCCTCGAGGCGGGCACAACGACGTGGCTGGTGGTCGCGACTGCCGCTGGAGGAGCTGTCGCCAGAAGAGGAACCGTCGTAGCTTGGTGAGCCGCGATCGCCTCCAGGAGTAGGCCCACCTTATCCCTCGTCACGACCATCACCAAGACCGAGCACCTCGTCGCCATTGCTATCTTCGGGGCAGCACCTGATGCGGCGGCCATCCTCCCCGAACGCCCTCACAAAGAGAGCCAAATCACTGTCAAACTTGAAGTGGAGCGCGCATGGCCTGCCCAGGCCGCGCGCCCGGGCGAACATCTGCCAGCCTCGATCCAGCGCTGTGTTGCCAGCAATGGAGACCTCCAGTGCGACCCAGGAGGCCCTGCTGCGGCAGCCGTCTGCCTGCAGCCATAGCCCGCCCGGGCCAGCGGCCGGCAGCTCGCCAACGAAGAAGCGCGGGAGCTGAAGCCAATTGCCTGCCAGATCTTCCGACCACACGACAAACTTTGGCAGCGCCTCCGCTGATTGGAAGCGCGACCGAGGAGGCCGCGCAGCCACGACACGCCTTCACCCACCATGAGAAGGGCCGCCACCACGGCCTTGAGGAACTACGGCAGGAGTCGCAGAGTGCTTGCGAGGGCGACCGCGTCTGCGCTTGGGCGGAGGAGAGTCAGACCCTTCTTGGCGAGCCTTTCCCTTCTCTGCGGCCGAAAATTTCCTCCCGGCGCCATTGGTGGCACTATAGGCAGCAGATCAGGGAAGAAGAAGCAAGCGGAGTGGAAAGAGATGGGTAATAGGGACTTGCGCCCCTCCCCATTTATAGCCCGAGGAAAGCCAACTGCCGGCCTCCATGATCGTAGGTAATGATAACTCTTTTCTGCATGCGGCAGGGACTAGTCAAGTCGTGCAGTTGCCGAGGCAGCGTGGGGAAGCGGAGAGGCCCACGTCCAATCAGTCGCCACACGTCGATCAAGGCCGCAGGCTTGAGGGCCTGCGGCGCTTCGCACTTGCCCCTTGGCTTTGCGGCTAAGCCAAGTCCGAGCACGCCTTGGGCCCGGGGGCTACTGTTGGTGTTCTGGATATGGGGGTATCCAGACATGCCTGCATGCAGCCCGCTGCGTGGCTCCACGGGCGGCCCAGTGTGGCCCGTCTTCACCAACTAAGCACTCAAGACCCTCGTGAGGGCCAAGCCTCGCGGGGCGGACGATGCACGGCCTTCTCAGGAGCGGCCTCACCAGGCAGGCTCGTGAGGGAGGCAGAGAGATCAAGGCACGGGGTACCTCACGATGTCCCCATGACGCAAGCCATGACAACCAAGGCCAGGCGGGCGCCAGGCGGGCACCAGCGCGTGCAGTGTACCAGTTTCCCCTTTGGTGCTAAGGGGGCAAGCGCAGGCGCGGAGTACCAAGGCATTAGGCAAAGGTTTCCATATCGGTGCAACAACACCAGGACTAGTATGACGGCAAGACGGAGGTCATCGTGGAGCCCAAGATGGCGTCATCACCAGAGCCTTTGGCAGGCGAAGACCACCTTTAGTCAGGGTAGCCTATACTGGTTGTCCCCTTTCAAATCCCGTCGTTGTGGAATCCCTTCCCGCTCAATATTTGGGAAGAGGACCAAGGCCCCTATAAATAGGACTAGCCACCACCATAGCAAGGGGGGGATGATTCAGTTCGTCCACACACCACACCAGCATAAGAACATCTCTCCTCGTGAGGCTGTTCTTCCCCTTGTACTATTCGTCATCAGCCCAAGAGGCAATCCACACACCACACACTGGAGTAGTGTATTACACCACAATGGTGGCCTGAACCAGTATAAACCTCGTGTCTCTTGTGTTGTGATTTCATTTAGCTAAGCCCAGGGATCGCGATGAGGCGAAGAGAGAGAGAGAGAGAGAGAGAGAGAGATTCGATAGGGGGAAATCTTTGTGCACACCCCAGTGTTCGAACCTAAAGGGTTTTGCCAGAACCCGATATCCGACAGTTATCTTTGCAAGTCTCTTCGAATTATCAATTTGGTTTGGCCTACTAGATTGATCTTTCTTGCAATGGGAGAAGTGCTTAGCTTTGGGTTCAATCTTGCGGTGTCCTTTCCCAGTGACAGCAGGGGCATCAAGGCACGTATTGTATTGTTGCCATCGAGGATAAATAGATGGGGTTTATACCATATTGCTTGAGTTTATCCTTCTACATCATGTCGTCTTGCCTAATGCGTTACTCTGTTCTTATGAACTTAATACTCTAGATGCATGCTGGATAGCGGTTGATGTGTGGAGTAATATTAGTAGATGCAGGCAGGAGTCGGTCTACTAATCTTGAACGTGATGCCTATATACATGATCATGCCTAGATATTCTCGTAACTATGCACTTTTCTATCAATTGCTCGACAGTAATTTGTTCACCCACGTAATACTTATGCTATCTTGAGAGAAGCCACCAGTGAAACCTATGGCCCCCGGGTCTATTTTCCATCATATAAGTTTTCTATCTACTTTATTTTGCATTCTTTACTTTCCAATCTACATCATAAAAATACCAAAAATATTTATCTTATCTTATTATCTCTATTAGATCTCACTTTCGCAAGTGGCCATGAAGGGATTGACAACCCTTTTATTGCGTTGGTTGTTAGGTTCTTGTTTTTTTGTGTAGGTACGAGGGACTTGGAGTGTAGCCTCCTACTGGATTGATACCTTGGTTCTCAAAATTAAGGGAAATACTTACGCTACTTTGCTGCATCACCCTTTCCTCTTCAAGGGAAAAACCAACACATGCTCAAGAGGTAGCAAGAAGGATTTCTGGCGCCATTGCCGGGGAGGTCTACGCACAAGTCAAGACATACCAAGTACCCATCACAAACTCTTCTCCCTCGCATTACACTATTGGCCATTTGCCTCTCGTTTTCCTCTCCCCCACTTCACCCTTGCCGTTTTATTCGCCCTCTCTTTCCCTTCGCCTCTTTTTCGCTTGCCTTTTGTGTGCTTGTGTGTTGGATTGCTTGTCACGATGGCTCAAGATAATACTAAATTGTGTGATTTTCCAATACCAGCAATAATGATTTTCTTAGCACTCCGATTGCTCCTCTTACCGATGCTGAATCTTGTGAAATTAATGCTGCCTTGTTGAATCTTGTCATGAAAGATCAATTCTCTGGCCTTCCTAGTGAAGATGGCGCTACTCACCTAAACAACTTTGTTGATTTGTGCGATATGCAAAAGAAGAAAGACATGGATAATGATATTGTTAAATAGAAGCTATTTCCGTTTTTACATAGAGATCGTGCTAAAACTTGGTTTTCGTCTTTGCCTAAAAATAGTATTGATTCATGGAATAAGTGCGAAGATGCTTTTATCTCTAAGTATTTTCCTCCCGCTAAGATCATCTCTCTTAGAAACGATATTCTAAATTTTAAGCAACTTGATCACGAACATGTTGCACAAGCTTGGGAGAGGATGAAATTAATGATTCGCAATTTCCGTACACATGGTTTAAATTTATGGATGATCATACAAAATTTTTATGCCGGATTGAATTTTGCTTCTAGAAATCTTTTAGATTCGGCCGCGAGAGGCACTTTTATGGAAATCAATTTAGGAGAAGCTACTAAACTCCTACATAATATTATGGTTAATTATTCTCAATGGCACACCGAAAGATCTACTAGTAAAAAGGTTCATGCGATAGAAGAGATTAATGTTTTGAGTGGAAAGATGGATGAACTTATGAAATTGTTTGCTAATAGGAGTGCTCCTATTGATCCTAATGATATGCCTTTGTCTACTTTGATTGACAATAATAATGAATCTATGGATGTGAATTTTGTTGGTAGGAATAATTTTGGTAAGAACGCGTATAGAGGATACTTTAATCCTAGGCCGTTCCCTAGTAATTCCTCTAATAATTATGGTAATTCCCACAACAACTCTTATGGAAATTTTAATAAGATGCCCTCTGATTTTGAGATTAGTGCTAAAGAATTAATGATCTCTCAAAATAATTTCAATGCTTTGCTTGAAGAAAAATTGCCTAAGATTGATGAATTGGGTAGGAACATGGATAGAATTTCTCTTGATGTTGATTCTTTGAAACTTAGATCTATTCCACCTAAGCATGATATCAATGAGTCTCTCAAAGCCATGAGAATTTCCATTGATGAGTGCAAAGAAAGAACTGCTAGAATGCGTGCTAAGAAAGATTGCTTTGTAAGAGTGTGTTCTTCTAATTTTCATGATAATAACGATGAATATATAAAAGTGATTGATGTGTCCCCTATTAAATCTTTGTTTTGCAATATGAATCTTGGTAATAATGGGACTGGAGATGAGTCAACTTTAGTTAAATGGCGTCCCAATGATTCGGAGTTTTTATATCTTGATGCTAAAATTGGTAAAAGTGGGATTGAAGAGGTCAAAACTTTACATAGCAATGAACCCACTATTTTGGATTTCAAGGAATTTAATTATGATAATTTTTCTTTAATAGATTGTATTTCCTTGTTGTAATCCGTGTTAAATTCTCCTCATGCTTATAGTCAAAATAAAGCTTTTACTAAACATGTCGTTGATGCTTTGATGCAATCTTATGCAGAAAAACTTGAATTAGAAGTTTCTATCCATAGAAAACTTTATGATGAGTGGGAACCTACTATTAAAATTCAAATTAAAGATCATGAATGCTATGCTTTGTGTGATTTGGGTGCTAGTGTTTCCACGATACCAAAAACCTTATGTGATGCGCTAGGTTTCCGTGAATTTGATGATTGCTCTTTAAACTTGCACCTTGCGGATTCCACTATTAAGAAACATATGGGAAGAATTAATGTTCTTATTGTTGCAAATAGGAATTTTGTGCCCGCAGATTTTATTGTTCTTGATATAGATTGCAATCTTTCATGTCCTATTATTCTTGGTAGAACTTTCCATAGAACGATTGGTGCAACTATTGATATGAAGGAAGGAAATATTAGATTCCAATTTCCATTAAGGAAAGGCATGGAACACTTACCTAGAAAGAAAATCAAATTATCTTACTAATCTATTATGAGAGCCACTTCTGAATTGATTACCATAGATGGTAATACTTAGATCTATTCTCGCTTTTATGCCTAGCTAGGGGCGTTAAACGATAGCTTGTTGGGAGGCAACCCAATTTTATTTTTGTTCCTTGATTTTTGTTCTTGTTTAGTATTAAATAATTCATCTAGACTCTTTTTAGATGTGGTTTTATGTTTTAATTAGTGTTTGTGCCAAGTAGAACCTTTGGAAATACTTGGGTGAAGTCTATATGATCTTGCTGTAAAAAACAGAAACTTTAGCACTTACAAAATTAGCTTCCATTTGTTACTGAAGAGTGGTTTTAGGTTGATTATTTTTGAAGATGATTAATAGACAAATTCCTCACGTCCACAAATTTATTTCAGAATTTTTGGAGTTACATAAGTATTCAAAAGTTACAGATTGATACAGACTGTTCTGTTTTTGACAGATTCTGTTTTTCGTGTGTTGTTTGCTTATTTTGTTGAATCTATGGCTAGAATCGGGGGCTGTGAACCATAGAGAAGTTGGAATACAGTAGGTTTAACACCAATATAAATAAAGAATGAGTTCATTACAGTACCTTAAGTAGTGGTTTTTCTTTCTTGCACTAATGGAGCTTATGAGATTTTCTGTTGAGTTTTGTGTTGTGAAGTTTCCAGGTTTTGGGTAAAGATTTGATGGACTACGGAATAAGGAGTGGCAAGAGCCTAAGCTTGGGGATGCCCATGGCACCCCAAGATAAATTCAAGGAAAAATCATTAAAGATTTAGTAAGTCACCGAACGGCTGACTAGCTCTCGCCGCATCATGATAGTCAGTTTTTGGCTTTCTCTACTGAGGTGCTTAACCGGATGAACCAGAAACACAATCGCAGTAATTCTCCCTTTACTACCCTAGCTGAACAAACAAAATGTGAGGTAGCAAAGCAAACACAGGAGCCGGGAAACCCAACTATTGACCAAAGACATGATTCGGAGCCGATGCATATAATGCCAAGATCAGGACGATGAAGTATTCTATAAAGCTATTCAGGCTTTTGTTTAGTGGATCATGAGTGGCCGTATGGAGCCCCTGTCAATGGGTGTCGAGGTATGTGCGACAACTGGAGAGACAGACTATGGTTTTATAAATAAAGTAGATACCGAAAAGAAATTATCGCTACTAGAATCTGATTGACACGTCGAGACATGATTGCACAGGGAGGTACCATAAGTAGAAAAATCAATTTACATGCCGGGGTCTAATAACAAGGAGAAAAGCTTAGTACAGGTCCTTGTAAATAAGGTTTGGTTCAAAGAATCCTTTGAATGTCCTGGCGCATGTCTGCGCTGCTTTCGTCCTGTAGATAGGTGTTCCTTGAAGGAAACGGTCCTTTGTTTGCCATACGGAATCGGGCTTGGAGTAAGTCCTTGTAAGTTCGTTGGATACATGGGCTCAAACGCACCTATGGTAAAAAAGATGGAAGATCATATAGGGCCGAGCCGCACTATAGACCTTCCCGTATTGTGCCTCCACCGATGCCTAAGGTATTTTGAGTGCATAATGATGCATGCACGGTGCAAATTCCGCTGGTGTGCCCGGCGATTGGCGGAGGCAGAACTGCTAGTCAAGCTCTGGATGTACCGAACCGCTAGCTAGCGAAGCTGTCCGGACTCTTTTAAAAGGGTCCAATAGTTTGGTGACCGACGAGGTGTGCGGCTTAAAGTGGCCGCTCTATACCTCGGTTGCAAGAGCTGCGGTGTGCTCCTTTGTGCGGAGGGAGCGTTTCGTGTTTACATTGACTGTTATAATGCTGCGTGGACCGGGCATTTTGAGCTTTAAGTAGGCATAGTGCGGCACCGCATTGAATCGGGCAAAAGCGGTCCGTCCGAGCTGTGCGTGATAGCCGCTTCGAAAGGGTACAATATCGAAGATCAAGTCTTCACTTTGGAAGTTATCGGGCGAGCCGAAGACAAATTCCAATGTTATGGAGCCCGAGTAGAGGGCCTCTACGCCAGGTATTACTCCTTTAAAGGTAATTTTTGCGGGCTTGATTCTTGATGGTTTGATACCCATTTTGCGGACGGTGTCCTGATAGAGTAGGTTAAGGCTGCTGCCACCGTCCATGAGGACTCGCGTGATATGGAATCCGTCGATGATTGGATCGAGGACCAGAGCCGTTGATCCTCCATGACAGATACTGGTCGGGTGGTCCTTTCGATCGAATGTGATCGGGCAAGCCGACCATGGGTTGAATTTTGGGGCGACCGGCTCTACGGCGTAGACGTCCCTTAATGCGCGCTTGCACTCCCGCTTGGGCATGTGTGTGACATAGATCATTCACCGTTTTACCTTGGGGGGAAATTGCTTCTGCCCCCCTTTGTTCGGTGAGTGATGCTCTTCATCGTCGTCCTCGCTGGGCGGCCTTTTCCCCTTGTGTTCGGCGTTGAGCTTGCCGGCCTGTTTAAACACCCAATAGTTTCAATTGGTGTGATTGGTAGGTTAATTGGGGGTGCCATGAATCTGGCAAGGCCGATCAAGTATCCTGTCCAAACTAGATGGACCATCTTTGTTTCCTTTGAATGGCTTCTTTCGCTATCCGGATTTTGAGCCACTGAATCCGGCATTTACTACCGTGTCTTCTGTATTGCATCGACGCTTGTTCTTGTCGCGTCATGGTTTGACATTGCCGTCTCTGACTTCAGAGGTTCCTGGGTCACTTGTGCTATTTCTTCTACGAGCGAGCCAGCTATCTTCTCCTGCGCAAAAGCAGGTCATAAGTGCGGTAAGGGCTGTCATGGACTTTGGTTTCTCTTGCCGAGGTGTCGGGCAAGCCACTCGTCTCGGACACTGTGTTTGAAGGCCGCGAGGGCTTCGGCATTCGGATAATCCACAATTTGGTTCTTTTAATTAAGAACCTGGTCCATAGCTTCTGGGCTGACTCACTGGGTTGCTGGATTATGTGACTAAGGTCATCGGCATCCGGGGGCCGAACATAGGTACCTTGGAAGTTGTCTCTAAAGGCATCCTCCAAGTCTTCCCAGCTTCCAATAGAGTTTTCAGGGAGGCTGTTCAGCCAATGCCAGGCTGGTCCCTTAAGTTTTAGGGGGAGGTACTTGATGGCATGTAGGTCATCACTGCGAGCCATGTGGATATGGAGAAGAAAGTCTTCAATCCATACTGCGGGATCTGTGGTGCCGTCGTATGATTCAATGTTTATGGTTTAAACCCTTCTTGGAACTGATGTTCCATTACTTCATCGGTGAAGCATAGGATGTGTGCGGCTCCTCTGTATCGGGCGACGTCATGGCGCAGTTCGGATGGAGTACGTATGCGGTTTTCGGCCCGTGGGAGGTTGTGTGTGCCGCGCCAGGCTTGATGTCCGTCTTCCTGCGCTGGTGCACGCCCTCCTGACATAAATTGATCTTGCATGGCCGGCTCTATTGTCCAGGTCCTGTCGCAGGTCGTGCGTGCGAACTGCGGTCGTTGTTTCTCGGCCTCTAGGTCGAGGTGGTGTGAGTTGGTGTTCAGTTTGAGTTGCTGCTCTATTCCGACCACAAGGTGGCCGGTCGGGTCCGCCAGCTACGTTACGTGATGTCGGTATAGGCTCCGGGACCTCCTCGCCGAATTGGGAGAGCAACCTGCATTTTGGGTAACTTTTAGTTGGGTGCTCGAGGCCGTATTGCTCGGCCGCCAGGACATTAGTCCATCTATCATTGAGTAAGTCCTGATCAGCTTGCAGTTACTGCCGCTTCTTTTTCAGGCTTCTTGCTGTGGAGATTAGCCGATGCTTGAAGCGCTCTTGTTTGAGGGGGTCCTCTTGTATGATGAAGTCCTCATCGCCCAGGCTCTCGTCCTCTTCAGAGGTCGGCATGTAGTTACTATCCTCCGATCCCTCGTCCCCGATAGGATCATCGGGATTCACTTTCCCCTCTTCCCAATCATCTTGTTCAGATGTTGGCTCGACAGGGGCTTCTTTCTCTTGGCATTATCCGGAGTATTGTTATCTCCGGTGCCTATATTGTTGTCTCTTTCGCGACCTGATTTTGATCGGCGCCGCTGACGTCGATGCTTCGTGGGTACTTCAGCTGGTTCATCTTCTAGAATCTTCTCATCGTTGGTGTCGTTCTCTTTGGGTGTGTCCACCATGTATACGTCATACGAAGAAGTGGCCGTCCAGGGTCCGGTGAACGGCGGGTTCTGGCCTTGAACTTCTCCGGCATCGCCGTCCATGCCGTCGTTGTCTTCGGAGGCGTAGTTAAGCATGTAGGTTAAGTCCTCGACAGTGGCTATGAAGTGGGTGGTTGGTGGGACGTAGAATTCCCTGCACTCAACCCCCAGTACGGGCTAGGCATAGTTCGACAGTGATCCTTCTGTAATGGTGAGAGACCGCATTAAGTCCGGAGCCTAGCTTAAGGCTGAGGTATGGACAAGGAAGCAAAAATACGTGGAGTAGGGCGGGACAGGAGCTCCCTGGCCGGGCTCGTATAACACAGACCTCGAGAGTTCGAAGCCGGTACCCTAGGGTGAGTCCAGCTCGGTGAGGATAGAGGGGTCCAGGAGTGATTCTGGGCCGTCCGACAAAATGATCCCCTCCGCGTCTCCGCTGTTGAGATCTATGGCCGCACAGAGCCTGGCGAGCTCTAAGCTCCTATCTTCGGATTCTGCGAGGAGTTCCGGATCTAAGGCCGGAACCGCGGTTGAGGCCGCGAACCCTTGGAAGATCAAGTCTCCTTGGATATTAGCGACGTAGTTTAGTTTTCCAAATCTTATCTGATGACCAAGGGCGTAGCTGTCGACCTGCTGCACATGACCAATCAAATTGGCACGCAGTACAAAGCCACCGAATACGAAGATTTGGCCGGGGAGAAAAGTCTCTCTTAGGACGGAGTTGTTGTGGATGGTTGATGGAGCCATCGAACCTTTTGGTGACGACGTAGTGGAACTCTCAATGAAAGCACCAATGTCGGTGTCAAAACCATCGGATCTCGGGTAGGGGGTCCTGAACTGTGCGTCTAAGGATCGAAGGTAACAAGGAGGCAGGGGACACGGTGTTTACCCAGGTTCGGGCCCTCTTAGTGGAGGTAATACCCTACTTCCTGCTTGATTGACTATGATGAATATAGGGGTTACAAGAGTTGATCTACCTCGAGATCGTAATGGCTGAACCCTAGATGTCTAGCCTGTATGATTGTGTTCTTGCCCTACGGACTAAACCCTCTGGTTTATATAGACACCAGAGGGATCTATGGTTGTACAGAGTCGGTTACAGAAGACGGAAAATACATTATCCGAACACCAAGCTTGCCATCCATGCCAAGGAGAGTCCCATCCGGACACGGGAAGGTTCTTCTATCTTACATCTTCATGGCCCATTAGTCCGGCTCACATCACATAGCTCGGATGCCCGAGGACCCATTAGGACAGGACTCCCTCAATGGCCCCAAGCTCATCAGCATGGAAGCCTTTGGAGGCGTCGGCGAGGCCGAGGTCGAGGTCGGTGGCAGCGACGGTCGGGTGCACATCGAGTGTCGATAGGTGACGGTGTCCTGGACTAGTGGGTACTCACCACATTGTCTCCCGACCAGGTGGATCGGGCTGAGGACCCCCATGGCGGTTCACTCATGGGCCACTTCGGGCAACCCATGCCGCATACAAGGAGTATTCCACAAGACTTGGTGATCAAGACAAGGACTCCTCTCCACCAATGTATTCGGCTAGGACTCTTATTATCCTAGGCCTCTGGAGCATCATATAATCCAAGGCTAGGCTAGTTGACAGATCATTACGACAATCATACAAGCTAGACTTCTAGGGTTTAGACATTAAGATCTCATGGTATATCAACTCTTGTAATACTCATATTTATCAAGATCAATCAAGCAGGAAGTAGGGTATTACCTTCATAGAGAGGGCCCGAACCTGGGTAAACATCGTGTCCCCTGTCTCCTATTACCATCGACCTTAGACGCACAGTTTGGGACCCCTACCCGAGATCCGCCGGTTTTGACACCGACATTGGTTCTTTCATTGAGAGTTCCGTTGTGTGATCGGCAAAGGATCAATGGCTCGTCTGCAGATTAACTGCAATGTCGGCTTCTTCGTCACCAACTCGATTAGTCACCTCGGCTTGACCGAGGACTGTTCCCTACCTCCGATAGTCATGTTCGTACAAGGGCCTTCAGTCAACTCCGATCTCTATCATGATCATGGAGGAATTATCCTCAGAGCTCGGGGGCTCAACATCAACATTGCCCTCATGTGACCGTGCTGTTTTTCCGGACAACGAACTTGTATCCACTGCCACCACCTCCTCGAGCATTGCTTGAATGATCCCTTCACTAGAATTGTGTGGAATTAAGTCTACAACAACCATGCATCGTGGAATTGTCACATCAGATGTCCTAGCATGAGGACTTAGTCGTGGAGCCATCGCAACTAGGAAGCTTAAAGGGGTTAAACGGGACAAATGACACGAGGTTTATACTGGTTCGGCCCCTTGCGGTGAAGGTAAAAGCCCACTGTTCGCACACGAACACGTCACCGTGTAGCTCCAATGCCGAGGGTGATGCACCACAGCTCACGTCAAAGGAGACCCGGCTGGAAGCGCGGTACGTAGGCAATCCGGCGGGTGCTTTTGAGGACCCGAAACCCCACACGCCCGGGAGGGACCCCGTCAGGGCGTGCGGCGGCTATGGGCTGCCCTAGGTCGTCCTGACCGCCCCTAGGGCCTCGAGGTTTGCCGCCCTGCAATGAAGAAGAACTACGAAGAACGAGGAAGAAGAAGAACTAGGGTTAAGGAGAAAAGATAAAAAATAAAAAGTGATAGATGATTTGTTTGATTGTGTGTTGTTCAATCGGCCGTCACCCCTTAGGTATATAAGAGGCGGCTGGAATTCCCGTGCAAGGAAAAGGCTTGGATTCACGTCCAAACCCTAGTCAAATTCGGATTGGTCTTATCCGAACTTTCCAAAACTGTTCGGTTTAAACTGACTGCACCTTGTGGGTCTCTTTTGTGGTGGTAAACGACCTCGGATGGAAACGACTCCAAAAGTAATCTTGACCTTTTCGACGATACGAACAAC
Source organism: Triticum aestivum (assembly GCF_018294505.1). Lineage (NCBI taxonomy): Eukaryota > Viridiplantae > Streptophyta > Magnoliopsida > Poales > Poaceae > Triticum > Triticum aestivum. The sequence goes on from NC_057801.1 coordinate 729,164,262, forward strand.
TTTCATGTTGAACATTTTTTTATCAGAAGTCATCTTGAGGGTCAAATAGCTCACGCAAAAGATCTGTTTACTCGCGCTACCAATCAGACATGGTGTGTGGTGGGGCGCACCATATTTCGCCTCGTGACAGGGCTGCACTCTGATTGCTCTAAATTTTGCATACGAACTCGGATTTGGACGATGTTTATATCAAAATTGATCGATTCGACGATACGAAGACAATCCATGTAGAACATTTTTCCATTTCATGTCCTCTTGGGGGATTAATCGGCCAAACTGTACTCTGAATATAGATCTTAGTACTTTGAGCATACTTTCGGCCTTCGAGATGAAATCGGACGGCGATGACCCAAACTTCAAATATGTTCATATCAACAATACGAAACTATTTCATGAAGATCACTTCTCCATTTGAGGCCATCTTAAATAAGTTATTGACCGTGCCAAAATCTGGTGTCAACACATGCCCCCCTGTTTTTCGGCAAAGCTTGTGTGCCGAAAAATAACTTGCACATAGCTTGCTCTAAGGACGATGTCAACACTTCATCAGGCATTTTTCATATGCTTAGGACGACAAGTTTACATCGGCCATTGCTTGAGTGAATATTTCGATGCATGTTTGGGTGAAACTTTCCCAACTTCAATAACAATCCAGTGATAAGCTTCCAGAGATCAAAACTATTCTCCGAACCATATTGTTCACCCCTTTGCTAGGACTTTGCAGATAATCAATAATGAACTTCCTCCAATCCTTACTTCGCCTGCATAAAACTTTCATTAGTGGCCGAAGCGGTGGGCTTCGGTTCAGCCTTACCTATGTTGACAAAACCTAGCATCGGCTATTGATAGAAATACAATACACCATAGTTAACATAATAGCCGTATGCTTGCTCTATCAACTCTTTTAAATTGTCATGTCTAGATATATGAACAATTTTAAAGCGACCCAAGGTAAATCTTGCATCTAGTCATACCAAAAGATAAACTATACGTGATTCGTCAAAACATTGATAACCCTTGGATATTTGTTGCACTACTAATAATGAATCACCGGAAGCCTCAATATGTATAGCACCTATAGCAAGGCAAAGCTCCAATCCGAATAACAATGCATATTCAGCTTTGATCATTGTGCAAAAATATCTTAAGCGGCATGAGTCTTCACAAACTAGCTCCATATGGAGATAAATAAACAACACCAACACTTTGGCCATTGCTACAAATTGAACCATCAAATTATAATCTCCATAGTACTAGAGAGACAAAGCTAAGATCACTTAACATGTACCTTGTCTCGGTTCCAATTGAACTAAGGACGATGTTAGAATTCCACACCGGCCATGATCAGATAGTTTCTTAGGACGATAGTTAAGTATCGGCCATTACCATGAGGTTCATGTATAATTCATCCATTAAAACATGTATAGCCGAAATAAACAAATAAAATAGCAATAAAATATTTCGGCCCCTTTGTCTTAGCAAAAAAAATGTAACTAACCAAATGTATAGTTATTTGGTAATACTCTGTCATCATATAGAAAATTATGTTGCATCCATGCATCAAAATAAGTCCATGGAGGGTAATTGATCATACCTGTGGATGAATTCCATGGCAAAGGCATCAATGGCATTGTTGAAGAAAATGGATGATGTGCTAACCGAAGATTTTGATGTTGTGATGCACACCTTCGGCTTAATTGTTTGTTGCTTACATCATTCTCTTTCCTCATTTTTATTGTAATTGTTGAAATTGAAGCATGCACATCGTTTTTGTTTTGATTGATCGTCTTGGGAACCCATGCCATGTTCCTCTTTCTAAGCTCTTGTGCACTAAGATTTTATAATTCCTTCTTTTGCCAATACGATAAGCCGAGTGAGCACCTCGACTGTGATTTTGTTTCAACCAATGGCAACTCTTTTTGGGCCTTGTGCACCCTCAACTTCTTTTTCTTCAGATTTGGCACTCTGATTTTTATCAATTGATTGCTTCACTTCTTTGCCTTTTGTAGCCAATGTCAACACTTTAATTGGCTCTTTGTTTTTTGAGATCAAATCTGAAGTAGCACACTTACGACCATATCTTTTCACGCGGTAAACTTGCTTTACTATCTCTTTCTTCTTCCTTGAGCTCTGGACCGATTCCTTATGATTGAAACGGTCTTTTACGCATGATTGTTCAAATGTTGATCTTCTTGGAGCTGCATAGTATTGGTGAGATGGTCTAGAATAAGATGGAGAATGTGCCCTTGTATCATATATGTCCCATGATGAATATGTATCTATATGAGCATAGGGAGGCATCCACGGCATTGGCATTGGCGGCTCAAAATAAGGATATGAATATGTTGCATTAAAATTATCACTTTGCCAATACCAATCCTCATATTTGCGCCTTGGGGGTGATCTTGGTTTCTTTGCATGATTTGGCCGATAAGCATTCTTCTCTTCACTCTTCTTTTGATATTTATCCAATAGTTCAGCGAAGGTGATTTTTTATCTCTTACACTTGCGCTTATTTCGGCCTTTGTTTTCTTTTGGTTTGCTTTCATCGATCATTGGATTTTCTTGCTGCCCCCCAGTCCTTGGCGTCTCCATTGTAGCTTCGATGGAATTCTCACCCTCAAGATTATGTTCATTATGCTCTTCAACAACTTCTTTACATAAAAGCTTGATCCCATCGCCTGCAGCTTTTACATTCTCTTTAAATGGATCGGCTTGAAGCAGCCGATGCAAAAACCTTTTGCCATCGGGACCAATCGGAATAGACTGGTCATCTCTTGGTGTTTCAACAAACTTCAATCGTCCTTTTTCAATGGCCAATTTAACTATTTGCCGAAACATGTTGCAATCCTCAAAATTATGTTTGGACGAATCATGCAACTTACAATACATTCGTCCTTGGATTGATGGCTTAACATGGTGATCGAGAATTGTCATGTAATTATTTTTCAGCAACAAATCAAATATTTGATCACACATGCTTGAATTGAAGGTATACTTCTTGTTTTCTAGCCGATCTTGCTGTTTGAACGGCTTTGGAGATAAGCAAACGAATGGTTCAGATTTGGAATCTCCCCATTCGGCTATGCATTGTGTTTTCCACTCTATCTCCGATGTCTTTGGATAAGATATTGTATTAGCATCGGTTTTCTCAATAGAATTTAACCTTGGCTTTAAATTTCTGAAACGAAGATATTTAGAACATACATGTCTCAGTTGAGACCAAGTGCAAGCCAAGTACGAAATAAGCAAAGCTACCCAACTAGATATGAACTTTAGATAAAGCAACGGGGAAAGCTTTGGCTGTAACAATAAGTCATTATCGGTCTTTATAAATGGCGCAATGGGTTTGACCGATATGTTCCATAACAATTTTATTGCTAACAAGTAAATTACCCTTCTTCATTGGTCTTTCAAAATTACTTATGAGAATATTTCTTATAGATGCATCAATAATGAAGTTGCGACCAAATCTGAAAATAGGTAAACTCGCTATGCATACCTCTTCAAATATGTTGGGAGAGCATGATGGTGGTGCCATTTGAAGAACATCTTGCTCCGTCTTTGGATGGCTCCCCAACACCTTGTCATCATCTTTTTCTTGAATCCGTGCATCATTGCTTTGAAGATTTTTGTCGGCCGAACTTTTTTCGGCTACTTGTTCTTGTCCTTTAAGCTTGTCAATTTCTACGGCACGGAACTCATAGGGCAGGAAGTAGGTTCCATTAACTTCAGAAAAATCAAGCACCGTTGTTTTCCTATGCTTGCCATGCCCTTTCTCAATAATGCTTGCCTCGCTGGATTTGATGGATTCAGAATAGATACTACTTGATTCGGCTTTTTCAATCGAAGCACTTTCTTGTTCCGAATCATCCTTCTTTTCATTGATACTACCAATTGGCAATGCTTCTTTTATCTGAGCCAATTCCTTTTCTATTTGTTTCTGACGGCGAGCAGCAAAATTAGCTTTAAGCTTTTTCTCAATTTCAGCCCACTCCGGATATGATTGCCCCCCAATGCTTTTAGATTCTTTCAGCAATGACACATGGGTGTTGCCGAAATTTTGCAATTGTGTAGGGGGTGTATAATATGATGTAGTACTAGGTGAAGGCATATGCATTATTGTAAGACCATACTTTTGCTCGCCAATTTTATCAGTTGGCAAAGATTCATCTTCTTGCAAAACTCTAGCTTTTATTGCGGCATAATCAGGAAATAGCCCCTTTTCATGTTGTTCAAGGCAAAGAGCACTAATTCTCTTATTTTGGGCTAAACTCTTCAATGCAGCCACCACTACCTCATCTTCTACAATATTGGGCACAACCGCTCGTGTAAAAGTTACATTCATTCGGCTATAACCAGGAAGGTGTGAAGCTGAATTATGAGCATCTACAGTTGTGTATGGTGTCGAAGAATTACTAACATGAGGTGTAGCATATGACGTTTGAGAGTAACTGGCCGAATAACTAGTAGCAGCATGGTCAATTCTCTCGTTCATCGGCATGGTTGGATTAGTATATTGCACATTACTTGCCGATGAATAAAAGGGTGAAACACTTTCTTGCATGGCATTGGAAATTCTAACATGAGGTGTTTCAAATTTATTAACTGAACTCACCATGTTGTTCATCGGCATAACAATTTGTGGGGTTGCCGATGCATGAGAGTTAGGATACATATGGTGTAGGTTACTAGTATCATAAGAACTTAAAGCATGCAAATTACTTTGACTCGGCCCTTGCACATAATTAGATGCATTATTGAAAAAAATAGGGCTAGCCGATAGAGTATACTCATTGAACGATCTAGCAACACCATATGAATTATTTGCATCTATAGTAGGGAATTGGGTATTCATATTACCTTTGTAGATTGCAAACCCTAGATGACCATCCTTCCGTAGCAAGAATAGGCCGGAGACTGTTCAAAGCTTCTTCCCCAGCGGAGTCGCCAAAAAGTGTGTTCGCACACGAACACGTCACCGTGTACCTCCAACACCGAGGGTGATGCACCGCAGCTCACATCGAAGGAGACCCGGCCGGAAGCGCGGTACGCAGGCAATCCAGCGGGTGCTTTTGAGGACCCGAAATCCCACACGCCCGGGAGGGACCCCGTCAGGGCGCGCGGCGGCTATGGGTTGCCCTAGGTCGGCCTGACCGCTCCTAGGGCCTCGAGGTTCGCCGCCCTGCAATGAAGAAGAACAACGAAGAACGAGGAAGAAGAAGAACTAGGGTTACGGAGAAAAGATAAAAGATAAAATGTGCTAGATGATTTGTTCGATTTTGTGTTGTTCAATCGGCCGTCACCCCTTAGGTATATAAGAGGCGGCTGGACTTCCCGTGCAAGGAAGAGGCTTGGATTCACGTTGAAAACCCTAGTCAAATTCGGATTGGTCTTATCCGAACTTTCCAAAACTGTTCGGTTTAAACTGACTGCACCTTGCGGGTCTTTTTTGTGGTGGTAAACTACCTCGGATGGAAACAAGTCCAAAAGTAATCTTGACCGTTTGACGATACGAACAACTTTCATGTTGAACGTTTTTTGATCAGATGTCATCTTGAGGGTCATATTGCTCGCACAAAAGATCTGTTTACTCGCGCTACCAAGCAGACATGGCGTCTGGTGGGGCGCGCCATATTTCGCCTCGTGACAGGGCTGCACTCCGATTCCTCTAACTTTAGCATATGAACTCGGATTTGGACGATGTTTATATCAAAATCGATCGTTTCGACGAGACGAAGATAATCCGTGTAGATCATTTTTCCATTTGAGGTAGACTTGGGGGATTAATCGGCCAAACCGTACTCTGAATATAAGATCTTAGTACTTTAAGCATAGTTTCGGCCTTTGAGATGATATCGAACGGCGATGACCCAAACTTCAAAGATGTTCATATCAACAATACCAAACTCTTTCATGAAGAGCACTTCTCCGTTTGAGGCCATCTTAAATAAGTTATTGACCGTGCTAGAATCTGGTGTCAACACTCACGATCTAGTTTTGGGTGGGATTGCTTATGAATCGATAACTAGGGAGCGAATCCGCTTGACCTAGTTCTCGATCTGATGTTACTTGCCCTGAACCGCCGCCGGGTCGTCCCTTTATATATAGAGGTCGACGCCCAGCGGCTCACAAAGTCCCGGCCGGTTCATAAACAGTGTCCGGCTCGGTCTCTCTCTATTCCTTTCTTACAATACAAGTTATACATACATGGCGGTTTATCTCTACAGGCCTTAAATCGCCTCTGGACCTTGGGCCTTTAAGTGAGCCGTCATCTTCAAGTGTCTTCGCGGGCTTCATCGTAGGTGTGACCCGGCCCCTCCTGAGCGGGTCATACCTAATAGTTATATCCCCAACATTAGACCCCAGATTGATTTGAATTGGTTCATGTCAATCTTCAACACTTAAGGAAAAATATTGTGCTCCCTGCTTGTGTGATAACTTAACCCGTCGGTGATCTCATCCTACGGATTTGGGATAACCCGCCGTGACGTCATCTGTCATCAATTTATATTTTATCCAATATATATCAATGGATCCTTATCTTAAAGACCATCCCAAAAATTGAGGCGTCCTTGTAGTTGGATAACTTATGTCTTTGGCCTCCTCGTTTTTCACGCACACTCATCGGTTTTTCCTTATAAATAGACCCGACCATGTCCTTTCTCATTCTTCTCCTTTCCGCATCTTCTTCCTTGCACACCTATTGCTGCTCGAATTCCGTCGACGTCGTCGCGCCCCTCGTCTTCGTCGACCTCGGCCGCTGCATCGACCTAAATCTATCTAGAGAGCGGCGGCGAGCTTCCGCAGCAACCCTGCAGCCGTAAGCTTTCTTCTTCCCCTGCTCCAGATCTGCATTAGGGTTCGTAGGTTCTTCCTGTGTTCTTTGCTATTCATCTCGGTTCTTCGTAGTTCTAACACTGCAGCCTCCTTTGATCCAAGAATAGTATAAAACTTATGCCATAACTGTCTCACACTCATTTTTGATATCAGCAGATCCCTTTATATTGCAAAGAGGCCTTCTTAGAACTGATGAATTCATCTGTACTATGTTTTTAGGTCTAGAATATTTTCTTTCCTGAACAACTGTTTGATCGAAAATAGTAACTGCACTTTGTGAAACTTGTTTATGCCACACTTAGGAAAAAATCTGTATCTGTTAGATCCCCCTACCCATGGCGACTCTTATCACCGGCTTAAAAGATAATGCTTTAGTTGATAATCTTGACCGCCTATAGCGGATTAAATAACTGAACTGTCAATGATGCTTATGGCGACTTAAAGAATCTGTCATATTTATCCTCATACCATTAGGCCCCTAGATAAGCCTCCATCTTGAATATTGACATTTCCTCCCGCTTAAATTTGAACCGGAAATTTTATGCTTTCCTAGGCTTTCATCACCATGGCACCTAAGACAAGCACTTCATGCAACTGGGTCCCATCCGTCGTCACCGAGCAGACTCTCGAAGACTTTGTGAAAGTTGGTTATCTGCCAAAAAGGGATGTCATGTCTTACCGTGCTCCTGACCCGAAAGAAGAGAGACCTCAACCCAAGGAAGGGGAGGTGATTGTTTTCATGGATCATATGAACCAGGGTTTCTCACCACCCGGCTCAAAATTCTTTAGAGACGTCCTGCACTTCTTCGATCTCCGCCCTCAAGACATCGGAACCAATTCCGTGTCTAATATCTACAATTTTCAAGTGTTCAGCGAGGTGTATATTGGAGAAGAACCCAATCTGTTACTCTTCAGGGAGTTATTTTACTTGAACCGCCAGAATGAATGTGCCAGCCGACAGAGCGTGGAACTTGGCGGCGTCTCAATCCAGCGTCGGAGAGACGCCATTTTTCCTTACGCCAATCCGCAAAGCCACCCTAAAGACTGGAATTAGACATGGTTTTATTGCCAAGACACTTCCTCGGCTGATGAGAATCCTCTGCCCAGTTATCGCGCCTTGCGTCTCGATTCCAATTATCCACTGCCTGACAAGATCCCCCCGAACGCAAAACACTCGTCCCCACCTTGGCCAAAATCAAGGGTCTTCTGGGGAATGGACTGAATGGTATTGACTTGCTCCGGGTCTGGCACGCGTGGCGGATCATTCCATTAAGCCGCCGCCCCGGTCTAATGTGCAATTATTTAGGCAAAAAAGATGATCCTCTGCGACACAGTCCTGATAATTTGCCTGATCATGCCATCAATGATATGACCAAATGTCTCCTCAATGAAAGCTTAATTGGCTGCGGCAAGGTGGGCTTAAGCCCTTTCTACGCAACCAACCCGGCTCCAGCGGTAAGTCGCCAATCTGAACAAATCATTTCCAATGTTGATGTTTCATCTGTACTCAAATTTTTGCTGACTTTGCAGGCCAATGACAAATTCTGGAAAGTCAAATATGATCATGAGGCCGAAAAAAGAGCCAGGAAGGCCAAGAGAGCCGCAAGGAGAGCCGTCGCGAAGAAACGCGCAAAGAAACCCAGTGCCTCTAAGCAGCTTCGGCTAGATGATTCTTCTGAGTCGGAGGTAGCCCTTGACTCCCTTAGCTCATTTTTTAATTACCTTATTGATATTGATTATAATCAAGATGACACGGGCACGAGCCACGGGGTGGAAGAAGAGGTAACTATTATTTCCTCCGACTCAGAGCCTTTGCCGCGCCAAAAACTCCGCCAAGTAACCCAGAAAGTAAGATTTTCACATCCCTTAGCTTATCAAGATCCTCAATTTCTTTTGAAGCGACAGATTCATGAGAGCCGGAGACAGACCCGGACCACGAAAGACGCGGAACTCTCTTCCGGTCTATCCAATACACCAAGACGTCGGAATGAGGTTATCTCCATGTTAGATTCCTCTTATCCTTTGGTGGGTCTCACTCGTCAGCCACTGAACCCTTCTGACTCGAATTATCAGGAAACCTCTCCTTCTTCCGACGACTCAATCCAATCCAACTTGTCGGCTTCAAGACTGCTCCAGGGTAATGATGTCTTTAACCATCTTGTACTTTGAATTTCTATACTCATATTGAACTTCTGATGTTTATGTAGCGGCAAAGCAAAGGTTAGCAAGAAGGCCAAGAAGGACAAGCCGGTCGATGAGCCAACCCTGAAAGAATAGGTACTTCAGACAGTCATACCAGAAACCTCTGCCACTGAGCCGCCGCCTGAGCCAGTGTATGAACCGCCAACATCAGCCGCTGACCCGCCTGCCGAGCAAGCTCTTGACGGATCTGAAAATCCTGAAGTCTCAAGCCGAGTCAAGACAAACGACCCTCAAGAAGTTGAAGTTTAAATTACTAAGACCAGTTACACTGAGCTGGGAAGGCCTACTGTGCTTGCCAAATGCACAGCCAAAGAAGAACTCTTGGAATGCCGTAAGGTCAGATTTGACCTTACGGATTACTCTCACATGAGTGTCGGAGATGTTTTATTTGGCTATCTCAGCCAAGTGCACAGTAGCCCTGATGTTGAAATCGACATGGTGAAGCAGATGCACCATAAGTTTGAGGTACGATCTCCTCTTTCCCCTGAATCATTCTCATTACGTCACCCCCCAAGTCTACTGCTTATGATGAACATGCTGTAGACTTAGAAAACGTCAAACAAGTATTAACAATGTCTTTAGATTAAAAACCTGTAAAAATCCGGCTTAATCCGTAGCCCCCAAGGGCTGGTTTAATCAAAATGAATGAGCCGGTCCTTCACATGCTTGTGTAGAACATATTAACTTCATACTTTGAACTGCAATATGGATTAGCCCCCAAGTGCCAAGTAGTCTTGCTTGCAAAGTGCTTGGGACTTTAATTTTGTGAATCGCCAATCTTATGAACCGCCACTATAAATAGACTTCCGCGGTAGACGTTAGCACCCAAGTGCCAAGTAGTCTTGCTTGCAAGGTGCTCGGGAATTGAATGTAATATGCTAATAATCATGACTTTGATCCGGTATTTGTGCAGGTTGCCACCAGTTAAATGCAATCAGAAATAGCTGATTTAAGGAACCGCCTGCAATCACAGGAAACAGAAACCCAAAGTGCCAACTCCAAGTTTGAATTTAGTGTATCTGAACAAGAGAAACTGAAGGTCGACTTTGAGGAAGAGAGAAAGACTTGGGTTGATGAAAACAATGCCTTAACCCAACGAGCTGACAGTGCAGAGGCGGCTCTTGAAAAGGCCACGAATGAATTGTCTGGCTTGAAGTGCCATGTGACCCAGATGGTTACCGCAATCTTTGGTAAGTAGCCCTGCAAGTTATAAATACTGTATACTTTTCAATGATCATATAAATTTGTTCTTTAACGCACCTGACATTGCTATGCAGGCCCCAGGAGCTCAAATCTTAACCAGGACATTTCGATAAAACTGAAGGCGGTCTATACACTGGTGGAGCAACTCTACATCGGGTCTCAGCACACCTTAGCCACCGTGGCCGTGTCCACTGAAGTTCCCACACGTTTGGTGGATGTGCTAAGGAAGCTTTATGTGCTGCCCCAACGGATTATTGAACTAAAGAGATCGTCTGCGAGAGCCGGAGCTGTAGCCGTGTTGAGCCAGGCCAAAGCTTGGCTTCCGGAACTAGACCCGGCTGACATTGCTATTGGGTATCCGAGCCTAAAAGAAGATAGTGCGCCCTTAGAACAGGAAGATTTCGCTGCTTGTGTGAACGCAATACGCCCTGTGGCCACTTTGATTGCTAAAGAAGCGGATCTCTCCAAGTACCAGAAGGGTTATGATGCAGAGAACTAGAGAATCCCAACACCACAATATACCCTGGCAAGTTTGATTCCACCAACTCGTAAGCATACCTTCGCCCCTGAGGTTGACCCGACCGGATTAGTTGATGACGAAGCCGAATTTAAAGCTTTGAGTGGCATTGACTGGTCGTCATCAACCTTCTAGGACCAGGAACAGGATGAAGAAGTCGAAAGGGTTGATCCGGATGCTTCAGACCATCAAGAGAATTGACCCGCTGGGTGGCTCATACTTGCAGTCCTTATTGAAAAACAATATTAGTCATTTTGACTTGGGGAGTCATGTAATAGGAGTAGAAATGACTTTGATGTGCCATGCCTTCATGCACGTTTTGATGCCTTAACACTTTTTTAAGCCGCCATCATATATTTACTCCATCTTACGCTTTTATATTTTCCTTGTGCATAAGAAAGCCTGCGATCTGTCCTGCACATAGGTAGATCACAAAGACCCTCAGCGGCTTACCACAAGGCGGGTCATAATTATCCCACATAATTATAAATGTGAAATATGAGTCATAAATAACTCCAATGAAAATCAGAACTTTCAATATAACTAATAACATCATACTTGAGATGTCGAAAATATTTTACTGCCGGTTTATCTGACTTGTACAGTAGGGGTGATGATCCACTTTAGAAGTCATGACTTCAATTGGAGTTTTGTCACATGCCTAGGAAATGATTGTTCAAAGTCAAGCCGGCTCAAATAGACACTTTATATGCCTTAGAACATGAACACAGAAAAGGTCGCAAGACAAATCCAAAGAGTGCTTTTAGAAAAAACTTAAGCAAAAAAGAACAGAAAGACAAATTAAGGCTTCTGATTTGAATACGACTAGTAAACCATCCCAAAGGGGTTAAACTAGGGTTCGAATACGACCATGTAGCCCCAGTGGCTTTGGCATTGCGCCGATCAAGAGGGTGCCGACAGCTATGTTCTCTTTGGTTCGAATACGACCTATGTTTGAAGAGGAAGCCCTGACTTTGAGAATATTTAACAACTCCGATTCGAATACGATCTGGGTCGGACCCAAGAGGGGTTAAGCTATGATTCGAATATGATCAAGAAGCCCCCAAGTGGGTTTTGGCATTGTGCCGATCAAGTGGGTACCGATAGCTATGTTCTCTTTGGTTCGAATACGACCTATGTTTGAACAGGAAGCCCCCAAGTTACCTTGAGAATATTTAACGACTTTGATTCGAATACGACCAGGGTCGGACCAAAAGGGGTTAAGCTATGATTCAAATACGATCCAGCCCCAAAATTATCAAGTTTGTTTGAACAACTATGATTCGAATACGACCAGGAAGGTGTGCCAAAGGAGTTAAGATAGATTCGAATACGATCATCCCCCCAATGGTCTTTTTGAAATTATGACAATGAGGACATATGATCTTTGGGGATGAAAAGGACAGAGGTCCTGTTTTATTATTGATAATATATACACCACCAAGATATGTACATCATGAGAGCCGGTGGCTCAAGTGTAGTAAGGCCGAAGATGAGCTATATTCCACGACCGGCGAGTCTCCTCCTCCGACTTACGTGAGTCTTTGTGCTCTCGAACATCGATAAGATAGTATGACCCGTTATTTAAATTCTTGCTGACCACAAAGGGCCCTTCCCAAGGTGGGGATAACTTGTGTGCGTCAGTCTGATCCTGGATGAGCCGGAGCACCAAGTCGCCTTCTTGAAAGGTTCTGGATTTAACCCGGCGGCTGTGATAACGCCGCAGGTCCTGTTGGTAAATTGTCGAGCGGGCTGCTGCCAAGTCATGCTTTTCATCCAACAGGTCAAGTGCCTCCGGACGTGCTTGCTCATTGTTAGCTTCCACGTAAGCCGCCACTCGGGGCGAGTCATGGCGGATGTCACTAGGAAGAACCACCTCTGCTCTATAAACCATGAAGAAAGGGGTATAACCCGTAGATCTATTGGGGGTAGTATTTATGCTCCATAACACTGATGGTAACTCCTCCACCCAACAACCCGGCGTTCGTTGCAAAGGGACTAAAAGCCGGGGCTTGATACCCTTCAAAATCTCCTGATTGGCTCTTTCTGCTTGACCATTGGATTGGGGTTGAGCCACTGATGAAACATCAAGCCGGATATGCTCACGTTGACAGAAATCCTCCATAGCCCCCTTGGACAAGTTAGTGCCATTATGAGTTATGATTCTATGGGGGAAACCAAAACGGAAAATCACCTTTTTCATGAATTGAACTGTCGTCGCCGCATCACACTTACTGACCGGTTCTGCTTCCACCCACTTTGTGAATTTATCCACTGCCACCAAAAGGTGAGTCTTTTTATCCTTGGACCTTTTGAAAGGCCCAACCATGTCAAGCCCCCACAAAGCAAACAACCAAGTGATTGGTATCATCCTTAATTCTTGAGCCGGCACATGAGCTCGCCGTGAAAATTTCTGACACCTATCACATTTACTGACCAGATCTTCTACATCAACATGAGCCGTTAGCCAATATAATCCGTGATGGAAAGCTTTGGCCACAAGGGACTTTGAATCAGAGTGATGGCCGCAATCCCCTTCATGAATTTCATGAAGAATCTCTTGGCCTTCTTCAGGAGATGCGTTGAAACACCCCAGTGACGCTGCAATGATGTAACTCGCCATTGGTAATCGTCATTGACTTAGACTGCCGGGTTATCTATCTAGCCAAGGTTTCATCCTCAGGCAATTCTCCCCGGGTCATGTAAGCCAAGTATGGCACTGTTCAATCTGGGATGACATGAAGAGCCGCCACCAACTGTGCTTCCGGGTCAGGCATAGCCAAGTCTTCCTCTGTAGGTAACTTGACAGAAGGATTATGCAAAACATCCAAGGAAGTATTTGGGGGTACCAGTTTACGCTGAGATCCATGCCGGCTTAGAGCATCGGCCGCCTCATTCTTCCTGCGATCGATGTGCTCCACTTGATAACCCTTGAAGTGTCCAGCCACAGCATCAACCTCACGGAGAGAAGCCGCCATGAGAGGATCTTTGGAATCCCACTTGCCTGAGTCTTATTGAGCTACCAAATCTGAGTCGCCGAAGCATCTTACCTGGCTTAAGTTCATCTCTTTAGCCATACGAAGACCATGGAGCAAGGCCTCATACTCAGCTGCATTGTTAGTACAAGGAAGCATCAACCTTAGCACCTAACAAAATTTGTCACCTCGAGGGGAAGCCAAAACAACTCCAGCCCCCGAGCCTTCCAATTGCCTAGATCCATCGAAGTGAATTGTCCAGTATGTGTTATCCGGCTTCTCTTCATGCACCTACAACTCTGCCCAATCATTGATGAAATCCACAAGTGGTTGAGATTTGATAGCAGTACGAGGCACATATTTTAAACCATGAGGCCCAAGATTAATGGCCCACTTGGCGACTCGTCTTGTAGCCTCTCTGTTCTGGATGATATCCCCCAAAGGAGCAGAACTGACCATAGTGATGGGATGACCCAGGAAATACTGCTTAAGCTTCCGGCTGGCCATGAACACCCCATAAACAAACTTCTGCCAATGTGGATACCTTTGTTTGGAGTCAGTAAGAACCTCACTGATGTAGTAAACCGGTCGTTGAACCGGATATTCCTTACCAGACTCCTTATGCTCCACCACAATGGCCACACTGACAGCATGTGCATTAGCAGCGACATATAACAACAATGGCTCCTTATCAATGGGAGTAGCAAGGACCGGCAACTCAGCCTATTTTCTCTTCAAATCCTCAAAGGCAAGGTTAGTAGCATCACTCCAGACAAAGTCATCTATTTTCTTCAACATCTGATACAACGGTATGGCCTTCTCACCTAACCGGCTTATGAACCGGCTTGAAGCAGAAATACGACCCGCCAAACGCTGAACATCATTGATACACTTGGATTTTACCAAAGAGGTGATAGCCTTGATCTTCTCCGGGTTAGAAACTAGAAATCCAAAAAGTTTGCCTGCTAGCACACCAAAGACACACTTTGCTGGGTTAAGCATCATATTGTAGACCCGGAGGTTATCAAAGGTCTCCTTGAGATCATCTATCAGTGTTTCCTTCTCTCTGGACTTCACCACAATATCATCCACATAAGCATGCACATTGCGGCCAATCTGAGTATGAAGGCAATTCTGCACGCAATGCTGATAAGTTGCCTGGGCACTCTTGAGCCCAAAAGGCATAGAAACATAGCAGAAGGCTCCAAAGGGAGTAATGAACGCCGTCTTCTCCTGGTCCTTAACTGCCATGTTGATCTGATGATATCCAGAATAAGCATCCAAAAAACTCAGTCGCTCATATCCTGCCATAGCATCAATAATTTGATCAATATGCGGGAGTTCAAAGGGATCAGCCGGACAATCCTTGTTCAAGTCCGTGTAATCCACACACATGTGCCAAGTACCATTCTTCTTGAGAACTAGCACCGGGTTAGCCAACCATTCAGGATGGAATACCTCAATAATGAACCCGACTGCCAAGAGCCGGGCCACCTCCTCACCAATGGCCTTGCGCCTCTCCTTGTTAAACCGCCGAAGAAACTGCTTGACCGGCTTATACTTAGGATCAATATTGAGAGTGTGCTCAGTGAGTTCTGTCGGTACACCTGGCATGTCAGAAGGCTTCCATGCGAAGATGTCCCGATTCTCGCGGATGAACTCGATGTACGTGCTTTCCTATTTGGGATCCAGATTGGCATTGATACTGACTGTTTATGCCAGGAACAAAATCAACCATCTTGGTGTCCTCAGCCGATTTAAACTTCATCTCTGGTTCATGCTCTATGGTGGGCTTCTTCAAGGATGTCATGTCTGTCGGGTCAACATTGTCCTTATAATATTTTAGCTCTTCTGCAGCACAGACTGACTCAGCATAAGCCGCGTCGCCTTCCTCGCACTCTAGAGCCACCTTTCGACTGCCATGAACTGTAATGGTCCCTTTATGACCCGGCATCTTCAGCTGCAGATAAACATAACACGGCTGTGCCATAAATTTGGCGTAAGCCGGTCGCCCAAACAGAGCATGATACGGGCTCCTGATCTTGACTACCTCAAAAGTTAACTTCTCGGCCCTGGAATCATAATCATCTCGAAAGGCTACTCCAGCTCGATCTTGCCCACTAGGTATGCCGACTTACCAGGAAACACACCGTGATAAACAGTATTGGACTGCTTAAGATTTTTATCTGTTAACCCCATACGACGGAAGGTCTCATAATAAAGGATATTGATGCTGCTGCCTCCATCTATGAGTACCTTAGTGAACTTGTACCCCCCAACTTGAGGTGCTACCACCAAAGCCAAGTGACCCGGATTGTCAACCCGGGGCGGGTGATCCTCCTGACTCCACGTAATGGGCTGCTCAGACCATCGCAAGTATCGAGGAACTGCCGGCTCAACGGTGTTCACTGCCCTTTTGTGAAGCTTCTGGTCTCGCTTACATAAACTTGTGGTGAAAACATGATACTGCCCGCTGTTCAATTGCTTTGGATGACTCTGATAGCCAGACTGCTGCTGCTGCTGCTGCTGACCCCCCTGGCCAGATTGTTGATTCTAACCGCCTTGACCACCTTGATTGAAATTGCCTTGATTATTCTGGTGGCCCTGAAAGCCAGAACCAGAACCGCCACTTCCATTGTTCGGGCCATGAAAGCTGCCGCCTCCTAAACCGCCGCCCGGCCCGTGATTACCATTGAACATGTTAGAATTCTTGAAAGCCCTCATGATAGTGCAATCCTTCCACAGGTGAGTAGCCGTCTTCTCTTTAGTGTTGTGCTTCGGGCAGGGTTCATTTAACAACTGCTCGAGAGTAGGACCTGACCCGCCAGATCGAGGAGGTGGCCTCCCCTTATGCCGCTGATTGTTGCCCTGTGCATTGGTGTTAGCCACAAACTCTGAGCTACCATCCGCCTTACGTTTATTGTTGCCGCCTTGATTTGCTGGGCTAGTCTAAGGACCCTTAGCGTTGCCGCTCTTCTTTCCCTTCCCTTCCTTCTCATCATCAGACTCGGGATCCTTGGTACTATCAAAGTCAACATATTTGACTAGAGCCGCCATCAGCTGGCCCATGTCAGAACACTCGCGCTTGAGTCGCCCCAGCTTCATATTCAGAGGCTCAAAATGGCAATTTTGCTCTAACATCAATACCGCAGAACCGACATCCATCTTATCAGAGGAATGTATTATCTCCTTACCCCGGCACACTCAATGGGTCGTGGACTCACCCTCCTGTTGCTTGCAACTAGTCAAGTCCACAATCGACATGGGCTGCTTACATGTATCTTTAAAGTTCTGGATAAACTTCTCCTTTAGCTCTGCCCAGGAACTAACGGAATTAGGTGGCAACGCCTTCAGCCAATTACGAGCCGTTCCATCCAGCATGATGGTGAAGTAGTTGGCCATTGTAGCATCACTAACTTCCAGCAATTCCATGGCCATCTCATAACTCTCGATCCACGCCGTAGGCTATAAATTGGCTGTGTAATTAGGTACCTTACGAGGCCCCTTAAAATCCTTGGGCAAACGCTTGTTACACAGAGCCGGCACCAAACAAGGTACACCCCCGGTCTTGGTGACCACACCTGCCTCAACTGACGCTGCCGGATAAACCGGCAGGGGCTGATAAGCCGCATGCTGGGCTGTTATTTCTGCTGCCTGTTGAGCCGCTAGCTGTGCTGCCTGCTGAGCCACCTGCTCAATTTGCTGGCGTACTCTGTCCTGATTATGCACATTAGGAGCCCCACCCCGAGCCGGATCGTACCCGCGCGGCTGATCGCGGCGCTGGCCGTTGCTTGAAACGGCCGGCGAGTCTAGATGCTTGCTGTAACTCTTGCTCCGGCTCGGATGTGGGGTTGAATGAATCCGGTCTCTACTGTAAGAGTATGCCTCCTGCTGTGCTAAGGCTGTCTGAAGAAGATCTCTGACCCTTCATGTTTCAACCGCCGTTGGAGAATCGCCATCAGCTGGGAGAGCCGCCAGTCGTGCTGCCGCCGTGATCATGTTCTCTAGCGGGTTAGAATAATGACTCGGTGGTGTCGACACATAAGGAGACGGAGCAGTATTCTAACGTGGGGGTCCCATAACTTGTGGCTGAACCGGCGTATTGGTCACGGGAGCTGCAACCCGGTTTACCTCCAGCGGGTTACACGGGCCTGCCCGAGGCATCTGAAAAAGGTTCCTTGGATCATAAACCGGAGGTAGACGAGATTGAGTCTTCTGGTACCTTCTCCTCATAACCTCATTTGACACATTCTGATCCATCGTGAGCTGGAAAGCCTGTGACTGAATCTGCTGTGCTTGGGCATCCAGAACCTCCCGCTCTGTATCCATCCTGACGTCTTCTGCTGCGAAGCTTTCTTTAGCTTGAACTATATCAAAGTTCAACTATGCTACCTCTGCATCATGTTGAGCATGATCCGCCGGGTTGACCGCGGCGGTTAATAGGGTCATCAACTTGTTCGTGAGATCCATCAACACTTGAGCCGGCAAGCACACAGGGATTCCTGCCACGACTGCTGCTGTCCCGGAGGTTATTGCCACCACAGTTGATGAATTAAACGTAGGTTGGGTACGTGCCATGAAGATTCCGACTCTGCTTGGCGGCTCAAAGGGGCCCGGAATACTGCTGCCATCGGAACAGCCCCCAAGCCCGCCGTCTTGCAGTTAATACAACGAATTTGTCTCACCTGTGGATGACTCACCATCAGAGTAGATGGCCGTCTCACCTCCAGAGGCAGATCCTTCAGAAAATTCCCCTTCATGGATGCATCCCACGAAGGCACGCCTCATGGTGGGTTGAGCCTGGGCGGGTCTCGCACGCTGAGCCGTATCGATGATCTCGGTGCAGATGTCCGGCTCAGGGCCTGGCTCGCCGATCTTGCCGATGAAGACATGGATTCCGCCGAAGGGGACCCGGTACCCGTACTCAATTGAGCCGGTGTCGGGGCCCCAGCCTGCATGGTCGATGTAGAGCTTGCCGCGGCGACTCTTGGTCATCCGCCCCACAGCGTATCCCTTGAGCCCTTCGAAGTTGCCCTTCAAGAACTCAAATCCACTGTGCACTGGCCCCACGGTGGGCGCCAACTGTCATGGAATTGTCACGTCAGATGTCCTAGCATAAGGACTTAGTCGTGGAGCCATCGCAACTAGGAAGCTTAAAGGGGTTAAATGGGACAAAGGACACGAGGTTTATACTGGTTCGGCCCCTTGCGGTGAAGGTAAAAGCCTATGATCCAGTTTTGGGTAGGATTGCATATGAATCGATAACCAGGGAGCGAATCCGCTTGACCTAGTTCTCGATCTGATGTTACTTGCCCTGAACCGCCGCCGGGTCATCCCGTTATATACAGAGGTTGACACCCAGCGACTCACAGTGTCCCGGCCGGTTCATAAACAGTGTCCGGCTCAGTCTCTCTCTATTCCTTTCTTACAATACAAGTTATACATACATGGCGGTTTATCTCTACAGGCCTTAATTCGCCTCTGGACCTTGCGCCTTTAAGTGAGCCGTGATCATCAAGTGTCTTCATGGGCTTCATCGTAGGTGTTACCCGGCCCCTCCTATGCGGGTCATACCTAATAGTTATATCCCCAACACATGCAAAATTTCGTCGAGTTCTGATGGAGGAATCTCCGGCAATCTACGATATACCGGAGCCCTGTCAAATTTGGACAGAAATATGGACGAGTTTAGGGCGTGGTCTCCAGAGCCAAGCTCAGAGGTCCTTTGGAAGATCCAACCGTTCATCTGCTGCAAATTTCCCATATCTACCACCCCTCAAAATTTCAGCTCGATCAGACTGTTCAAACTCTGGGAACCTTCGGATGAGTGGACCAATTTTCTGATCTGTTTTCTGCGCGAGAACAAATCCGACCCAAGTTCATCTTTTTTATGAACGGGATTTCGGACATACTTTTTGAAGGAAGTTTTGTATGAGGTATTGTGTTTTGTTCCCAAACACATCCCACTAATTTTAATGTCTTTTCCAATATGATCTTCAACGTGCCGGTGTCAAACCAGCCCGACAACGTTGCTCCACGGCTGCCGACCTGCGCTAGACACGTCGTCGCTTTGTTGAGCCGATCTCAAATTCTTCGGATCATCATCTAGGGAAGCCGAAGAAGAGTTCGTCATCACGAAGGATAAATCATCACCAACATCGCTGCCCCACGGATTACACGGAGCAGGCACACGGCATCGCCGCACGGTCACTTTATCAAGCCAGCATTGACCGCGTCACAAGTTACGACCTGCGCCGGCATGGCCGCACTGTTGCTTCTTCAAGCTGATGTCCATGTGGTGAGTACCTCGGCTGACATGGCAGCTGCAACATCTCCTTACCGGCCTGCTCCGTCACCTCGGCTAGACCGGGGGCTTCGCCATCCCTTCTTCAACCTACTGTGGAGACTTCGGCGTCGTCAGCCGACCAGCTTCATCATGTTAGCCGGACCGGGGGCTTTGCCTCGGCAAGCCAACCTTTACCAACATCGCCATGCCGTCGCTTCATCGCCCATCAGGTAATGGGTGTGCAGATCGATTCCCAATTTTGGGAGTCACTTTTCTTTGGACTGCTACAACAAATAAACCATGTGCTATTAATCCTAGCAATTTTTGCTTATTTGGGTTTATTTTTCTCAAGGAATTATTAATCTGGTTTGTTCCATCATCTGTACACAAGCCTATCAAACGACGGCCACATTAACGACGGTCGCGTGGTGGTTCAGTCAGTTTCTGTACATAGTTCGGCGAACGCCGCATCTGGAACTCGGATCGACTTGTGGATTCAGGCTTTGCCACGCCTTTACCGCATCACGCCGATGCCTTGCATCGAGATTGACTTCGACGCCAGGCCACATATATATAAATAAATTATCTTGCATAAATTAAATACGCGAGGATTTTTATATATTTATATTATTATTGTCGGCCTGCACTATTTTACATGTGCAGGTAATTGACTTCGACTGTGTCACGTGGTCACTTCGGCAAGCCGACGATGTCGTCCCAATCGGCATAAATCAGCTCGCGTGATCACCTTGTTGGTCGAATTGCCATACCGACATGCTCGGTTGCCTTGGGGACTTCGGCATCGCTGAGAGAGCTCTACCTCATTGAGTGTTCCGCACACGAGCCATGTTTCTTTTATTACTCACTTTTCATAAATTATTAATTATGTAACATTTTTTATTTATATATTATTATTATTATTATATCTGGTTTGCACTATTTTCTGTGCACGGGTAAGTCGAGCAGTGTTGTCTCCTCGGCGTACTGACATACCACGTCACCTCGGTTGGACTGGGGGCTTCGTCATCACTTCATTAACCCATGCCGGGGACTTCGGCATCACTCTGCCGGCCTGCATTGGCCGAGCCGTGTCACTACCTCAGAATGCCGAACTCCTTGCTCGGACACCTCGGGCTTGGAGGCTAGGACCTCGGCCACGCCGAGGACTGCGAACCTTGTCGGATCTGTCACAGATCAATGGGCGTCTTCGTCCCGCCACAAGCCCGAATCGCGTCATCAACACCGAGCACATTAACCAGCTAAGTCGCTTTCATGCTAAAAAACTTTCAATTTTAAATTTTGTTCATTTCGAACAAGCATTATACTTTTTGGAAAAATAAAATTTGTGACAAAATTCCTTGTCAAAACTTTTTTTGTGACACACAAATTCAAATACCCCATTTATTTTGGGGTTTCCTTTATGAAGCTTTTCCTCTTGCATATGATTATAATTGTATGGCTTCGTTCCTTGTTCATGTATTACGCCACAATATGCACCATGTTGACTTAAGTGTTCCGCAAGCTGGGTTGCCTTGCTCCTGTGTTTATCCCTACGTTCCCAATTGTTCGGCTAGGGAGTAAAGGGAGCACCTCTGCGATTGTCACGATCGGGTCATCCGAGCTCGGACCTCAGAATGGGTGAAGCCGAAAGCTAGTGCTCTTATTATTTTCAATCATGGTCGGCACACAACGGAACTCATGAGTACAAAAAATCTATTGCACAAGTCTCATAGTAACAATGAGCAACCGAAGAAAGGTATCGGTGGGGGTGCTATTTTCTTCGAAGATGCTTCTTACACTTCGTCAGTAACATAGCATAAGTTCCCTGAGCGCGCTTTGTCTGTTACAGCCTTATGGCCCGATTGCCTGGTTATCGGAAACATCATCGATATTCTCGACAGGTGGAGTACATAACACTTTTCGGGCCTTGACTGAAGAGGGAGAATCCGACGGTTGGTTAAGACGCGTTTAAAGTTAGGGTGAACACAGATATGATATAAGTACTTCGGTACATAAAATCATTATACATAAAATTCTTTTACCCAAGTCACTTGGGGGCTCTTAAAATTTATATGTGTTGTTTTATAGTAAATGTGTTTTCTTCTTGGTCGTTGCAAAGTCTTTTTCTACTGCTCCTTTTTCGACTCAAGTGTATGGTCTATAGCCGGATAGCCTGTCTTCTCTCTAAAAGCCACTCGAGTTTAGCTCGCTGAACTGACCTCGGAGAAGTACTCCACTTTTGGGATAAGGAGCTTGAAGCCGTAGGCTGTCCCGCGTGAAGTCTTGAGATCAGATGTGTCATGTTAAAGCACGACAAAAGCACACTTTTTTTTGAATTTTTAGATTGGCACCGAACACTTGATCTTGTTCGGACGTCAAGTTTTTACTGACGTTTTTTGGTTTTCCAAGCTTATGGCACTTTTAAACTATTTGTGTGTTTCCAGCATAAGTCTCGCAGTGCAACTCCGGACACCTTTAGAGTTTTTTCGGCAAAAACATTCTCGGATATTGCTATATATGCATCAGTTTCAAATTGTGTCTTCAGTCAATAGTTGGGTTGCCCGGCTCCTGTGGTTGCCTCCTACGTTCCGCTTTGTTCGGCTAGGTGTGCAAAGGGAGAATCACTGTGATTGTGCTTCTAGCTCGCATGGTTAAGCACCTCAGTGGAGAAAGTCGAAAACTGACTGTCACAATAAGCGTAAACTGGTCAGCGATCCGATGATTATGTTAAATGACGGGCCGTTCATAACATTGGCCGAAGTGTTGACGGCTTGACCTCGGCTGTCGCCGAACACTAACCGGGGGCTCGTAGCTAGCTTCCCTAGTTTAAAGCTCCTATGACTAAGTGAAAGTTATAAAGCCCGTATATCTGATTGCCTCGTTCACCGAGACATCGGCTAAGGGTTGTCTTGTTATTGCGGAAACACCCTCTATAGTATCTACAAAGGGGTAGAAGCCGACGATGGGCCACTTTCAACTGATAAACGGTTGCAACAGAGTCAAAATAAACATATCATCGGCATTTGTATTTAATATACTGATAACCCGCAAGTATAGGGGATTGCAACAGTTTTCGAGGGTAGAGTATTCAACCCAAATTTATTGATTCGACACAAGGGGAGCCAAAGAATATTCTCAAGTATTAGTAGTTGAGTTGTCAATTCAACCACACCTGGATAACTTAGTATCTGCAGGAAAGTATTTAGTAGCAATGTAGTATAGAAGTAACGGTAACGATAGCAAAAGTAACAGTAGCAGTTTTGTAGTAATGGTAATAGTGGCAACGGTAAAGTAACTAAGCAAAGCACAATATGTGAAAAGCTCATAGGCATTGGATATAACATAGGGTGACACAGAACTAGCTCCAGTTCATCAATGTAATGTAGGCATGTATTCGAATATAGTCATACATGCTTATTGAAAAGAACTTGAATGACATCTTTTGTCCTACCCTCCCGTGGCAGTAGGGTCCTAATGGAAACTAAGGGATATTAAGGCCTCCTTTTAATAGAGTACCGAACCAAAGCATTAACACTGTGAATACATGAACTCCTCAAACTACGGTCATCACCGGTAAGTATCCCGATTATTGTCATTTCGGGGTTAACGGATCATAACACATAATAGTTGACTATAGACTTGCAAGATAGGATCAAGAACTCACATATATTCATGAAAACATAATAGGTTCAGATCTGAAATCATGGCACTCGGGCCCTAGTGACAAGATTAAGCATAGCAAAGTCATAACAACATCAATCTCAGAACATAGTGGATACTAGGGATCAAACCCTAACAAAACTAACTTGATTACATGGTAAATCTCATCCAACCCATCACCGTCCAACAAGCTTACGATGGAATTAGTCACGCACGGCGGTGAGCATCATGAAATTGGTGATGGAGGATGGTTGATGATGATGACCTCGATGGATTCCCCTCTCTGGAGCCCCGAACGGACTCCAGAGCAGCCCTCCCAAGAGGTTTTAGTGCTTGGTCGTGGCTCCGTATCGTAAAATGCGATGAATCCATCTTCTCTTATCTTTTTCTTCGTGAAAGCAAATATATGGAGTTGGAGTTGACGTTGGTGGACGTCCAGGGGGCCCACGAGGCAGGGGGCGCGCCCTAGGGGAGGGGGCGCGCCCCCACCATCGTGGACAGGGTGTGGGCCCCCTGACGCTGATTCTTTCGCCAATATTTTTATTAATTCTGAAAAGTTCCTCCGTGGATTTGTAGGGCATTCCGAGAACTTTTATTTCTGCACAAAAATAACACCATGGCAGTTCTGCTGAAAACAGCATCAGTCCGGGTTAGTTCCATTCAAATCATGCAAGTTAGAGTCCAAAACAAGGGCAAAAGTGTTTGGAAAAGTAGATACGACGGAGACGTATCAACTCCCCCAAGCTTAAACCTTTGCTTGTCTCAAGCAATTCAGTTGATAAACTGGAAGTGATAAAGAAAAACTTTTACAAACTCTATTTGCTCTTGTTGTTGTAAATATGTAAAGCCAGCATTCATGTTTTCAGCAAAGATTATGACTAACCACATTCACAATAACACTTAGGTCTCATGTTTACTCATATCAATGGCATAATCAACTAGCGAGCAATAATAATAAAACTCGGATGGAAACACTTTCTCAAAATAATGATAATATGATATAACAAAATGGTATCTCGCTAGCCCTTTCCAAGACCACAAAACATAAATGCAGAGCACCTTTAAAGATCAAGGACTGACTAAACATTGTAATTCATGGTAAAAGAGATCCAGTCATAGTCATACCCAATATAAACTAATAGTAATGCATGCAAATGACAGCGATGCTCTCCAGCGGGTGCATTTTAATAAGAGGGTGATGATTCAACATAAAAGTAAATAGATAGGCCCTTCGCAGAGGGAAGCAGGGATTTGTAGAGGTGCCAGAGCCTGACTTTGGAACAGAGATAATAGCATTTTGGGTGGTATACTTTCACTATCAACATAACAACTGAGAGATCTCGATATCTTCCATGCTACACACATTATTGGCGATTCCCAAACAGAATGGTAAAGTTTATACTCCCCCTCCACCAACAATCATCAATCCATTGCTTGCCCGAAACAACAGGTGCCTCCAACTAACAACAATCCTGGGGGAGTTTTGTTTAATTATTTTGATTTGATTTGAGCATGGGACTGGGCATCCCAGTGACCCGCCATTTTCTCGTGAATGAGGAGCGGAGTCCACTCCTCTTGATAATAACCCGCCTAGCATGGAAGATACAGACAACCCTAGTTGATACATGAGCTGTTCGAGCATACAAAACAGAATTTCATTTGAATGTTTGGAGTTTGGCACATACAAATTTACTTGGAACGGCAGGTAGATACCGCAAATAGGAAGGTATGGTGGACTCATATGGAATAACTTTGGGGTTTATGGAGTTTGGATGCACAAGCAGTATTCCCGCTTAGTACAAGTGAAGGCTAGAAAAAGACTGGGAAGCGACCAACTGAAAGAGCGACAACAGTCATGAACATGCATTAAAATTAATAGACACTGAGTGCAAGTATGAGTAGGATATATTCCACCATGAACATAAATATCGTGAAGGCTATGTTGATTTTGTTTCAACTACATGCGTGAACATGTGCCAAGTCGAGTCACTCAATTCATTCAAAGGAGGATACCACCCTATCATACCACATCACAACCATTTTAGTAGCATGTTGGCACGCAAGGTAAACCATTATAAGCTCCTAGCTAATTAAGCTTGACATAAGCAACTATAATCTCTAATTGTCATTGCAAACATGTTTATTCATAATAGGCTGAATCAGGAACGATTAGCTAATCATATTTACAAAAACAAGAGAGGTCGAGTTCATACCAGCTCCTCTTATCCCAATCATTTCATCATATATCATCATCATTGCCTTTCACTTGCATGACTGAACGGTGTGGATAATAATAATAGTGCACGTGCATTGGACTAAGCTGGAATCTGCAAGCATTCATTTCAAGAGAGAAGACAAAGTAATATGGGCTCTTGGTTAAAGTAAATCAATTATGCATATGAGAGCCACTTAGACATTTTCATTATAGTCTTCTCCTCTCGACCCCCAAAGGAAAAGAAAAGAAATAAAACTATTTACACGGGAAAGCTCCCAACAAGCAAAAAGAAGAACGAGAAATCTTTTTGAGTTTTTATTTTAATTATTACTACTACAGGCATGGAAATTAAACTAACTGTTTTTTTGGTTTTTCTTAAGGTTTATCAAACACACAAGAAGAAAGTAGGAAAATAAAATAAACTAGCAATGGATAGTACAATGAAAGAGTATGAGCACCGACACTAGAATGAGTGTGTGAACATGAATGTAAAGTCGGCGAGGAATACATACTCCCCCAACCTTAGGCTTTTGGCCTAAGTTGGTCCATGGCCATGGATTAGAGCTACTCCCTCCGGTGTACTGAGGGGCATCATCTGGGTACCACTGGTTGGCAGACTCCTCCAGATCCCACTGACAAAAGGATTATCGATAAGGGTCAAGTTGTGGTTCCGGCTCAGGCTCTAGGGATGATGTCTGGCCTCGGTATGCATGAACGGCCTCCGGTAAGACGAGAAACGTGCCTGAAGATAAATCAAACAAAGAGGGTGCAGAGAGGATAATAGTTTCACTGTGTTTCTTATGAAATCTCAGATTATATTTAAGCATATTCTCATCATTTGTAACAATAAACTCATGTGCTACCATCCTCTTGTAATCTAGAAAAGTAGGGGGCAACCATTTTTCTTCTTTCTCAAAATGCCTAATGGGCATCCTAAAATGTTTAGCGAGGCATGAAGCATATATACCTACAAAAATAGGGCCCTTTGTACGGTTCATACTTAATCTTCTAGCAATAATAGCACCCATATTAAAAGAGTTATCACGAAATAAAGCATGGAACAAAATGATAATATCAGGAACGCTAAGGTTTCCACAGTTTCCGCGACCAATTAAACATCGACTAGCAAATATTGCAAAGTAGCGTAAAACAGGAAAATGTATGCTAGTTATTCTTGCATCGGAAACCTTCCTCGTTTCCCCTACAGTGATAGTGTCAATAAATCCTTCCACATCTTTATGATGTGGTTCCTCTAAGCCGCCCCCGAAGGGTATCTTGCAAACCGTGCAAAATTCATATAGTGACATCTCCCTATCAACATCATATAATTTAAACTCTACTGTAGGAGGTGGTTTCTTAGGATAAAAGTAGAAATTTTGCACGAAAGTACTGGTGAGTAAGAGATACTGTTCAAGTTGGTCGTGGAGGAAGTCGGTGAGGCCCGCATTATCAATCAAAGAATAGAAATCATCATATATCCCGGCTACTCTCAAGAAATCATCACAAGGCCATTCACACGGCCGTACTTCCGCCACACGAAGAAGATTATACTTGGGCTTTTCATTCTCCTTAGCTTGTTTATCCTTAGAGCCTTGGCTAGAGGAGCCCCTCAAGAAAGATCTCTTCATCTTTTTCTGAAAATATCTGAAATTTTTAGTGACTCAAAATAAAAGTGAACCAAACCCAATATAATTGATAGCAACTACTCCCACAAGTGCCTAGAGCCTCTATCATGCATTAGAATTACTTGGGACCTCATAAATTTAACATGCAAGCTCAAGAACAGGGTCATCTTAGCAGAAAGAAATTGCAATGAATAAAGCACTAGAACAAAAACTAATTGGACCATTGGAGGAGTCACATACCAAAGAACAATCCCCCAAAGCAGTTTTGTGAATGGAGCTTTGAGCAAGGAGATCGAAAATGGCAGCAAAATAAGCTAGAACTCGTGCTTGAGCTGGATAGTGATTTTTTTGTGAGGAAGAAGAAGTGTGTGGGTGCGGGAATAAGTGGAGGGTAGCCACCATGGGCCCACGAGGCAGGGGGTGTGCCCTATAGGGGTGGCGCGTCCTGGACCCTCGTGGTCAGGTGCTTGCTCCCCCTGTTGTGTTCTCAGTGCCAGATATTCTCAAATATTCCAGAAAAATCATATTAAATTGGCATGGCATTTGGAGAACTTTTATTTTCGGGATATTTTTTATTGCATAGATAATTCAGAAAACAAACATAATGTACTATTTCTACTTTATTTATTCTAATTAACAGGAAGTAAAAGAAGGTAGAGAAGGTTGTGCCCTCTAACTTCATCCATCTCATGCTCATCAAAAGGAATCCACTAACAAGGTTGATCAAGTCTTGTTAACAAACTCATTCCGAATCACATGAAACCGGAGAAATTTAGAAGTGACACTAGGTTACCTCAACGGGGATATGAACATCCCTAATAATAAGAATATCATAATTTTTCTTTGCAGTAGGAAGAGGAAATTCAAAACCTCCAATAATTATTGATGGAATTTTCCCAATAAAATTTATACTGTGAACTTGAGGTTGTTTCCTCGGAAAGTGTATCGTATGCTCATTACCATTAACATGAAAGGTGACATTGCCTTTGTTGCAATCAATAACAGCACCTACAGTGTTTAAAAAGGGCCTATCAAGGAATCAACATACTGTCGTCCTCAGGAATATCAAGAATGACAAAGTCTGTTAAGATAGTAGCATTTGCAACAACAACATGCACATCTTCACAAATACCGACAGGTATAGCAGTTGATTTATCGGCCATTTGCAAAGATATCTCAGTAGGTGTCAACTTATTTAATTCAAGTCTACGGTATAAGGAAAGAGGCACAACACTGACACCAGCTCCTAGATCACATAAAGCTAACATAATTTCTTTTAATGGAGCAGGGTATAGTGGGTACTCTGGGATCACCAAATTTCTTAGGTATTCCACCCTTAAAGGTATAGTTGGCAAGCATCGTGGAGATTTTGGCTTCAGGTATTTTTCTTTTATTTGTAATGATATCTTTCATGTATTTAGCATAAGGGTTCGTATTAAGCATATCGGTTAAGCGCATACATAAGAAAATAGGTATAATCATTTCAGCAAAGCGCTCAAATTCCTCATCATCCTTTTTCTTGGATGGCTTAGGAGGAAAAGGCATGGGTTTCTGAACCCATGGTTCTCTTTCTCTACCATGCTTCCTAGCAACAAAGTCTCTCTTATCATAAAGTTGATTCTTTGATTGTGGGTTATCAAGATCAACAACAGGTTCAATTATATCGTTGTTATTGCTAGGTTGAGCATCTTCATGAACATCATTATTAGCATTATCAATAGGCTCATGTTCATCTCCAGATTGTGTTTCAGTATCATAGATAGAAATATCATTAGGATTCTCAGGTGTTTCTACAATAGGTTCAATAGAAGCATGCAAAGTCCTATCATTTTTCTTTTTCTTATTTTTAGAAGGACCAGGAGCATCTAAATTGTTTCTCTGAGAATCTTGTTCAAGTCTCTTATGGTGGCCTTCAGGATACAAAGGTTCCTGAGTCATTTTACCAGTTCTAGTAGCCACTCTAACAACAAAGTCATGTTTATTATTTAATTCATCAAGCAATTCATTCTGAGCCTTAAGTACTTGTTCTGCTTGAGTGGTGACCATAGGAACATGTTTACTAGTGAGTTTAAGTTCACCCTTAACTCTAGACATATAATCACTCAAGCATCCAATCATATAAGAATTATTTTTCAATTGTCTACTAATTCCTGCTCGTCCTCGAGTAGGTAAATGATAAAAACAGAATTTTTGATGTGGAATGCTACCTAGCATAATTCTCAATGTAATTTCTCTTTATTGTGGCATGAATGTTCAGATCCAAATGATTCAAAATAAAAGTTCATATTGACAAAAGAAATAGTAATATTTCAAGCATACTAATAAAAGCAATCATGTCTTCTCAAAATAACATGGCTAAAGAAAGTTCATCCCTACAAAATCATATAGTTAGGCTATGCTTCATTTTCGTCACACAAAGATGTTCCCAACTTCTATACCCCCGATGACAAGCCAAGCAATTGTTTCATACTTAAATAATCTCAAACGTTTTCAACCTTCACGCAATACATGAGCGTGAGCCATGGATATAGCACTATGGGTGGAATAGAATAATGATTGGGGATTGTGTGGAGAAGACAAAAAAGAGAAAGTCTCACATTGACGAGGATAATCAACTGGCTATGGAGATGCCCATCAATTGATGTCAACATGAGGAGTAGGGATTGCCATGCAACGGATGCACTAGAGCTATAAATGAATGAACGCTCAACAAAAGAAAACTAGTGGGTGTGCATCCAACTTGCTTGCTCTCGAAGACCTAGGGCATTTGAGGAAGCCCATCGTAGGAATATACAAGCCATGTTCTATAATGAAAAATTCCCACTAGTATATCATTTCCGTTTATTTTATATCGATTATCGCATAATTTAAAGTCGGAGTTAGACTGAACGAAATCTATGGTTTGATTGATTGAATGTTCTTCTAGAGCCGTATCAAATTAAATATAAAACATCATCAAGCCACATGTATTCCTTGTCATCCAACGACCTAGACTACCTCAATGTCGAGCGCTCAACACGTTTAGCGTGCAGTTAATTTCATGCCAAAAATAGTGCTAATCACATAATAACACGCAAATATTATCCTACTTAATATCCGCATGCACTTAATATACTTCCAAATTAACGTGCATTGCATGTACACACTGACTAGTGCTGCTAGTACGTGAAACTGGTGCTGTGACTTGTGAACGCGTCCAGATATGGTCAACGGCAACATCGGCCGCGAGTTCTTCGTGTTTGCCCATGCGTCTAAATGCAGAAGGGGAGGAGAGAGAGCACACATGGAACTCACCAGTAAGTGAAGGCGAATAGTACTAAAAATAATATTACATGTTATCCATTAAATAAGCTGTGGTAATATAAAAACATTATGTGAACAAAGGGGGGTACAACAAACATTGCTGTTCTACGTATGTTGCCTATTGACGTGCGGCTTGAAGGCCCGGTCGCCTGTTCGATCCTTGTCCTTTATTTTTTAATTTGTATATGGGTCCAAATTTGTTTCATGACATGTGGGCCCCTCGGTGTGTAATTTGTAGCACTTTAATTTGTGGGTCGAATTTTGTTCCATTCCAAGTGGACTATCAGTGTGTAGTTTTGTAGCTTATTAATAATAATTAAAGAGAACAACATAGTTTTTTGCAATAATATCATGGTGCAACGTTGAAGGCGAGAAAGGACGTGCGAGAGAGCGATGACCGAGCCAGAGGGAAATCAACTAGGAGAGTTGCGGGGGTTGCAACGGTGTTTGGAGTAGTTGTGGGCTGAATGCTACGAAAATATAATCTAAACCGATCGGAATAAATGCCTACACAAATTAATCCAAGATTGGAGTGCCACTCGCAATGTAAATAGCTCCGGCTTTGCGAGGGATGGAGAGGTAGTAGCTTCAATGCGTGGAAGATACGGTGTGAGAAAGCAAGGTCAATCGAGAGACATATAGATAGAGAGACAAAGTGAGTGTGGCCCGACATTCATTGAATAGATATATATGCTTTGGAGAGATATTGTCCGATTGAGCTTTTGGCAAGGGTGAGGGCTCTAAGATAGAGCTTGAGAGATGATCAAGTCACAGACGTGTAGATATATTTTGTGCGTGGGAGGAAGCAAGGTCAATCGATCACATAGGGTCGTCATGCGATCGAAAGAGTGAGACGAGTTGGAGAGAGTGACCTAGATAGACAATGTGCGTGAGAGAGTATACAATGTGAATAGGTCCAGTTGGGCTCAAACATTGTGATATATCATTTTTGTCCGAGAAAGAGCGAGGTCAATTGAGACATACAGAGAGAGAGAGAGATAGAGAGAGAGAGAGAGAGAGAGAGATTGAGTGAGCATGGCCCGCCATGAGGTCGAAAGAGTGGCAGCATCTTCGATGGACTGACCTAGATAGACAATCTGTGTGAGAGAGTATAGAGTGTGTCGATCGAGGCACGAACGGGGAGATATATCATTTGTGTGTGAAAGAAAACGAGGTTAAACAAGATTCAGATAAAGAGAGCAAGATGGAGCGAGTGTGGCCCGCCGTGCGGAAGAAAGAGTGAGACATTCTCGAGGGAGTGACCTAGATATACAATGTGCGTGCGTGCGCACGAGAGGTTGGGGGGGGGGCTAGATTGGCAATGCATGTATTTAGCGCGAGAGGGTGAGAGGGAGAGGGAGAGAGAGAGATAGAGAGAGAGAAAGCTCGGCATGGGGTGCAATGGCGGGTGTGTGAGGTAAATACATTTGGTACTAGAGTGGAAAAAGGGGTTGTGTAGTTGAGAGACTTAGAGATTGAAACATGGAGAGAAAGAATGAACGTGTGTTGGAAACCATAGCTTCCTAAGGTGGTAAGAGAGGAAGATTGACCGATACATGAAGTATGTAGCATGTGTGTGTGTGTCGTGGGGGGGGGTGTGGTTGAATGTACATAGTATGAGACTTTGATGTTTCAATTCGGTGTACATTGTAAGATTTGAACTGAGGACCATGCATACGAGTAATTATTTCGAATTCGTGCCATACTAAGTTACGAAAAGTTGACATTGACTCAATTTCTTGTGCTTTTTTGTAGGTCATATGTTTGAATCCATCCAAAAGTTTTCTCACTACCATGGTGTTCATCATATACATATGAATTTGTATTAAAAAAGTAGCGTGGATATAGTGAAATGCGAAATCCATGTTAGAATTGGAGATCGCTACGTGACACACACTCCAATTCAAATTACTAATTATGTGACACACACTCTAATCCACGTTAGCGTGGATACCGTTTTGATTTTTTTTCAAATAACTCCTCATTAATTAATTTATAGTACTCCCTCTATTCACTTTTATAAGACCTTGAAGACATTTTAGACAATGTGCAAAACAGTTCATTTTAAGTTGTCTGAAACGACTTACAAAAGTGAACGGAGGGAGTATCTCGTTTCGAATGACTAATTATTGCAAGGAAAACACGGGCATGGTAATACATACAGATTCGTTTGCAAATGAAAGAAGATTCGTTTGCATTCTCAAATGTAGGCGCACCAGGCAGACCAGGGTCGTGTCGGGGTGGACGCTGCTTCGGTGCCTTAAAGGCACCTGCCTTTGGGTCACTGACATGTGGGCCAGCCACCTGTTGGGCCACATGTCATGGACACAAAGGCAGGTGCCTTAAGGCACCGAAGCATAGTCCTGTCGGGGTGGTCGCGTGTGTCGGACGGACGCGTAGCACCCAGCCACCCACCCCCTCCCTCGTCCCTCCCTCCCCACTCCCTCCCTCTCCCCCCCCCCCCCCCCAAAAAAGGACGACGACAAAATAAGTTTGCTCTTCCACGTTTCAGATTGAAATATCTGGCGGCCCCAATTCCAGCCCTGCAAAATCTCTCTTCTCCACCGTCCCCTTCCGCGCCCAGATTGCTCAAATCCCTAATTCGCCGCCAACCCAAGCAAAGTTCGAATCGCCCCTTGTCTCGTATTTTCCCCACCTCTGTGCCGGACGACAACGACGAAGACGATGGTCGCGCTTCACCACCGCACCGGAGCTACCTCATCTACACCCTCGTCCACCGCACCGGGTGGTCCACCGACAACGTCGGCCGCCGCAACCGACGTGCATCATAGATACCGAGTTCCACCACATCAGGTGTGCTTCACCGACGCCGTCTCCCTGCTCACCGGGGCTACTTCACCGAGCACATCGTCGCACCTCCGCCCCCTGATGCCGTTGGGACTTCACCAACGGTCTCGTCTACCGCATCATAGCGCTCCACTGCCACTCAAGATATGCATCCGTGCGCGGCCGACCAACGCCAGTGCACCACCCTCAACGGCTCTGAAGTGACCCGCACTCTAGCTAGGAGAGCATGCCCAAACGCCGGCCCGAACTAGGTATCCACACATCACTCCCTTGCGCACTATTCCGACGATGTTTGGATATCCTTTCACTGCTCTCTTAGCTTACGCGCCTATGCAACTCTGACTTTAACTCTTATTTCTTCTGGAGATATCATTTGAAACAAGCAAATCCATTTTTTAGTGAAGCATGACGGTGCTACGGGATCTGGTACACATCCTGCACACCTGTATAACCTTGTAAGTATCTGTCCTCCGGTACAACATCAAGGTCGATTCCTCTTATTTGATCAACCATTCACCGTGTCAAAAATGCAGAGGGGGATGCAAGGAGCACAAGGCCTGCACATCCAAGCAAGTGGTAACATGGACTTGTACATGGAACATCCCAAGCGCAAGCAGAGCTGCAGTGAGCCTGTACAACGAGCTAGCGTAAGTCCCTGCATTTCATTTAATTCGTACTGGCATTCGTGTATGATTTGTCTGCAGTGGCAGATCCACGAATTCAAGTTACCAGGGGCGAACATTTAACTTAAAAAATACGAAGGCACTTGCACTCCGGAAATCAACATAACTTGAGAAATGTGAAGCTACATGCACTTTGAAAACCAGCTAATGATCCAAAGTAGTTCAGATTATAAACACTAAATGATGCAAGCACCAAAAAACACAAAATGCAACATGGTGTACAAGGACTACAAACATGGTCTGTACCTGCTTGAATTATTTGTCTCTGGCTGAAAGTATTGAAGTGTAATTGCACCTATAACCAGTGCGCAAACTGCATATCAATATATCTATCCTGCACAAGTATGCCAATAGTTCCAAACAACAGATTAGAAAAGTATTTATGCTATGTTGTCATGATACGGGGACTTTCTGGTAGATGGCCTCGACGTTTCCTCAAGCTATGAAAATGCACTATAATTTGCTTGTCATCAATGCCTGCAAATCTCTGTCTCTCTCAACATAGCAGATCATCATTAGACACTAAATCCCTCAATGAGCTTGCAAAATGCTTGCATTAGATCCCTCATTAGACACTATATGTTCATCACCAGGAGCATGTAAAATGTTTGCATCAAATCCTTCATTAGCAGTCTGTTCATTAGACACTTCAGGCTCAAGAACAACATGAGCTTGTATGTTTGCATCGGAAACTTGATTAGATACATCAGATTCAGTCAGTTCAGTATTGATTGGGGGAGTTATAAAATAAGTAGAAATTGGTTTCATTTTCTCATAGATTCCCTACATACAAGCAGTTTTACAACACCGTCAGGTTTAACTATTGGCCAGAAATTGAAGAGTTGAATTAGATATAATCAGGGATGTGATGTACCTGCTCGTTGCGCATGCTACTCTTGCAAGCTGCGACTGTCCGTTTGCGCAAGCTCGATGCCATGCCCGTGCTGCCGCCGCTGCCTCCCACGCAGGCTACACCCAGGGTTGGATCTTCATCTTCTTGTCCTTCCGTTCGCTTGAAGCCCGGCGACCGCCCTCCAACGAGGGCGCGAGGAAGTGCTGTGTCGGTCTGTCCAGCGGCGGCTAGGTTAGGAGCGAACCAGACTGGAGGCTGGAGCGAATCAATTGGGATTTTTCCTGCTGTCGATCGATATGGGAGGCGCTCGTTTGGGCCGCGAGCCTGCTATAGGGCCTGCCTTGCACTTATGTTATTGGCCCATCCAAATTGAAACATTTTTCTTCATTTTTTACATTGCCTGCTCGTGCGTTGGGACAAACAAAACTAGCCTGGGCCAACCTGGACGACTCAAACTAGGTGCACACTTTCCAGCCACCTGAGGCGGCCGCCCATACCAGCCCCTATGGTGGCGTCGCCCCTTTTTGCGTGTATGATTGGGTAGTGAAAAATATTCCAGTGGCGCTTTTGATTTACCCACAGAATGGTTGAATTGCTTGTTTCTATGAACTGAGTTCGCCAATAATGTGAAGGATGCCAGTCTTTTCATCCTATTGTAGATTGCTTAGATCTCGATATGCCAAAAGTAATCGCATGAAATATACAGTAAAAGCCAGTGTGATGTGTGTGGCTACAACTAGTCTGACTACACGTCCTCATATAACATATCAAGGACGCACCATCTTACCAGATTAACCATTCGACTTACCAATGCAGTGTGGGAAGAAAGAAGTATTGGGACTGCGTATCCAAGCAATTGATGCCATGGACTCCTTCGTACAACCTTGTAAGCGAAAAAGAAGTTGCAGTGTGCCTGTACAAAGAACTAGCATAAGTTCAGTTACCTGCTTCTCGGAATTTTAGTTAGCCACTTATTGCAAAATTGTTCAATTATGTTGCTTGGCTTAATTTAGTTTGCTACTGATTACATAATGCCACAGCCTGTTAATCATATTGTAGACTGCGCCTATATATGTGTTTGATACTTACTGTTAAGAATTACCTGTTTGCCTTAACTTAAATATCTACTTGTTTGTTTAACTTTTTTGCTACTACAACAGCAGGTTACAATGATGTTAATAACTACTTTTCAGCATCCAATTGAAACTCTTTAATTCCTTGTTTGTTTAACTGGTTTGCTGTTATAACTCCCAGTTGAGATGTTTTGCTAACTTCAACTTTTCTGAATCCAATCGGAACTTTAATGGCAAAACAGGTTAGCCCAAGATCAAAGAGCGAGGTCACCATGGACGTTGCATCATCCCACAGCAGTGGCACCGGCCCAATCGTGCATTATGAATTGCCAACTGCTGATGCTCTAGAGGCTAAACTAGTGGTAGAAAGAGATTCTGCTTCTGCACTTAGAGATGAAGTTGACATGTTGAGGAAACAAACAACACAATCACAAGCAGTACTCAAGACAACCATTAAATATTTGGTGGATTTCAAAACGAAGCAAGCTGAGACTGACCAGATTGTTAAGGTCCTGAAGGAAAAAAGGAAATTAAATTCCTACTTGGTAAATCATAGGTGAAATGTTTTGTCCATCGTTGAATAACATTTGTGTTGTCTGTTCATGTAATCAATCAAACCATTTGTTTTAGAGATCTTGTAATAATTGTTTTTTTTGTTTTTTGGTTTGTAATTTTATTTGAGCACAAGTCTGTATTAATTGATAAGACTCGGAGACATTTCATTTGGATTGCTGTGCCAGACTTACAAATATGCCAATCGGGCTGAATGTGCATTCAGCAATAATATTAGTATAGATGGACCATAAGTGGCACGCATCGGAAAGGGCCAAGATGCTGGCTAAAAAAAGGATGTTGTTGTAGCCAAAAAAAGTACAGCGGCCTGGCTTATGTATGTTAGTTGATATTATTGATCCATATACTCTATAAGTGTTTATATGTCTGTTAGTTCTGCACATTCTTGGTTGATTGACTCGGTATTTGAATCTTGATACATCGCTTGTGTACATATCTAAATGGGAGTACACATTATGCTGCGTGTGACATTTGAGTTGGACATGAAGTGTTCCAAATATTCGAATTCACCTTAAACTGGATTCTAGCTTCTGAATTTGAGTATCGGCATTTGTAAACCATATTCATATATGACAGTGGAATACATCTTTGTCGTCCTTTTGAAGATATATAAAAACACGTAGAATGATTTATAAAGATTGATATAGGAATACAAAATGGATTCAAATTTAGTTGCCAGGGTAAACATGGATGCTTATTGTCCCAAAATTCGAAAGAAGCGGCAAAATGTCCACTCCCACGTCGGCTGCCCGAAGCCAAGTGTTTGGGAGATGGAAATTACTGTCTACCCATTACACGGACAATCCATCGGCCCGATTTCCACTGCTCTAAATAGGGGTAGGTTAGTAACTTCAATTAGACGTGACACGACCGCCTCTGAGCCCATTCCGACACGGTGGGCGTCAAACATGGGCGGCAAAACACATTTGATTCAAGCTCGTCCGAAAGACCTCTGTTTCTCCCTCCATTCCCCATTCATACACGGTGGGCGGCAAAACAAACTCGACTCGGCCGAAATCGATGTAGGCAAATATTTTCAATAGGGGCAGGTTTGTAACTTCACTCAGACGTGACACACCCGCCCTACCTGTCAGCCCCGTTCATACACCGTGGGTGCCAACCATGGGCGCCAACCACCCTCTCCTCGCTCGAAATCGCTCTGGGCAAATATTGGCGAGATGCGAGATTACCGTCCTATCCCCAACCGACGAGACGTCCAAATTTTAAACGGGGGCTAAGTTCGTAACTTTCCCATATTTCAGACAGGCGCGTCCCAAAAACATGGTTCCCCGTACCTCTCCCTTCATTTTCCGATTCATACACCGTTCGCGCTAGAACACCCCATCCCCACACCATCCTCCGTCCGCCACCACATCCATCGCCGCCGTCCTCCACCACATCCATCGCCACCGTCCTCCACCATGCCGGAGCGCCTACCAAGACCGCGTCGTCCACTGCTAGAGATGGACGTTTCTCATCCACGGCGACGGACCAATAGCCTTGCATCGCGTCCTCTCGCTTCATCGGCGCCGTCGTCCTCTTTGCCGGGGCCGCTCACACGACCTTCTCTTCCACCGCAACGAGACTTATCCCCCGATGCACCCGTCTACCGTCGCAGATCTGCTTCAACGCCACCGACAGCCATCGCACCCCGGATGCCTACACGGCGCCGCAAGAGAGGTGGTACTTCATATCTCCTCAACTTTTTGATCTCAACCAGAAAATAGATCTTAACTTGGTTGCTCTACTTTCTTTTCAGCTCTTAGAATTTAGTTCTTAGTTCGAAGCAAACAATGGATGCTAATATCATTTCTTTGGTTTGCAGCTTCAAATGTGCCATGGCACAGCCATAATACGGTTTAATTGATCATGCTTAGGGTTTAATTGATCATGTTGGTTCCGTGGTGGTTTCTTTAATAGAAATCGGAGGGGAAACCCTCTTTTGCTAAAAAAATATGCTTAGAGTTTCCCCCTTTTATGATCACTATACGATCAGAATACGTGCTTCGTGTCATAATAACACTGCTCCACCCATCAAGCTAAACAAGCTTAGTTGTTCAAATACGAATCTGATATTATTAAAGTAGAGTTGTTTAATTGGTCAGCTAAATGTTCCTAAATTAGTTTCGAAAATGCATGTTCGCCGCTCGGGTGTGTATCTCTACAGGGTTCCCACGGTCCAGATTCCCCTCTGTTCTGCTGCACGCTTCCGATCTCTACTTGCCCCCAGCCACCTGCCTCGCCGGTGACTTGCCGTCCCCGGACAGCATGACTCTAGGAGGAGACGCCGGACTAACAGGAGGCCAGGAGCCGCTCACCCAACAGCGTCACCGCTGCTCGGGTGCGCCGCCGTGCCTACCTTCCCAGTCCGTTCAGGGCTCACGCGTGCAGCACCCACCAATCCAACCCAATTCATCCTGAGATACTTCCTCAACACTCAGCAACCACTCCTCATCACCTATTTTCTAATTGATTCATTAATCATTAGGCAGGACTATCATTAGGGTTTGTTGTGTGCTCAGTGCTACCTACACTTACTGGTTCAGATGTATTTCGGTAATTTTAGTACCTCTGAAGTTCACAGGGTTTTCAAAATTCTGGCCCTCGGAACAGACACTAGTCATTTCGGATTGTTGGTTGTAGTGACATTGACCCATATTACTACTTCAAGCCAGGTTTGTTGACAACTTTACTTGTATTTCTTACTCATTTGATATAATATCCAATTATTCATGTCGATTAGTTGCAAGCAATAAGTGCTAGACAAACTTCTTCATTCAGATTTTGGACGGTCTCTTACTGCAGTTACAATTCTGCATACTTGTCCTAGTAAGCTCACAAGTAAATGATTGATTCACTACATCTATGCTTGGCTTGTCATATTTGTTGTCAATATTCTTTTAGGGTGGACCACCCTGTTTGTAAATACTGGAACCGTAGACATGAGTGAATAGTATTTCTCTATGTGATCTCTTCCATCATGTGTGGGCAACGAACACTGCATTGTATAGAAAGAAAGTGTCATTTCCCGCTTTTACATAGGTTTCGATCTTTTACATGGAATACAATCTGCCTACTTGCTTTGTGTCGCACTACCAACACTCCACCCTTGAAGCTAAACATTATGCCACTCATAATTGCTTAGTTTATTTGTTCAAATACGAATTTCATATGATTCTAATGTTCCTACTTCAGTTTTGAAATGTGTGCCTGCCTGTTATAGAGACATAAGGGGTTTGTATTTCTGTGTGTGGTCTGGTCAGCATGGTTGGGGGGTGAACTTTGCATATGCAGGGGTTTATAGGGAGACACTCTTCGAGTTGAATCCGCAATGCATTCCATAGATAATCTGACTACTTTTTATGTTTTCATGAATCTCAGATTCTGAACAGCATCATAATGATTATGAGCTTGCGCGCATGAAAAGAATAAAGCAGAACAATGCCATGGCTGTCAAACTTGGCATTAAGGGACTGAAATCAAGTCTGGATGCAATGCAATGCAAACGCTCTCCACCTACAGATTCATGCTCAGAATATGATCCTAACAGTGATTCTGAGCTAGAGGGAGACCTAAGTCAATGTAGCTCCCTAGTGGAGGAGTCAGAGGAAGATGCCCTATCTTATTCACCCATCAAGGTACTTGCTCTAACTTTCCAAGGTTACATTGCTCGCACATATCTTGCAACTGATGCTTTGCATTGCTTCTACTTTGTTGAACTGCCATTAGCTTAGTTTACACATCGTGTATGTGAATACGCCCTGCCTATCCATTTTCAGTACATATTCCATCTGTCATCATACCATATTTATCCATTCAAATGTTGTTCTTGTGTATCAGACGTTCAAAAGGAAGAGGGCGATTGCTGATCGTGGAGGAGCACAAGCAAAGTATTTGGAAAAGGTAGTGGCACCTGATAAATCAAATAGCCCATTAGGTGTAGTTGCAATATCACCTGACCCACAAAACACCCCAACTCTAGCAGACTCTAGCCCTACTACACTGGTCATTTCTGATGCCCCAACTCAGCAGACCCCAACTGCAGCAAACAGTATGATTATGCCAGTTGACATAGCACCAGCTCTACGACGCAAAACCCCCATTCCAGCAAAGAGTACACCAAATCCAGTTGCCAAATCCCTTTTCGAACCAGAGAGAGCCCCAATTGCAGCAAATAGGACCCCTGTTCCATTTCTTCCCAGTTTAGAAGATGAAGCTTATGTTGTTGTCAGGAACTTTGTGCGCATCTTTCCTTCATGGAAAGATTATACCGCAGACACAGAACAATTTCCAGTCTTCCTCCGCAACTTACGCGTAAGTAATGTACTAATGTTATTCATGGTCATTACTGCATATGTTTCTGCTGACAGAAGACACAAGACTTCATTCTTTTAAATAGGCGAGGAGCAAACTGGATTGTGAAGACGAGCAAGGGTTGGTTGCGCTTTTCAAGCACTCGTTGATGAAGTATCGTTCCTACCTGAGGCAAGCGCACTTCGATGGCAAGCCTCTGAACGAAATTTCTGTAAAGTCTCCG
This sequence comes from Triticum aestivum, assembly GCF_018294505.1. Lineage (NCBI taxonomy): Eukaryota > Viridiplantae > Streptophyta > Magnoliopsida > Poales > Poaceae > Triticum > Triticum aestivum. Next base: position 729,205,615 of record NC_057801.1, read on the forward strand.
GTGCTACATTTATCCGACGGTGACTGGAATAATCTTGTTACACATTGGTCTCGGCTGCAGCGTAAGGTACTGTCTATGATATCACATCACAATTTGAACTACATTTCTGCATTTGCCTTAATGTCTCACTTGTACGAAAACTGTTAGCAGAAGAACATTCGTTCTCAAGGGACCACAGAATCTCGCAACTATACTGCACACTGCATTGCTCTTGTGAGTACCTCTTGCCCTGTATGACCATACTTACTTTCATAGCTGTTTGATTATGTAGCATCACTGCACATGTTAGCCTTGTAATCGTCCATTTGGTGGACATTATAAGATCCGTATGGACTCTTACATAAATTTAGAATCAACCCAATGCTTTTGAAGAGGTTTAGCTCTGCAGTCCTCTTGTAAGGACTGAACGTGGTCTATCACTGTACTTACATTAACAGCTACTCCCTCCGTCCCATAATATAAGAACGTTTTGTACAGTACACCAGTGTTCAAAACACTCTTGTATTATGGGAAGAGGGATTGGTTCATTGTGTAGCATTCTGCATCTTATCTCCCCCGCCCACCATTTACTAAAAAAGATCAGATCTATATTTAATCTTACCAACAAGTAGAATACAGACAATGCCAGTGCAGAAGTGTAGCCCATTGCTCTTGTCAGTACATTTTGTCCTGTAACGCTTGTACTTCCAGGGATTGGTAGTTGATTATGTAGCATCAATCTGCATCTTATCTTCATTATCCTCTATCCCTTCCAGTATTATCATATCTATAATTACTCTCTACAAAATGTAGAGTACAGGCAATGCCTATGAAGAAGATTCTGTGCTGAAATTCTTGAGTTATCCTTCCCTTGACATGGAGAAGTGCATTATAAAGCCGGTGTTAACTGTTAATGTAAGTCAGTCCTTCTAAAGCCTTTATCCTCAACTGCTGTTTAATTTGCTCATACTCCCTATCGTTTACTGCTGTTTAGTTTGTTGTTTCTACCAAAATGCATGTTCGCAAGAACCGTAAGTTCTAAGTTTTACTTGTAAAACCAAATTCCTTATTCATACCATGCACATTACTTAATACTCCCTATGTGTATGCTTTTTTTGTGGATCTATAATTCAGTGTGTGGTGAAGCAGCCCACATTTGCACCTTGTCATCTCCTATTTTATCTTACTGATGTGGCTGATGATATGAACAACATGCCATGCACATTATCCAAAATAGATACAATGATTTTCTTTGCCCTTCATCTATGCTTGTTATGTTGACATGGTAATCCAGTAGTGTGGTGAAGCTCCCCGCATTATGAACAATGCCAAATTATGCTATTGATATTTTGAACTTACTCTTTATTTTCTAATTTGAAATTGGATGGAATTGACAGCACAGTTATCATCTTTGTTTATACACGTGCAAAACCTGTCATCTCTCTGCTTTGTTTCAGGGTGATATGCCTGATGGCATGCACAAGTCTGCTGAAGGCTGTGAGACAAACCCAACATATATTGCAGCAAAGAAGGCAAAACATCTTGAAGATAGCGAGACAACCCCAAAGTCTTGTCTTGATGCAGTGTTCAAGTTACTTGAGACTAGCAGTCAGACAAGCTCACAGAATTCGTTGTCTGAATCAGTTCGACTTCTTCAGTCCCAAGTTCTAGCAGAAAGGCATTCTGCAACTCAACTTCGACTTGAAGTCCTATCTCTAAGAAAGATTGCGGAGAACACCAATGAGAACCTCATCGCTAAACAGCTACACCTGGAAGCTATGACCGACATGCTCGGCCGGTCTCACAACCTTGATCAGTAGCTTGTGCAGCAGTTCCCCGGCAAGGCTAACCTTTCTTGAACTGTCTTGGAAGGGGTCTCGGTTCAGTATTATTTTGTTACGCTACAATGGTGCCCAGTTTTTGTAATCTGCTTCTTTGTTGCGCTTTATGATCACTGGTGGCGAACTTCGATGCCGAGTGGATGTAATATACCTTAAATCCTTTATTGTATAGTGCAGGTTTATTCTTAGTTACTATGCCATAATTTCTTTATTGTATATAGTAAGTTTGTTCTTAATTCCTACTAGTTACTGCCATCATTCGCTATCTGAAAAAAAATTAGATGTAGTCGGCCAGGCCGAAACATTCGACTCTAACAGGCCTGGTTTTTAGCAGGCCACAATTGGGCCGGCCTGCATCTTTCTTGGGCCCGAATGGTTGGGGCCTTCACACATTGCGCCAGGCCCAAACTTACACTAGCCTATATTTAGTTGGGCCTTTTGTCGACCTAGCGCTTAGTTTGGCCCAGGTAGCGTTGGGCCATTAACAGGCTAATTATACTGGCCTGTTACGGCCGAGATGAAACCACGGGCCTTTAGCAGGCCAAAATGCATGTTGGGCCACAATTTTCACTAGTCGTCAACGGGCCTTCAGCAGGCTGAAATGTAGACCGGGCCTTTTTGGGCCCAGTTAGCTCACGGGCCGTTACCAGGCAGAAACATATCTCGGGCCTTAGTTGGCCCACTAATATCATGGGCCTTTAAGAGGCCGAAAGATTAGTACAGGCATCAACGGGCCAAATTACGCGACAGGCCTTTAACAGGCCCAAAGTCACGTTGGGATTAACTGTTGCCACCTTTAGCACGGGCCATTAGTGGGCCCGATGTCCCGTCGGATCATATATGGCCCATGGGCAGCACGTGCCATTCCCAGGCCGAATTTCTCACCGGGATGAAATGGGCCCATGTCTACATCAGGCCTCTAACAGGCCGAAAGTCACACCGGGCTGAAATGGGCCCATGTCTACATGAGGCCTCTAACCGGCCGAAATTCAATGGGCCGTAGTTGGGCCCAAATATTCGGCGAACAATTAATGGGCCAGATCTGGCTTCGGGCCGCAAATGGGCCCAATTATTGGGGAACAATTAACGGGCCAGATCTGGCTTCGGGCCGTAAATGGGCCCAAATTTTGGCCGAACAATTAACAGGCCAAATCTGGCTTCAGGCCGTAAATGGGCATTTATTAAGCAAGCCATTATTGGGCTGGCCCACTAGTACCTGATTAAGTACTATGGGCCTTTGACTGGGCCGACCTTTTTAACCTATACGGGCCTCTATTGGGCCCCGCCACATGTCGATGTATCATAGGCATGTCTCCTCCAATGGACGGGTGACATCTGGCCCACTAACGAGCTGACAGGTGTTCCCTTCGGCCAATCAGAATTTTACACGTGGAAAATCCCCATTGGTCGGGGCTGTTAACGGGTTATCGGATCCAAAACCCGACCCGATAGCTTAACGGCGTTCCGTTACGGTGGATGCCACGTGTCGGTCACCCTTGACGAAAGCACTTCTGTGACGCGCGATTTATCTTCATGGAAGTGGACACTTCCATGATGATAATTTTGGTAATGTCATGGAACACTTCTACGACAGCACAGGTATGACTATCTTGATTCTGTCATGAATTTATCATGGATGTACATGCATGACAAAAAACGCGACCTACTGTGACAATCACGTACCATCACAGAAGTTTATTTTTTTGTAGTGTATGTAGACATATTTTCGAGTGTAGATTCACTCATTTTGTTTCGTATGTAGTCCCTTATTGAAATCTCTAAAAAGACTTATATTTGGGAACGGAGGGAGTATAAAACATCTTCAACTTAGCATCCTGATGTACCATTTCTAGTGGTTAGTGAAAAGTTCATGTTCTTTTTTTATTTATAGGTGGGCAGGCGGCAAAAAACAGGGGAAAACACGCAAGGTTCCTTGCAGACGCTCCACCGCGAGGTTCCTTGCTCCTTCTCGGTCATCGGGAAACTATGGTCTTCAACTCTTTTCTTTTACATGAGCTTTGTTCATCCTTTTCCCAACACGCGAGACATCTAGCATCAAGGTGCATGTGACATGCAAGAAAATGGAGATAATCAGATAAGCAGTGCGTAAGTGAGTCGTGCACTTCGATGGGACCTACGCAATATTTTTTTCTCCTCGATGGCACGTGAATAGTGCACGTACTCAATGACGGAGTATGGGATGGTAGCAATGACATGGTCAACCCTTTTCTGGAGAGAGTACATACTACTAAATAACTTTGATGTGTCCCGTCAACTCGTAGAATGACGGGAAGCTTGATTACACCTTCTCCCTCGCCAATGCATGCGCGGTGGCTCGCAACACGAGGAGAAACTTTTGCTTACAAGCGGTGGACATGTAGTAGTTCATTTGGTGTCAGATTGCCAGAAGTACTACTGTAGAACAATTGACTTCCGGAAGAGGCGAAGAGCCAAGCACAAACGTTACCTACTAACCTTACGCTAGGCGTAGTGAGAGTAACATAAGTAGGGGTACCTCCTTATTTTTATTCTAGAAACAACCACACGCGAATATCTTTTTTTTGAAAAACTCCACCCATATATTGATCAAATAACAATAGTCTTACAATCGTTCATTATATAATTAGCCACGCAGGGCGGAACAGAATTACACAGAATACCATCAGACATGGTATCAAAACTAAATTTTGCTATCTCAGGCGCCGCCTTGTTTGCCGGCCTATCAACTTAACAATCTTGAGATCAACAAAAAACTTGGAGGCGGTGATTGCTTCCATTTTTAGATCCACATAAGGAGACCTGTCAACAGTTTCTTTCGCTAGGAAAGATGCAGCAAAGGAGTAGTCAGTTTCCAAGATAATTGGTTTGTGAAGAGAAATACCAATGTACAGCCCGGCGAGGCACGCGCGAAGTTCCGCCTCCTCCGCTCCAGAGCACATTCGAATAAATTCCCACGAAGACATCAGGACTTCTCCCAGATGATTCCTAGTGACAACCCCAACGCTAGCAGATCTCAAGATCTCCACAAAACTAGCATCAACATTTTTTTTGAGGGTACTAGCATCAACATTTTTCTTAATATACTCCTGCTCTGGAGGCTTCCAAATAGCATGATCATTTTCTTTTTGCGGACTAAGATTCTCCCCATTCCCCATCACCCCCTTCCCTTTGGTGCTTTGGTCCACTTGCACACGTGAATATCGAGGTGCTGGTTACGTAGAACAAATTTCTTGGAGTCTGTGCTCAGCCCTCCTCTATCTCTCTTCTCAGCCAGCCAGCGGACACGCGGAGCCCATCGTTTGTTTGCTCACATGTGGTCCCGCATGTTAGTGAAAACGCAAGAGGACCCACTGAACCTGCACATCTTTCACCTCGACATGCTGGTGATGAAAAACAAATCCAATAAAGATCTTCGGTGGCTGCTTTAGGAGTTACTCAAGAGTAGTAAGATTCTATTTATAGTTTAAACCAAGATTCACATCACGTGGCTTCAACTACCACTCTATTTTCTTGCATGACACGACATGGATGCTGGATGTCGCACGTGTCGGAAAAAGGAGGAAGAACCCGACCAAATCTTCGGTTGTGCTCTTGGATTAGACTACTTGTGCTAACTTAAAAAATTTATTGTGTACTCCTCCGTTCCAAAATACATGACATCCATTTGTCCAAAAATGGATGTACCTACATACTAAACCATGTCTAGATACATCTATATTTTGACAAATAGAAGGCATGTACTATTGTGGAACAGAGGGAGTAGAATGGATGCAAGTTTTGGTATTGGGAAGAAGAGTACATCGATATATTAACAGAGCGCAATTTAGTAGATGTTCTAGTAATTTTAGCTCACATAGAGGCTTGAGATGAGAGTAGTGCACTTGTTGATACTCCTATTACTAGAGGCTAGACATGAGACTAGGATGCGAGGAAGCAACGTCTACTTCTTTACACTCGAAGAAGAAAGAAGCACGCAAGATTGAGCCTCCGCAGATCAACAATGAATGGATCAAGAAGGCACTAATCCAACTTACAGGAGCAGTTATGGAAGTTGGATATCTTGTAGTAGTAGTAAAATGCATTCTTGTGGTTCTTGTTTTCTTTGGTATTGCTTTTCTAGTCAAAATTATCGTTGGAGTTCGTCCAAAACGGAGGTCCCTTTGGGGTCGTGCGTTGGAGTTGGCCTTACAAGTCGGACCGCAGTTGAGGAAACCGACTATCGGCAAACCCCCACCTCGCCCGCTGCACGATGGCTGAAGTTAGAGAAATGACGACGTTGAAGAGATTGCTCGAGCACGGACTCCAAGAAATATGGTGTCAGATGGATGTCGTGATGGTGGCGTGTGCCGTACTCCTGGATGTGAATGCTTGTTCTGCCCATGCCACCCTACTACTCCTACTACTTATATAGTACTCCTACAAGTAGTATCGAGGATTCGAGGTGCTGGTTACGTACAGCGAACACATTAACATAATGCTATAGTAAAAACACCCGCCCGATGCGCAAAGCATGTGAAGCTAGTACAACTAGTGTACTACTATTGTTGATTGGCCTCTTCCGATAACCTGTTGCAATGCACGTACAATTATGTATTCGGAAAATATATTTTTGCCTCATCGCACTACTCACTCAAAGAAGCGACTCGAAATCCATTCATAAATTTAGAAAGTTTATCAGAGGCATATCATTTTATTACATACAACAGGTCATCCATATCGTCAACGAGGATACATTATAAAAACTAATGTTTTCATCACATAACAAATAACAAGCCACAAAATACCCGCAAAAAAACAAGCAATGAAATGAACTTGAACTCAACCATTCCTCGGCGAAGAGTCGGTGGACGGTTGCCAGTTTGCCACGGTACACGAAGAGGCGCCCCGGTCTACACGTCCGTTCGGAAATAGTAGTACTAGAAAAGGACTTGTCGTCATCTCACTGATATGTTGGAACGTGACCACATGTCAATGAAACAGGGTGTGTAATTTCTCGTGCAAAATGCGATCTGGCCGCGTTGGCCCGAGGTGCCGCATTAGTTTTTGTTTTTTTTTGAAAGTTTGCCGCATTAGTTATCGACCTTTATTTTTTTTAACATGCAATCTGAATGGATAGCTCCTGTGGTCATCACATGGTTGATTCGCCCGAGCAACTTATTATTGTGGGAATATGGGAGTACCAGTGGATTCAAGGAACAGAGAAATGATGGTTTCTTCGTCCGAGCAACTTATTGTGGCGAAGGTGGGGCTCTGTGATTTGACTATTCACTAGTCATTACTACTGCGGTGCAACGACCGGGTGAATCTTTCCCTGAAGTTGTGTTGTGCACTCAATATTGCTGGATGGCAGGTGGAGCCAGATGAAGGATGTCCAACATGTCGGTGAAACGAAGTTGAATTGTTTCTGGCATTGCTATCAATCCTTCAGGATTTGTTCATATGTACGCATAATTTTAATGAAATTGTACTGTGATGCTATGAAGGTTTCAACTTTGGTTCCCGCAGGAAAAAAAGGTTTCAACTTAGGATTCATGTGTCTTGCCTCGAGATTATATCGTTACAACATTCCATCAAATACAAATGAAACTACCATGGCTAATGCATCTCAATGGTTCGCAGATCAGCGCCAATATTCACATCACAACTGAAGACAAAGTTGTGAGAAGGTGTACAAATAAAGAAAAAAATATAATTGATCGATGCTGTTCGTAGGCATGGCTCCATTTCCTTGGCACAATGTTCATTGCTTGGCAGCTAGTTTCACCCAGCTCTGTAGCCAAAAATGAGGTGTATGAAGGACACCACAATCCGATCATTTTCTGCAGCTCCACTAAAATCGAGCGGACCATCCCTGTTTGCAAAGATATCCAGTCAGTCTGATTACAATAATAGTGGCACTAATGATGAAACATAACACACATAAATAGAAGCCGATCACGTCTACGATCTCTCTTTAGGACTAACTTCTTGTTGGAGAAGATTAGGCAGGGAGTTGGATGAGGAGGATAGCAAAACCAATCTCCCTTTCCGCAGTCCCACAGAAATGTAAAACCATTGCCCGTGTGACATTTTGGCGGAACTGCACAAAACACTCTTTAGAAAAAAGTGATTTGTGTAGTTCACCAAAAGGTCGCAATAGAAATGAGGTGAAAATGGATAGCCCTGTTTGCAAAAGGAGGTCGAAAGGAAACAATTACTGCCCAATAACACGAGTTGAAGACACATACGCCGACAAAAAAGTAGCATGTTCCATGTAATAAGGGAAAGTTAGCACATGGTGGTTTATCAAAAATGGTTTGAGGACGAGATTGCAAGATGGAAAGTACGCCGGCCGAGATACGATTTAAGCAAACAACTAAGGAAGATCCACATGCAGCAACATGGGAAGATGGGCAGTGGAGGAAGGCTGGAGGAAGCTGTACCTGAGGGTCATCGGGATGTTACTAGGAGGGGGCTGGCGACCGGGATATGCCCATACGGTGGCAGCGAGCAAGTGATGAAGGCCCTACCGCGCCGGAGCTTGTTCAGAGAGACGGCGGGTACCGCAGATCGAGATGTGCTGCCTCAACATCGTCGAATGGAGAGATGATGCACATCCTCCCTTTCTGCCGGTGGACGGGATGCGGCCGGATCTTTGACCAACGCTGAGAGAGAGAGGGCACGGCCGCCTTGTATGAGATGGTGTGACGAGAGACAAACCCATTTTTCCATTTTCCCCACGACAGTCGTTTTATATTCTGTACGTGCCATTGAGGAATATTAACTTTATTTAATGCTAACGCGTCAAGTCGAACTTTGTTCCGTCTAGGCGTGGTACCCGACCCTCCTTCGAGTAAACAACCACTACACACATCAAATTATCACGTGGGCTGCCTTTTAATACAGAAAGGAACTCCATCGTGTACCCGCGCGGGTGTGGCCGGGAACGAGACATGAGTACGTGCGTCCTGTGTGCACTTCTTCTTTAGGTGCAGGTACGTACATGGGTGGGTGTGAGAGAGATGGTTTGTGCGAAACAGAGGCAATGTGCTGATGATATCTCAAACAGAAAAACGTAACATATGCAATATGTGTGAAACGGAGTCATGGACGTGAGATATCGACAGAATTGAAAACAGGGATGAAGTGTGTGGCTGCGCGATTGATAAAGAGTGCCATCGAATTTGTGTTTGCCCACGTCAAAGATACATGGCGGCTGGCCTACTGGAATTTGAGAGGGCAGAGGTGCATTTTTTCTCTGTGGCATGGATACCTACCTACAACTTTCGACTATCGGTGTGTGTGTGTGGGGAGGGGGGGCAGAGACCGATCGACTAGTATATGTGTGGGGAAGGAGAGAGACCTAGCTATGTATTGAGGGAGATCAATGGACATCCATGGATATGTGTAGCAGAGGAATAAGGTTGGGAAAAAGACAAAGGTAGAGCGTCGTAGGGTTGGTGGTGGAGTGGCGTCTCACAAATGATGGGAGAGGCCTGCTAGACAAACGGAGGGTATGAGTGCAATATCAATAAGAGAGGGCGGGGGATGTTTGTGTGTCTATGCACGTGCATGTGAGAGACGAGTCAGGAGGTATTCAATGATGATGAGGGGCGAAGATATGGTTGTGGTAAGCATACGTAGCTATGTAGGAAGATCAACCGTCGTGTGTCCGAGAAAGGGAGAGACATAACTAGCAAGGTAAGTGTATCGGTGCTTGGTCAAAACGAATTATAGTCGATCTGGCTATATGTAGGGAGATCAGTTCATATACATGCTTGCATGTGTCAAAAGCAAATAAGGTCCGAAGAGACAGACAGGGGGAGAGGGTGCGGCTAGGAGGTGGTGCGAGAGGCCTACCATGTCGAGGGGGGCGAGAGTGTGCACCTGCATGGAATCGTATTGGACACTGGGGGGCATGGACGGTGAGAATATAAGAGGGGAAGTATATATGTATTTGTTGTAGGCATACTTGGCTAGAGAGGTATATCGACCGGTTTGTGCCAGAAAGAAGGAGCCGGGGGCCTACACACACCGCGGGTTATGCCTAGATAAGGGCGTTAAACAATAGCGCTTGTTGGGAGGCAACACAATTTCATTTTTGTTCTTTACTTTTTGTTCCTGTTTTGCTTTGAATAATTCATATAGCCTATGGTTAGATGTGGTTTTGTTTTTTAGTTAGTGTGTGTGCCATGTAAGACCTTTGGGATAGCTTACGGTGATAGTTGTGTTGATCCTGCTGAAAAATAGAAACTATTGCACCCAGTAAATAATTTCAAGGACTTTATTGAAACGTGATTTTGATATGATTCTTTTTGCTCTAGATTGGTGCACAAATTTCTCAGGTTGTCCTAAATTTTCGGAATTTTTGGAGTTACAGAAGTATTCGAGAGTTACAGATTTCTACACACTGTTCTGTTTTTGACAGATTCTATTTTCTATGTGTTGTTTGCTTATTTTGATGAATCTATGGGTAGTATTGGGGGGTATGAACCATGGAAAAGTTGGAATGCAGTAGATATTACACCAATATAAATAAAGAGTGAGTTTGCAACAATACCATAAAGTGGTGATTTATTTTCTTATACTAACGGAGCTTATAAGATTTTTTGTTGAGTTTTGTGTTGTGAAGTTTTCAAGTTTTGGGTAAGGATTTGATGGACTATGGAATAAGGAGTGGCAAGAACCTAAGCTTGGGGATACCCAAGGCACCCCCAAGGTAATATTCAAGGACAACCAAAAGCCTAATCTTGGGGATGCCCCGGAAGGCATCCCCTCTTTCGTCTTCGTCTATCGGTAACTTTACTTGAGGCTATATTTTTATTCACCACATGATATGTGTTTTGCTTGGAGCGTCTTGTATGATTTGAGTATTTGCTTTGTAGTTTGCCACAATCATCCTTTCTATACACACCTTTTGAGAGAGACACGCATGAATCGTGATTTATTAGAATACTCTATGTGCTTCACTTATATCTTTTGAGCTAGGCAATATTGCTCTAGTGCTTCACTTATATCTTTTAGAGCACGGCGGTGGTTCTATTTTATAGAAATTGATGAACTCTCATGCTTCACTTATATTATTTTGAGAGTCCCTAAACAGCATGATAATTCTTGGGTTATAATTTAGTCCTAATATGTTAGGCATCCAGGATGGATATGATAAAAACTTTCATATAAAAGTGCACTGAATACCATGAGAAGTTTTATCCTTTATGATTGTTTTGAGGTATGAAAATGGTGATATTAGAATCGCGATAGTGAGTAGTTGTGAATTTGAGAGATACTTGTATGAAAGTTTGTGATTCCCGTAGCATGCACGTATGGTGAACCGTTATGTGATGAAGTCGACGCATGATTTTTTTTGATTGTCTTCCTTATGAGTGGCTGTCGGGGACGAGTGATGGTCTTTTCCTACCAATCTATCCCCCTACAAGCATGCATGTAGTACTTCGTTTTGATAGCTAATATTATTTTTGCAATAAGTATGTGAGTTCTTTTTTACTAATGTTGAGTCCATAGATTATACGCACTCTCACCCTTCCACCATAGCTAGCCTCTCTTGTGCCGCGAAACTCTCGCCGGTACCATACACCCACCATATACCTTCCTCAAAACAGCCACCATACCTACCTATTATGGCATTTCCACAGCCATTCCGAGATATATTGCCATGCAACTTTCCACTGTTCCGTTTATTATGACACACTTCATCATTGTCATATTGCTTTGCATGATCATGTAGTTGACATTGTATTTGTGGCAAAGCCACCTTCCATAATTCTTTCATACGTGCCACTCTTGATTCATTGCACATCCCGGTACACTGCCGGAGGCATTCATAGAGAGTCATATTTTGATCTAAGTATCGAGTTGTAATTCTTGAGTTGTAAGTAAATAAAAGTATGATGATCTTCATTATTAGAGCATTGTCCCTATGAAGAAAGGAAGATGGAGACTATGATTCCCCCACAAATAGGGATGAGACTCCAGACGAAAAAAAGAGGCCAAAAAAGAGAGAAAGGCCCAAATAAAAAAATGAGAGAAAAAGAGAGAAGGGGCAATGCTACTATCCTTTTATCACACTTGTGCTTCAAAGTACCACCATGATCTTCATGATAGAGAGTCTCCAATGATATCACTTTCATATACTAGTGGGAATTTTTCATTATAGAACTTGGCTTGTACTCCCTCCATCCCAAAATAAGTGTCTCAACTTTGTACTAACTTTAGTACAAAATTGTACTAAGGTTAAGACAGTTATTTTGGGACAGAGGGAGTATATTCCAAAGATGGACTTCCTCAAATTGCCCTAGGTCTTCGTGACCAAGCGAGTTGGAGGCACACCCACTTAGTTTCTTTTTGGGCTTTCATAAACTTATAGCTATAGTGCATCCGTTGCATGGCAATCCCTACTCACTCACATTGATATCTATTGATGGGCATCTCCATAGCCCGTTGATACGCCTAGTTGATGTGTGACTATGTCCCTCTTTTTGTCTTCTCCACAACCACCATATTCTATTCCACCTATAGTGCTATATCCATGGCTCACGCTCATGTATTGCGTGAAAGTTCAAGAAGTTTGAGAACATCAAAAGTATGAAACGATTGCTTGGCTTGTCATCGGGGTTGTGCATGATTTAAATATTTTGTGTGATGAAGATGGAGCATAGCCATACTATATGATTTTGTAGGGATAGCTTTCTTTGGCCAAGTTATTTTGAGAAGACATGATTGCTTTATTAGTATGCTTGAAGTATTGTCGTTTTTATGTCAATATTAAACTTTTGTTTTGATTCTTGCGGATCTGAACATTCATGCCACAATAAAGGAAATTACATGGATAAATATGGTACGTACCATTCCACATCAAAAATTCTGTTTTTATCATTTACCTACTCGAGGACGAGCAAGAATTAAGCTTGGGGATGCTTGATACATCTCCAACGCATCTATAATTTTTTGTTGTTCCATGCTATTATATTATATGTTTTGGATGTTTTATATGCATTATTATGCTATTTTATATTATTTTTGGGACTAACCTATTAGCCTAGAGCCCAGTGCCAGTTCCTGTTTTTTCCCTGCTTTAGAGTTTCACAGAATAGGAATACCAAACAGAGTCCAAACGGAATAAAACTTTCGCGATGATCTTTCTTGGACCAGAAGCAAACCAGGATACTTGGAGATAAAGTCGAAGGAGCCTCAAGGCGGTCACAAGGGTGGAGGGCGCGCCAAGGGGGGTAGGGCGCGCCCCCCTATCTTGTGGGCCCCTTGTGGGTCTCCTGACCTAATTCTTTCGCCTATATATATACTCTTATACCCCAAAACCACCAGAGGCATCCACGAAAATATTTTTCCACCGCTGAAACCTTATGTACCCGTGAGATCCCATCTAGGGGCCTTTTCCGACGTCCTACCAGAGGGGGATTCGATCACGGAGGGCTTCTACATCAACACCATTGCCCTTCCGATGAAGCATGGGTAGTTTACCTCGGACCTATGGGTCCATAGGTAGTAGCTAGATGGCTTCTTCTCTCTCTTTGATTCTCAATACCATGTTCTCCTCGTTTCTCTTGGAGATCTATTCAATGTAATAACTTTTTGCGGTGTGTTTGACAAGATCCAATGAATTGTGGGTTTATGATCAACTTATCTGTGAATATTACTTGAATCTCCTCTGAATTGTTATATGCATGATTTTATATCTTTGCAAGTCTCTTCGAATTATTGGTTAGGTTTGGCCAACTAGATCGGTTCTTCTTGCAATGGGAGAAGTGCTTAGCTCTGGCTTCAATCTTGCGGTGTCCTTTCCTAGTACAGTAGGTGCAGCAAGGCACGTATTGTATTGTTGCCATCGAGGATAAAAATATGGGGTTTTCATCATATTGCTTGAGTTAATTCCTCTACATCATGTCAACTTACTTAATGCATTACTCTGTTCTTTATGAACTTAATACTCTAGATGCATGCTGGATAGCGGTCGATGTGTGGAGTAATAGTAGTAGATGCAGGTAGGAGTCCGTCTACTTGACAAGGAAGTGATGCCTATATTCATGATCATTGCCTTAGATATCGTCATAACTTTGCGCTTTTCTATCAATTGGTCGACAGTAATTTGTTCACCCACCATATTATTTTCTATCTTGAGAGAAGCCTCTAGTGAAACCTATGGCCCCCGGGTCTCCTTTCCATCATATAAAGTCTCTTTTCCATCATATAAGTTTCTGATCTACTAGTCTTGCAACCTTTTACTTTCCGATCTATAAACCAAAAATACCAAAAATATTTACTTTATCGTTTATCTATCTCTATCAGATCTCACTTTTCCAAGTAACCATGAAGGGATTGACAACCACCCCCCATCGCGTTGGGTGCAAGTTTGTTTGATTGTTTCTGCAGGTATTCGGTGATTTGTGCATTTTCTCCTACTGGATTGATACCTTGGTTCTCAAACTAAGGGAAATACTTACTCTACTTTGCTGCATCACCCTTTCCTCTTCAAGGGAAAAACCAACACAAGCTCAAGAAGTAGCAGCAACCTTCCGTTCCCGTGAGATCCCATCCTGGGGCCTTTTCCGGCGTCCTGCCGGAGGGGGATTCAGTCACGGAGGGCATCTAGATCATCTCTTTTGCGCTTCTGATCAAGCATAAGTAGCTTACCACAGACCTACGGGTCCATAGCTTGTAGCTAGATGGCTTGTTCTTTCTCTTTGATTCTCAATACCATGTTCTCCTCGATGTTCTTGGAGATCTATCCGATGTAATTTTCTTTTGCGGTGTGTTTGTCGAGATCCGATGAATTGTGGATTTATAATCATCTTATGTATGAATATTATTTGGATCTTCTCTGAATTCTTATATGCATGATTTGGTATCTTTGTATTTCTCTCTGAATTATCGGTTTGGTTTGGCCAAGTAGATTGGTTTTTTTTGCAATGGGAGAGATGCTTAACTTTGGGTTCAATCTTGCGTGATTTCACCCAGTGACAAAGTAGGGGTAGCGAGACACATATTGAGTTGTTGCCATCGAGGATAAAAAGATGGGGTTTACATCATATTGCTTGAGTTTATTTCTCTACATCATGCACTACAAAAAAAGACACATCCGTGACATTTTGGGCCGAACAATTTTTTTTCTGTCATATATATGACACTTCTATGACGATAATTGTGACAAAACCCGGTATCATCATAGATGTGGTGGGCTCCTACTTCTATGACAAAAAATCATGACAGAAAATGGGCTTTTCGTCCTGGGCGAGCCGCAGACGCAGCTGCATGACATTCTTTGGGCCGTCCATGATGGAAAAAACTGTGGTAGAAGCGAGGGCGAGGAAAATTTCGGGGAGTTCCCGGTTACGGTGGGTGTGTTCGGGGGCCAAGCGATGCACATTTCTCTCGTACACGTACGCGCGTGTGTGCGAGGCGCTGGCTCTAACTGAACCCGAGCGAGGCGTTGGGCTCTAACTGAACCCGAGCGATTGCACTGCAGGCTACGCGTTACTAAACCCGAGTGATCGATCGACGACTGTTAACTGAACCCGATCGAGCAATTCCTTCGCTACTGCTGCAAATTGAAGCCGATCGATGCTGCCTCTCTGGATGAACAGAGAGTGTTGCGAGGGGGTTTGTATGAACAGTGATCAGGGGGAGTGGATGAACAGGACCCATGGCGTTGCCTCTGGATGAACAGGACCCCGATCGATCGAGCCGGTTGGGGATGGATGAACAGGACCCCGTGGAGGGTTGGATGAACAGGACGACCCTGTGGAGGGATGGATGAACAGTAGACGATGGAGGGGTGGATGAACAGTAGCCCGTGGAGGGGTGGTTGAATAGGAGCCCGTGGAGAGGGGTGGTTGAACAGTAGCCGGTGGGGTAGCGCACGATGGAGGCTGGATGAACAGGAGCCCATGGATGAACAGTGTAGGTGGAGGCTAGAGGAGGTCGACAGTGGATGAACAGTAGCCCGTGGAAGCGGGAGGACGTCGACGGTGGAGATGAGCAGTATCCCGTGGAGTCCCGTTTTGCGGTATGCCACACCCCTCCCGATGAATAGCACCCCCGTTTCGACCGTATCACTCCAACACAAGTCCGTTTCCTCCATTTTGCGGTACGCCAGACCCCTCCCGATCAACAGGATCCCGTTTCGAACGTGGCCAGTCGAACACAAGGCCGTTTCCTCCGTTCTGCGGTACGCCAGGCCTTGTTTCTATCGCCTATTCCGTCCAAGCCCTCTCGGTGAACACGACAATGCATTCCGTTCCGACCCAGCCAGTTGGCTCCCCATGAACACGACGATGAGGATGTTTCTCCGTTCCGACCCAGACATGTACACGAGCCCTGGTCGTACGTATGCGCGAGTAGGCGTTCGACACCCCGCCCGTATGTACACATATGTGGCCGTATTTTCTTTCTTGCACATTGGCCACTGTACGTACGTGTACATGCCACGTGTGCGCCTCTACTATGACACGTGGACGCCTCTATGACGACACGTGCGTGCCTCTACGTCCACCAGTATGTACTTACATGTTCGCGACCAGAATGACAATGCTACGTATGCTTCGACCAGGTGGGTCCTGACTGTCAGGCACTTCCTTGCGTGCGAAGATGTAGCTGGTGGGTCCCAGCAGTCAGAGGGGCAAATCGTTTTTTTCGGACGCACTTCCTTGCGTGCGAAGATGTAGCTGGTGGGTCCCAACAGTCAAGGGGCGAATCATTTTTTCACGAAATACGGTGGCCCGTCTGGTGGGTCCCCGCTGTCAGGTGGAGGAATAATTATTTTGCGCGTAATAAGGAGGCACTTCCTTGCGGCTGCCGTGGACCCAAATATCAGCCTCTCCACATATAATAGTCTTCTGATGGAAGTCGGTTGTTGACCACATTGACCACACCGCATCGAGAGCACCACGGCGGTGGAAGATGGCGAGGCCTAGGAAGGGAACGACGCGGAGCCGGGGAAGACACAGCAGTGGATGCCCACGTGAAGAGGAGTATGAGGGTTCACTGGTTCGATTGCGGTGTGAGGCTGCCATCGCCGCAGAATAACAGGGGGTGTGGGTGAGTAGAATGCTGGCCTGGCCAGCGGTGGGAGTAGTAGGGGCGGTGAGGCCTTCGCGGCATCACAGCCGGCCATGGGAGGCAGGAGCATGCGGCACGACCGACGCTGCTTTGGGCGGCTGGAGCACGAAGACCAGAAGTTGAAGAAGCACTACGACTGTTTGGATGGACATCGTATGGTCACTGGAGCTAGAATCATTCATATTGACTAAGTTGACAAAGCCCTCCGCCCCCGTCAACTTAGTAGGCCCACAAGTCAGCCTCCAACCAAGGTGAGTCCTAGCTAGCACGGGGGTATTCATTTTTGTGTGCGTAATAAGGAGGCATTTCCGGTGGGTCCAAGCTGATAGCGGGGGGAACGTTTTTTGCGCGAAATACAGAGGCCCTTCCGATGGGTCCCAGCTATCAGGTGGGGGAATCATTATTTTGCGCGTAATAAGGAGGCATTTCCTTGTGTGGGCCCCTACTGTCAGCCTCTTCCGATGGCTGTTGTTTGTTGACCATGTTGACCTCGCCACGCTGAGGGCACAAACGCGGTGGATGAGGGCGAGGCCTAGGAAGAGAACCACCCGGAGCCAGCGAAGCCACCGCAGCGGATGCCCACACTGAGGGGAGTACGAGCATTGACTGGTCGGCTGCGGGGTGAGGCTGATGTCACCGAAAAATAACAGGATGTGTGGGTGGTTAGAGGGATGGCCTGACAGCAGCACAGCCAGCTACGGGAGGAGAGGGAGCAGGCAATCCCGCCGGCGCTGGTTTGGGCGGCTGGAGCAGGAGGATCAGAGATTGAAGAAGCACGACGGCCGTTGGATGGACATCCAACAGTCACTGTTGTGTGTTGGCTAAGTTGACAAAGCCTTGCGTACGCGTCAAAAAAAATTAGGACATCGTCATCGTCAACCTAGTAGGCCCAGAATTCAGCCTCCAAATCTGTCGAAAATAGCATACAGCCCATTAGCCATTATTTTCAATAATTTACAGCCCATTTTCTAATTCTTAAGGATATTTGAAGCCCATATTCTTTTTATTAGCATTACACACCATATGTTCTGGGCACTGCTAAAACATTCAACGAAATTTTTCATATTTCGGTGGGGTCCAAACTCTTTTAATTACGAAATCTCGAGTCACGTTAAAAATAATTTTCAAAAAATTATATCAAAATAAAATTCAAAAATAATTCTCCGCAAAAAAAAGAATGAAATTTAGAATCTTAACTAGCAAGATGCCCCTTCATTGCACGGAACATGAAGATACATTTGTATGAGTAGTTTATCTTGTGGGAGAAAAGATGATATTTTCATGCAATTGCCGGTTGGCTTTGGTTTAAAAATTTACAGCCCATTTCTTACAACTTATAGCCCATTTTCTGGGAATCCCATTTCTTACAACTTACATCCCTCCTCGTCTTGAAAGATTTGCAGCCCAGCAGGGCTGAGAAAAGCAAGTAGGCCTCGGTTTTGGTATTCTCCAAAAAAAAGAACTGGGCTAGCCAATTTCAGAAAGAAAAAATATATCAACTGGGCTCGTCGTGTGCTTAATAAAAGCATAACCATGGGCTAGACGGGCCACAGGCCCCGCACAGTGTGCAGTTGAGCTCCGTCTCTGAAACTAAAAAACAACTGGGCAAGCTGCTGAGTCCCTCGTGTTATCCGCTCGTTGTGTAATTTTCTCGTTTATTGACTACATTGACAATGGCGTGGGACCTAGTTGTCAAACAATTAGGAGGAAGTATTTTTTTGGCTTGTAATAATGAGGCACCTGCTTGCGAAATGCAATGACCCTGGTGGGTCCCTACTGTCAGCCTCTCCACGTACAGTCATCTCCTGATTCCTCTTGGTTGTTGACCATGTTGACAACGCCAGACGGCGGCGGGCACAGCGAGCGAACCAAGGCGGAGAACAACGGCAAGGCCTCGTACGGGAACGAACAACAGCCATGGAAGATGCGGCAGCGTAGTGGCTGGTGGAGGGGAGTACGAGGGCAACAACATGCAACTCAAGCATACAAATGCTATAAAAAGCCCAAGGATTAATTGTTCATAAGTTTTTTAGACAAAACCCAGATTGAACATGACTGTAACATCTAACCCAACCACTCTTTTTTGCAGTCACAAACAAATGGATCGGTCTGATCCATAAAATCAACATCCTGTGCAAAAAAAATTATTCCATGATGACTACAACTTGTTGTAAATAGAAGCCGAGCACGTTTAGAAGCCCATTTGTCCACCTGAAACTTCTTTTTTTGTTGTTCAACATGTACATCCGTGAGAAATCTCTTGCAGTAAAAATTAAGCCTCATGGACAATAGTAACCTTGCATTCAACAGGAAGAATGTGACAAAGCTTCTGTTTGCCTGGTTGGATGCATATCGTCCCATCGTTATTGTCCTCAAATGAATGTCATGAGAACTGAGAAAATCCTTGTGCTTATTACGCCGCTGATTGGTTATATGTTTTTCTCCATGTGGTTCTGCCTAAGTAGATATGAAGATTGGAAACAGTTAAGGTCTGAAAAAAGAGTATGTCGAAAGAATGACAGCTGAACAGTTAATTCTAGTACAATATATACGGGCTTTCAATGTGCATGAAATCATCACCTCTATGTATAAATTCTCGAGAGATCAAAAGCATCGCAGCAAGCCAATTATTATGTCCAGATCAAAACTATACATTCTGATATATATGATCTTGACAGAATCCAGCAGCATTGATAGGCTATCAATGGACAAAATCTTCATTGAGCATATAAGATAATATTAGTACCCAAAGTGTACTCCAATATGATATAAAACTTATGCGCACAAATGAAAAATGCAGCATATGAATACAAATGTGTAGATGATAATATACGGTACCTGAAAAAGTGAGGAGCCAAACACCAACTCCTTGTGATTATTAAACGGGTCACGAATTACACCCAAGGTCTCCAGTTTGGGCGTAGAGAGGACAGTTATTTGTGAAGGTGTATAACAATTATGAAGGAGCAACCTTTCAAGTGAAGGGGCATCTTCGATGATGAGTTGTTGTCCTTTAAAACAAATTCCAATGCTTTTAAGGTGAGGCCACTTTATCTTGGGGACAACTGATACCGATTTATATTCCCAAAACAATCAGCAAGCGCTCCAGGGTAGGGCAACTGGAGTGGATGATGCTGCGCAGTGAGGCCTCTGACATATAAACCACCACAAGCGAAAGTTTTTTTAGCAGTGGGAGTTGAATCATTTGTACCAGATCGTCTGGTAGATGGCACCGGGCGAAGGTGGCGGTGTGGAGAGTGGACGAAAACCGCGAGATGGACAACGGTGGTGTGGGCACGAATTCTTGGTGTGTTCGTGGAATGAAACTTTTGTAGTAATGGTACAACTCAAACTGCTGGAGTTTTCGGAATTCAGGGGATGTCAACCAAGCGTCCACCTTGCCGGGTATGGACAGCAGGTAGCGTGTCGGGATGCAGAGGCATTGAACGGGGCCCTGCTGGTGAGAAGAGACGATGGCTCTAAGGAGATTAAATTCAGGAAGGACAGATATCTGACGACAGTCGAGATTGAGGGGCGCGTTGCGCCATAGAGGGCGCCACCGAGTTGAGAGGACTTGTGTGCGGCAGCAATCGTTGGTGGGGAGAAGCGAGATGATCTCCTCAAGGATGATGTCCGGGAGATCACTGATGCGGTCCACCGGAGATTCTACCGGTTCCTCAGATCCGGGTGGGGGGGGGGGGGCTTGCCGCTTCTCCCCGTGCTACCGGGTGCGGGATCTACAACCGGCGTCGCCGCTGGCTCGAGCCTCATCTTCTTGGCGCTAGGGCCAGCCAACTCCATTTTCCTTGTGGGCGTCGTGCCGAGCTCACGGGTTTGAGAAGAGTAGCCAGAGATGGGCCTAGTGGCAGTGTGAGTGGGGAAGAAGGAGGGCTGGGGATTTCTAATGGAGTGGAACAAGAGGAGCAGGCGTTTTTGTACGAGGGTGGAAGAAGGTGAGCAGGATTTTCTGGACGAGTGAGGAAGCACTAACTGCTCGCTTTTTTCCAAGAACCGCTCTCTTCTTTTGCGTTGCTGCATTGGAGCTGGTGCATGGACTTGGCTGACTGGACATGCATGCAGGATGCATGTGCCCGCCGGCCACTGCATGCGCCTGGTTTGTTCAGGCCTATTGAATAGGGTGGTTATGGAGTAAATTAAGGAGATTTATTTTCTCTGTGTGCATCCACCAAATTAGAGGATGCGGTACTGGATGCAGACACTCACATTAAACTAAGCTTCAGAAGATACGGTATCCATACTAACATTCAGAAGAACAAAAGTTTAGCATGTCTATGCATCTCAATGATTCACCATACTATAACCAATACAAAACTGTGAGAAGGTGTGGAAATAAAGAAAATCGGTCGATGCTTCTCTGAGCAAATGGCCTCCCTGCTTACGCATTAATTTCCTGGGCATGCTTGTTTCTTCTCAATGTTGCGAGAACTTTGAGCATGTTGGCAACTCCACAGCTAGCTAGCTGCCTCATCTTGCAATTGATGCTAACACATTTGCAGCAAACACATGAGGCAATAGAGATGACTCAACATGAGTCCATATTGTGCAGTTCCCCTGAAATCATATTCATTGTCCTGAATCTGAAAAGATAGGAAAACAGTAGCTATACTTAAACGGTGTTGCAAAACAGTAGCACATATTAATAGCTCGGCATGACAAAACACAATCATCTGGACGAAGGGGATACTGACCTGCTTGAGGAAGATTATATATAATCTCATAAGTCCTTGGTTGATTTCCACCTTCGGCTGCACTGCTTGTTTGCTCGTCCACACACGTCAGGATTGTTCCGCACTGCATTCAGCAAGTCAACGTACGAATAAGCTAATTTCATCTTGCGGTGGTCATTCTACCTAGTTACGAACGTAGGAATACCTGGAGCACCATGAGGTTAGCTGACAGCAGGTAGATGCAGCCATATAAATTTTGTGCGGTGCTACCAAAATTGAGGTTTGTATCCCTTCCCGTTATGAGAATTCTTCTTGAAGTTGGTAGAATGTGATGGCTTGTTCTTTGCATCAAACTTGCCTTTCCCCTGAGATTTGTTCATGTTGTTTTGGGGCTGGTTGGGCTGGTAGTTCTTCTCGTGTACCATGTGAGCACTAGAAGCTCCCTCAGCGACCCGAGCACGTGTGTCTTTTGCTCTCGCCTTCTCCCCAAAATCAAGAGTGCTAATGAGATCCAAAACAGAAAACTCATGTCTCTTGTTTTTAAGAGAAGTAGAAAAATCGTTCCACGAAGGTGGAAGCTTGGCAATGATGGTCCCAGCAACAAATTTGTCCGGCAACACACACTTAAAATACAGAAGTTCCTTAGAGAGTGACTGTATCTCATGAGTCTGCTGAACAATAGAGCGCTCATCAGTCATCTTGTAGTCACAGAATTGCTCCATGACGTACAACTCGTTGCCAGCGCCCGAGGAACCAAACGTGGCCTCGAGCGCAGCCCACATGTCTTTGCTGCTGTCAAACGACATATATGAATCCACAATGGAAACGTCAAGAACACTCAGCAGGGCGGCTTTGAAGAGGATATCCATGTTCTGAAAAGCTTCCTACTATGTAGGATTAAGATTGCCCCTAGGCTTACCCTTAGTGGCGTCATAGCAGTACATGCTCTGAAACCAATATACTTCTCTTGTGCGCCACCTTTTATATTGCACCCCCTTAAAAGTAGGCGGCTTCAAAAGTGCAGCAACACCACTCGGAGTAAATTGCCTGTAATCAGGTTTTTGGATTGGGTTGTTGAATATATGAGCAATTTAGTATGAGATTTAATCCGAATCAGCAGTAAATAGATCATGACGACAATTGCAAACATCAAAGTAATGATGCGTACTAAACCAGGAGGACAGAATCACATACTGTACAGCGGGAGCAGAACCGATGTGGTTGATGTTGTCACTCATGTCGTTGATGAAGAGGTTACCAAGGTGGGGGAAGAAGGCTATCATTGAGGAAGTTGTCGCTGGCAGCAGTCACTAGCATGCTCCCCAAAAACCTGATCGCCCCTCTCCCATACAGGATCACGAAAGGTGGGGTTCGGAGGACTGCTGTCCCTTCTCGTGGTGCACGTCAGATGGAGGGCTGGAGAAGAATTGCATGGTGGCGCTAAGATGTGGAACGATGCGAAACCATATGATACAGCGACGGCTAGGGTATAATAGTAGGCCTTTGGCCCCCAAACCCTACGTCCAAGTCAATAATAGCTCAAAACACTACTAGGAAAAGGGCTATAGATAGGATTGATACTAATGGCGCACCAGGTAAGCAGTGCGCCACTACTATATACTAATGGTGCACCGGTTGGAGGTGCGCCATTAGTGTGGAAGACACTAATGGCGCACCATACACACGGTGCGCCACTAGTATTGAATTTTTTTTTCCATTTTTCCATACATACTAATGGCGCATGATGTCAAAGTGCGCCATTACTAGTTCTAACAAGTAATGGCGCACCTTATAAACAGTGCGCCATTAGTATATTTTTTTTACTTTTTTGCAAAACTGCTAATGGCGCACCGTGTCAAAGTGCGCCATTACTAGTTTAAACTACTAATGGGCACTTTTTGATATCATGAATATTTTTAAATTTCATGGACACTTTTTGATCTCGATCTCGATCCCACCCGCACCCTCCCCCGCTAGCTCCACCGCCGCCAACGACCCACCGCAACCCTCCCCCGCTCCACCGCCACCGACGAGCACCCGGCCCCCCGCACCCTCCCCCGCTCCACCGCTGCCAACGGGCACCCCCCGCACCCTCCCTCGCTCCACCGCCACCGCCGATGATATTTTCAAGTAACAAATTTGAACATATTTTTTTAAAAAATATTACTGTTTTTATAAAAAAATATTACTGTTATGATTTAAACAAGTTTGAACATATTTAAACACAAATAAATATCAAACAGGATTTAAAATGCATAAAAAAATATTGGGGAGCCTGGGAATCGAACCCAGGACCTCCTGGTGTGTGTGCTACGTACTGACCAGTTGGGCTAGTGGGCGGGTTCTGTTGTAGATAGGGTTAGGTGGTATATAACCTGACAAGTCGGGCTAGATTAAATTACTTATGGCGCACCCCTCGGTGGTGCGCCATTGCTGTGGATGTACTTATGGAGCACCCCTAGGTGGTGCGCCATTGCTAAGCCTCCGCCACACTAAAATCCCCAATCCCCAATCCACACTCTAATCCCTCCCCTGCCTCATCTCACCCGCCGACCACCACTTCCCCCGTGCTCGCCGTCCCCGGCCGTGCACCCGACCACCCTCTGACGCCGACCACCTCCCTCACTGTCCCCCCTCCGCCAGCGCCCACGCCCTCGCCGTCCCCCTCCCCCCATGGCCCCGCCTGCATCAACCTCCCTCCCGAGCGCGACTGCTAGGGTTCCTAGCCGCTGCCACCGCTCCCGACCGCCACCGCGGCGCGCCCAGCCGGCTGAACCCTCCGCTGCCCCGCCTCCGGTACAGGCCCCTGCAGCAGCCGGCGAGCGCGGCCCCGACACGCCCACCCCGCCTGCCCCTGCCGTCCTCCACCACCGGTCACCTCTGCAACAGCCCGCGAGCCAAGGATGGTGCCGTGACCCTCTCCACCACCTCCCGCCGTCTCTTCATGCACGTGGCCAGCGGCTGCTCTCCTTCGACCGCGGCCTGGGGTGAGCCTCTCTTCCTTGCTTCTATTCTTCTTGTCCATGTCACTGTTCCCTGTTCCTCTCTTGTTATACAGATCAATGGATGTTAGATAGATGTATGTATGTTGATGTTAGTTAGGTATATGATGCTTGATGGATGGATGGATGAGTTGTGCTAGTTGCTTGCTAGATGGATGGATAGTAGTTTGGTTCTGTTTTTGCTGGTGTTTGGTTCTAAAGATGAGTAGCAATTATAGTAGGAAGATGATGCATAGTAGTTTTATGTTGTTGTAGTAGTTGTAGTTGTAGATACAGTAGCAGTATCATGTGCTACTATTGTAGATACAATAGTTGTAGGAACATTAGATACAGTAAGAAGTGTCATGTTGTTGTATTAGATACAGTAGTAGTATCATGTGCTACTGAAGATGAGTAGTTGTAGGAAGATGATGCCCTAATGGAAGTGACATGAATATTTGGCCTACCTTTTTTTTCTTGTAGAATTTTTTTATTGATGGTATAAACGAATCAGAGACTCGCTAGGTAGGTTCTCCTAATTAATTAGAAATGATGCATCTTGCAATTAGGGGGAATATTGCAACCTGCTGCTAAACTAGATCATGAATATGTCATTGCTTTTTAGTGAGCTCCTAAGTGTACAAGGCAACAAGGAGCAAGCGCATCATATATAATAATGTTGTGTTTGTTCTGGCTGACTTTGGGAACAGATTCAAAGACAAATAAAAATTCAGAAAATAATTTTCCTCTCACTACATCTCTATCCATCTGGTTTGTCGATGTTGGTTCATTAATCTTAAGCCCATCATGTTTGTTGGTTGTTTGCTGTCATGTTGTTATTACTTCCATTAGGGCATCTGTTGGTTCATTAACCTTTCTAACATCTGCATATTTCACGTTTCCGAGGAGGTAAAGGAAGTGAAGTTCAGACAGTGCAGCAGCAGCAACACCTCCAAGGTGAGAAATATGTTCCTATTTATCTTTTTTTGCTCAAGTTCTTCAGTACATCATATAATATAGAGAAGTGCAAATCAAGTGGTGCAATCATATACATCTGCCACTTAAGTCATCCTTCCCTTTAAGCAGAGTGATGCCTTTCGATGTCACACAATAATGTTTGTTGCAAGAACATTCTGCTCTTAGTGTTCGTTTGTTTACAAAGATCCTCCTTATATATAATGATGATGAGTCTTGTTGAAACCTTACATATGTTGGTTTATGCTTATTTGCTCCAATGGCACAAACTTGAGCTGCTACCATAAAAAGTGTTGCAGGCAACAGAAAAGTGAGGAGCTACTGTCAAAAACTTGAGCTACAGTCAAAAAATTCAGTTAGGTATAGTTAGCATCATGTAAGAAAATGGCCATAATGTGCCTTGATAATGATGTATTTTGTCATAAAAATATATAGTGGACTGCCATGATAATGACATGGTCCTGTATTTGCAAGTTATCATAATCTTCAGTTTACTTGACTTTTGAGCCTGCTAGTAGTTTACTTCCATGAGTTGTTTTATCGGGATGGCACATTTGCAATGTAGTTTTATATATCTTTAGCCACTGTTCATTAACAGCAAGTCAGTTTTGCTGCTGTTATGCCTGTATTCATTGCTGCTGCTGCTGTACTTGTGATGATGTTGTAGGTACCCCGAGAGGCCCTTGAGTTTGCCGGAATGTCGATTAACTTCCGTTCCGGCAACTTCGGGTACTCCATATGTCCTATTTTCAGCAAAGGTAATGCTGAATTTTTCCGTGAATTTTAGCATGACTTTGCTAAAAATAGGACATATGGGGTACTTGCGACTAATGCCTGTTATCATGCATGTTTTATGATCTGTTGTAAGGGTACTAATTGGTCTCTTCTGCTGCTTATCAGAGATGGCGGGAAGCAGCCACCGCCGATCTGCGACACCGCAGTACGAGTTGGATGCTTCCGAGTTCTTCACTATCATACTTGAGACTTCAGTATCATCCATGACACAAGTATATAAAACGAGAGATCTCCCCTTCACCCATCTCATTATGATATCTGTTGTTTGCTACATCACTCATTGTCCCAAACTGCAGAGGCTCCCTGACAGTTTTATGAACATGCTGATGGGTGATGATCTGCCAAATAATGTGAAGCCGCGACAGGCCGGCAGCGGGTTTCGCAGGCAGTGGGATGGGGAGTTGGTGATCAAGAAGGGCCACATGTACTTGTCTCATGGGTGGGAGAAGTTCTACCGTGCCTACGACCTGCGGCTGGGGTACTTCCTTCTCTTCAGGTACGACGACGACGCCACCATGCTCATCGTGAAGGTGTTCAACACGACTATGTGTCGCATGCGCTATGCTGCCGATGATGATGCCGGTACGTTCTGCCTCTTCTTATTCCTCTACATTTGGCTTTGTCTCACATCGATTGTTAACGGTCATTGTTGCATTTTGGATAGGTAATGGGAGCAGCAGCAGTGACACTGGCTACAGCCAAAGCAGCAGCGACTATGGCTGTTGCGAAAGCAGCAGCGATTCTGGCTGTAGCGAAAGCAGCAGCAATTCTGGCAGCAGCATAGACAACAAGAAGGATGATCCGGACTGGAGTGCGGGAGAAGAGGAGTAGAGTGAGGATGAGCAGCTGCAGGATGACGATGGGCATCAGGCAGAGGATGACCTAGCGCTGGTGGTGGCTGACCAAGGGCAAGAGATGGTGGTGGCTGACCATGGGCAAGAGATGGAGGTGGATGAGGATGGCCTAGCGATGGCCGTGCCTGAAGGTGGCCTCGCGATGGTGGTGGTGCCTGACAATGACCACGCACCAGTGGTGGCGCCAGCGATCCCACAGCTGGGCAACCTAACCATGCCAATTGTGGTAGAAGACTACATCCCACTGCCTCCACTGCCTCCACCACCTCGCCGCTCTTGGCGCATCAGGGAGAGGAAGGAGAAGGAGAAGGAGAAGAACAATGCATGAGAACTGAACTTTGTCAGGTATGTCAGATCTCCTATAGGTTAGTTATCCAAAATGATATATATATATATATATATACTTATTTACCTATGTTATCTCTAATATGCTTAGTTTCCTATAGGTTAGCTTCATTTTTACCTAAGTTGGCTCTAATATGCTAACTTAGAGCTTATATGCTTAGTTTCCTATAGGTTAGCTCCAAAATAACTTATGTTAGCACAAAATGATCAAGTTTACATAATAAGCTTATAGTCTTCTTCTTATTCTTCTTCTTTTCCAAAATTCTTCTTATTCTTCTTCTAGTGTTCTTCTTCTTCTAGTATTGTTCTAGTCTTCTTCTTTTTCTTCTTCTAACTTCTTGTTTATCATTTTGTAGATTTGATTTAATTGACGGAAGCTTGCGTGGATGGAGTGCTTCTTTTCCATTTGTGTTTTTATTTTGTATCAATGTGAAACTTTTGTGAATTGATGGATAATGGTGTTGGATGAACAATGTGAAACTTCTGTAATATGTAAAGATGGAACTATGTGTTGGCTATGTATGTATATATGATGGAACTTGTGTGTTGGCTATGTATGTATATATGATGGAACTTGTGTGTTGGCTATGTATGTATATATGATGGAACTTGCGTGTTGGCTATGATTGTTATATGGATGCTTGTTGTATATATATGTGTTGGATATCTCATAGGTGAAATAGTGACCTGAGATTAAGAAAAAAAATTTAAAAAATTGTTACTAATGGCGCACTACCATGTGATGTGCCATTAGTATAGAAGACACTAGTGGCGCACTGTTGGCAAAACTAATGGCGCACTGCCTGGTGCGCCATTAGTATACTAGATACTAATGGTGCACCAGTGGTGCGCCATTAGTAAAAAATACTAGTGGCGTGCTACTAATGGCGCACTGGTAATGCGCCATTAGTAGGCAAAACCAGTGCTCCATTAGTAGGCTTTTTCCTAGTAGTGAAAAAGTCAATAATAGCCCCACCATGGTTTGTCTCGAGAAAAAAACAGAGTAATTAAGGCGTCCGTTAGTCCCTTTAGTATAAATACTATATCATTAATAATGGCCCCACCTTTTGTCTCACAAAGTATGTTAGATTACACCGGCTACACGTTTACAATCCGCTTCTCTTCTCTCTCCTCTTCTCTCTCCTCTTCTCTCTCCTTCAACTAAGCACAAATACTATATTTAAATCCTTATAGCCTGCTTATGTCCTCTAATTGTAGTACTTGCTCTAAAGTTACTCTCCACTGTGTAGTCTGAAATGCCGGGCGTGCAGCGGGCGGTGCCCTCGGTCGGCGTGCCGCTTCAACGGCGTAAGCAGTGAGAGGTCGCGTCGCCCTGACTTGCCATCAATGTGGAGCGGCAGGCTCAGTTGGCGCCAGGCGGGAAGCGCGCGCAGGAGGGGGGAGGGGTTTTTGTTGGGCCAAGAAGGTGAGAAGCCAACTTGGGATCGGTTCGAATGGGGAAATATCATGTGCTCCCATACTCTGCATATGACACTAGTCTATTTGACTACTCCCTCCTTTCCGGTTTATAGTAATATGTTAGAGTATAAGTTACTCCCCACTATGACCAGCCTTGGCCTCTCCCAGTGCTCCACCATGTATAGCTGCTAAGCATGCCATGTAGGCATAAAATATGATGTGGCACCAATAAATTAAGCACCTATGCATTGAAGACTTGAGTTACTAATCATTTAATGCACTTAGCAGCTCATCTAAGAGCATGGTTAATAGTATAGCCAGCTGCTGGCTATAAGCCAGTGCCATGTCATGTACAGCCCATCTTATACTCAACATGTACAATAGTAGATCAAAAGATTGTACTACTTTTTTTATTATGTGGCCCACCTTTCATTCTCACAAAGTGCCTAGGAGCACGTGCTAGAGCTGGCTCTTCACGAAGAGCCCTCTTATCTTCTCTCTCCTCTTCTCTTTCCTCCAACTAAGCAGAAATATACTAGTTTATTCCTTATAGCCCGCTGACTCAAATCTATTGTACTTTCTCTAAGCACATCTAAGCACTTACTAGCACCCCCTTGACCGTGGACCTTGACCGTGTATGTCACCTTGTGTCTCATAATTTTCCTCATCATCATCTGAGTCCTAGAAGATCTCACCCACATCATCATTAGCATGCAGCCGCCTTGATAGACAACGTGCGCAGAAGGAGTAGAGGCGACTGGGGACGCACCACCACCACATCGTGGGAACTCTGTACGTGCTCGTGTGCGTGCAGCGTGCATGTTTTTCCATCGGTGCTAGCTCTAAGGCTGAGGCTGCGATCGTCTTCGTGTCCGACTAGTAGTTGAGCAACGACGACAAAGAGGTGCTGCAAGAGATGCGTAGGCGCCGTTGCGTGCGAGCTTTGCCGTAGCACGACGAACTGGATGTCGTCGCGGATGGCGCACGCCTCCATGCAGCCAAGTTTGTGCGCATGCATGTGTTATTCACGTGCATTCTGCAGCCGGGCGTGTGTGCATGCATGTGTTGTGTACATGCGTTGTGTGCTCCATGATGTGCGCGTATGTGCATGAGTTGGATCGGATGGAGTTAGTGCGTTGGCTTGTGTACATGCGTGGCTGCATGCGTCCTATACATGCGTGGCTTGTTGCGTGGTTATCAATAATCCAATATAAACTACTCCCTCCGTTCCTAAATATAAGTCTTTCTAGGCATTTCAAATAGACCTTCAACATATAGATGTATGTAGACATATTTTAGAGTGTAGATTCACTCATTTTGTTTTGTATGTAGTCCCTTATTGAAATCTCTAAAAAGACTTATATTTGGGAACGGAGGGAGTATAAAACATCTTCAACTTAGCATCCTGATGTACCATTTCTAGTGGTTAGCGAAAAGTTCATGTTCTTTTTTTGTTTATAGGTGGGCAGGCGGCAAAAAACAAGGGAAAACAAGCAAGTTTCCTTGCAGACGCTCAACCGCGAGGTTCCTTGCTCCTTCTCGGCATCGGGAATCTATGCTCTTCAACTCTTTTCTTTTACATGAGCTTTGTTCATCCTTTTCCCAACACGCGCGACATCTAGCATCAAGGTGCACGTGACACACAAGAAAATGGAGATAATCAGATAAGAAGTGCGTAAGTGAGTCATGCACTTTGATGGCACCTATGCAATATTTTTTCACCTCGATGGCACGTGAATAGTGCATGTACTCAACGGCAGAGCACGGGATGGTAGCAATGACATGGTCAGCCCTTTTCTGGAGAGAGTACATACTACTAAATAACTTTGATGTGTCCCATCAACTCGCAGAACAACGAGAAGCTTGATTACGCCTTCTCCCTCACCAACGCGTGCGTGGTGGCTCGTAGCACGAGGAGAAACTTTTGCTTACAAGCGGTGGACGTGCAGTAGTTCATTTGGTGTCAGATTTCCAGGAGTACTACTGTAGAACCATCGACTTTCGGAAGAGGCGAAGAGCCAAAGCGCAAAGGTTACCTACTAACCTTACGCTAGGCGTAGTGGGAGTAACATAAGTAGGGGTACCTCCTTTTTTTATTCTAGAAACAACGACACGCGAATATCTTTTTTTAAAACTCCACCCATATATTGATCAAATTACAATAGTCTTACAATCGTTCATTATATAATTAGCCACGTAGGGCAGAATAGAATTTGCTATCTCATGTGCCGCCTTGTTTGCCTGCCTATCAATCTTAACAATCTTGAGATCAACAAAAAACTTGGAGGCGGTGATTGCTTCCATTTTTAGATCCACATAAGGAGACCTGTCAACAGTTTCTTTCGCTAGGAAAGATGCAGCAAACGAGCAGTCAGTTTCCAAGATAATTGGTTTGTGAAGAGAAATACCAATGTACAGACCGGCAAGGCACGCACAAAGTTCTGCCTCCTCTGCTCCAGAGCACATTCGAATAAAATCCCAAGAAGACACCAGGACTTCTCCCAGATGATTCCTAGCGACAACCCCAATGCTCGCAGATCTCAAGCTCTCCACAAAACTAGCATCAACATTTTTTTTGAGGGTACTAGAATCAACATTTATCTTAATATACTCCCGCTCTGGAGGCTTCCAAACAGCACAATCATTTTCTTTTTGTGGACTAAGATTCTCCCCATTCCCCATCACCCCCTTCCCTTTGGTGCTTTGGCCCACTTGCACACGCAAATATCGAGGTGCTGATTATGTAGAACAAATTTCCTGGAGTCCGTGCTCAGCCCTCCTCTATCTCTCTTCTTAGCCAGCCAGCGGACGCACGAAGGCCATCGTTTGTTTGCTCACATGCGGTCCCGCATGTCAGTGAAAACGCAAGAGGACCCACTGAACCTGCACATCTTTCACCTCGACGTGCTGGTGATGAAAAACAAATCCAATAAAGATCTCCGGTGGCTGCTTTAGGAGTTACTCAAGAGTAGTAAGATTCTATTTACAGTTTAAACCAAGATGCACATCACGTGGCTTCAACTACCACTCTATTTTCTTGCATGACACGACATGTATGCTGGATGTCGCACGTGTCGGCAAAAGGAGGAAGAACCCAACAAAATCTTTGGTTGTGCTCTCGGATTAGACTAGTTGTGCTAACTTAATAAATTTATTGTGTACTCCTCCGTTCCAAAATACTTGACATCCATTTGTCCAAAAATGGATGTACCTATATACTAAAACATGTCTAGATACATCTATGTTTTGACAAATAGAAGGCATGTACTATTTTGGAATGGAGGGATTAGAATGGATGCAAGTTTTGGTATTCGGGAGAAGAGTACATCGATATATTGATAGAGCGCAATTTAGTAGATGTTCTAGCACTTTTAGCTAGCATAGAGGCTAGAGATGAGACTAGTGCACTTGTCGATACTCCTACTACTAGAGGCTAGACATGAGACTAGGATGCGAGGAAGCAACGTCTACTTCTTTACACTCGAAGAAGAAAGAAGCACGCAAGATCGAGCCTCCGCAGATCAACAATTAATGTATCGAGAAGGCACTAATCCAACTTACAGGAGCAGTTATGAAGTTGGATATCTTCTATTAATAGTAAAATGTATTCTTGTGGTTCTTGTTTTCATTGGTATTGCTTTTCTAGTCAAAATTATCGTTGGAGTTCGTGCAAAACGGAGGTCCCTTTGGGGTCGTGCGTTGGAGTTGGCCTTACAAGTGGGACCGCGGTTGAGGAAACCGACTATCGGCAAACCCCCACCTCGCCCGCCGCATGATGGCTGAAGTTAGAGAAATGACAAGGTTGAAGAGATTGCTCTAGCACGGACTCCAAGAAATATGGTGTCAGATGGATGTCGTGATGGTGGCGTGTGCCGTACTCGTGGACCTGAATGCTTGTTTTGGCCCATGGCACCCTACTACTCCTACTACTTATATAGTACTCCTACTAGTAGTATCGAGGATTCGAGGTGCTGGTTACGTACAGGGAACACATTAACATAATGCTACAGTAAAAACACCCGCCCGATGCGCGAAGCATGTGAAGCTAGTACAAATAGTGTACTACTATTGTTGATTGGCCTCATCTGATAACCTGTTGCAATGCACGTATAATTATGTATCCGATAACCTATATCGACAAGGAGGATACATTATAAATACTAATGTTTTCATCACACAACAAATAACAAGCAATGAAATACCCGCAAAAAAAACAAGCAATGAAATGAACTTCAACTCAACCATTCCTCGGCGCAGAGTCGGTGGACGGTTGCAAGTTTGCCACGGTACACGAAGAGGCGCCCCGGCCTACACATCTATTCGAAAATACTAGTACTAGAAAAGAACTTGCAGTTGTCTCACTGATAAGTTGGAATGGGACGACATGTCAATGAAACATGGTGTGTAATTTCTCGTGCAAAATGCGATCTGGCCACGTTGGCCCGAGGTGCCGCATTAGTTTTTGTTTTTTCTGAAAGTTTTCCGCATTAGTTATCGACCTTTATTTTTTTAACATGCAATCTGAATGGATAGCTCATGTGGTCATCACACGTGAGCGGATATAGTGATGGTTGATTCGCCCGAGCAACTTATTACTATGGGAATATGGAAGTACCAGCGGATTCAAGGGACAGAGAAATGATGGTTGCTTCATCCGAGCAGCTTACTGTGGCAAAGGTGGGGCTCTGTGATTTGACTGCTCACTAGTCATTACTACTGCGGCGCAACGACCGGGGTGAATCATTCCCTGAAGTTGTGTTGTGCACTCAATATTGTTGCATGGCAGGTGGAGCCAGATGAAGGATGTCCAACATGTCGACGAAACGAAGTTGAATTGTTTCTGGCATTGCTATCAATCCGTCAAGATTTGTTTATATGTACGCATAATTTTAATGAAATTGTACTGTGATGCTATGAAGGTTTCAACTTTGGTTCCCGCAGGAAAAAAAGGTTTCAACTTACGATTCATGTGTCTTGCCTCGAGATTATCTCGCTACAACATTCCATCAAATACAAATGAAACTACCATGGCTAATGCATCTCAATGGTTCGCAGATTAGCGCCAATATTCATATCACAACTAAAGACAAAGTTGTGAGAAGGTGTACAAATAAAGAAAAAAATATAATTGATCGATGTTGTTCGTAGGCATGGCTCCATTTCCTTGGCACAGTGTTCATTGCTTGGCAGCTAGTTTCACCCAGCTCTCTAGCCAAAAAAGAGGTGTATGAAGGACACCACAATCCGATCATTTTCTGCAGTTGCACTAAAATCGAGCGGACCATCCCTGTTTGCAAAGATATCCAGTCAGTGTGATTACAATAATAGTGGCACTAGATGATGAAACATAACACACATAAATAGAAGCCGATCACGTCTATGATCTCTCTTTAGGACTAACTTCTTGTTGGAGAAGATTAGGCACGAAGTTGGATGAGGAGGATAGCAAAACCAATCTCCCTTTCCGCAGTCCCACGGAAATGTAAAAATGTTGCCCGTGTGACATTTTGGCGGAACTGCACAAAACACTCTTTAGAAAAAAGTGATTTATGTAGTTCACCAAAAGGTCGCAATAGAACAAGGTGAAAATGGATAGCCCTGTTTGCAAAAGGAGGTCGAAAGGAAACAATTACTGCCCAATAACACGAGTTGAAAACACATAAGCCGACAAAAAAGAAGCATGTTCCATGTAATAAGGGAAAGATAGCACATGGTGGTTTATCAAAAATGGTTTGAGGAAGAGATTGCAAGATGGAAAGTACGCCGGCCGAGTATGATTTAAGCAAACAACTAAAGAAGATCCACATGCAGCAATGTGGGAAGATGGGCAGTGGAGCAAGGCCGGAGTAAGCTGTACCTGAGGATCGTCGGGATGTTACTAGGAGGGCGCTGGCGGCCGTGATCTGCCCATACGGCGGCAGCGAGCAAATGGCGAAGGCCCTACCGCGCCGGAGCTTGGTCAGAGAGAACGGCAGGTACCGCAGATCGGGATGTGCTGCCTCAACACCGTCGAACGGAGAGACGATGCACATCCTCCCTTTCCGCCGGTGGACGGGATGCGGCCGGATCTTTGACCAACGCTGAGAGAGAGAGGACACGGACGCCTTGTGTGAGATGGTGTGACGAGAGACAAACCCATTTTTCCATTTTCCCCATGTCAATCATTTTATATTCTGCACGTGCCATTGAGGAATATATAACTTTATTTAATGCTAACACGTCAAGTCGAACTTTGTTCCGTCTAGGCGTGGTACCCGACCCTCCTTCGAGTAAACAACCACTACATGCGTCAAATTATCACGTGGGCTGCCTTTTCATACAGAAAGGAACTCCACCGTGTACCCGCACGGGTGTGGCCGGGAACGAGACGTGAGTACGTGCATCTTGTGTGCACTTCTTCTTTAGGTGTAGGTACGTACATGGGTGGGTGTGAGAGAGATGGTTTGTGCAAAACAAAGGCAATGTGTTGATGATATCTCAAACAGAAAAATGTAACATATGCAATGTGTGTGAAATGAAGTCATGGACGTGAGATATCGATAGAATTGAAAACAGGGATGAAGTGTGTGGCTGCGCGATCGATAAAGAGTGCCATCGAATTAGTGTTTGCCCACGTCAAAGATACAGGGCGGCTGGCCTACTGGAATTTGAGAGGGCAGAGGTGCAGTTTTTCTCTGTGGCATGGATACCTACCTACAACATTCGACTATCGGTGTGTGTGTGGGGGGGGGGGGGCAGAGACCGATCGACTATTATATGTGTGGGGAAGGAGAGAGACCTAGCTATGTATTGAGGGAGATCGATCAACATCCATGGATATATGTACCAGAGGAATAAGGTTGGGAAAAAGACTAAGGTAGAGCATCGGAGGGTTGGTGGTGGAGAGGCATCTCATAAATGGTGGGAGAGGCCTGCTAGACAAACGGAGGGTATGAGTGCAATATCAATAAGAGAGGGCGGGGGATGTCTGTGTGTCTATGCACGTGCGTGTGAGAGACGGGTCGGGAGGTATTCAAGGATGA
Organism: Triticum aestivum; assembly: GCF_018294505.1. Taxonomy (NCBI): domain Eukaryota; kingdom Viridiplantae; phylum Streptophyta; class Magnoliopsida; order Poales; family Poaceae; genus Triticum; species Triticum aestivum. Next base: position 729,241,583 of record NC_057801.1, read on the forward strand.
TGAGGGAAGAAGATATGGTTGTGGTAAGCATACTTAACTACATAGGAAGATCAACCGTCGTGTTTCCGAGAAAGGGAGAGACGTAACTAGTGAGGTAAGTGTATTGGCGCTTGGTGAAAATGAATTATAGTCGACCTGGCTATATGTAGGGAGATCAGTTCATATACACGCCTGTATGTGTCAGAAGCAAATAAGGTCCGGAGAGACAGACATGGGGAGAGGGTGCGGCTAGGAGGTGGTGCGAGAGGCCTACCATGTCGAGGGGGGAGGAGTGTGCGAGTATGTGATCAATGAAAAGAGGGGCGGGAGTGTGCACCTGCGTGGAATCGTATTGGACATTGGGGGGCATGGATGGTGAGAAGAGAAGAGGGGAAGTATATATGTATTTGTTGTAGGCACACTTGGCTAGAGAGGTATATCGACCGGTGTGTGCCAGAAAGAAGGAGCCGGGGGCCTACACACACCGCGGGTGGACGACCTAAAGAGAAAAAATGAACGTGCGCGATGGAGGGGACGCTAAGGGTGGGTGAGAGGGGGGCGGGTGTGTGCATGCACGATAGAAAGTTAGCGCTAGCTAGCTACAAATAGAAGAGGATTGTGAAGGTGTAAAAGATGAACAAAGATCATAATTGGTTATAAAAAAGTGGATACGGATACTTGAAGAAGATATCATAATGTAGAACATTGATTATAATTTGGGCTAATGTGTGGCTTTTGCAACTCATGTCTAATTACTTGTCATAATGTAGGGGGCGGGGCACTATATTTTGTGTGATAAACACGATGGACGTATGGAACATGGTTTAGATTATGAATATATAGTTAGTACATCAAATGTACTATTATTTGGAATCAACATCAAGTGTATTCAAAAAATAGAATTCGAGTTCATGTAGTACACATAGTTCATATCTATCTCTATAGTAATCATGTGGTGTGTTATTAAGGTAATACAAGAATGATGGTTGAGGTTGGCAACAATCATGATTGTAGATTCTTATTTAAATAGAGAAACGAATTCAAATTTGGTTCGAATTGCAGCGGTAGTATAGACATTTGGAATGCACTAAAATGTTGGTATGAGTAGGTTGTTACATGCATTATACAGCAAGAGAAAAAATTTAATTGGACATAACATGGATTCATACTCCCTCCTTCCATCTATATAGGGCATAATGAGATTTTTAAGACCGCCTTTGACTATTGACAAGATTAATAGTACATGACATGCACAATGTGAAAATTATATCATTGAAAGAACCTTTCATAGACGAATTTAACGGTGTGCTTTGTGTAAGTTGCATGTCATATATTATTGCTCTAATATTTGGTCAAAGTTAGCATCGAAAAATGCATTAGGCCCTATATAGATGGAAGGAGGGAGTAGCTGTGAATAGCATTTGTACAGTAAAACAGGACAAGACTCTCTCTTTGTGTGGTGTGAATAGTTTTATTTTTTTCGTTTTCTTTTTGGTTGAGGGAAGTGCGAATTGATTTGGTACGTACAAGTACAATATTGGTACACGTTAGGCTTGTCCCTAAAACTCAACCCGCGTCTTGTTAGATCCCGAAAATTCAGATATCGTGCTCACAAAACTAGCACCTTCACAACCCGCGCCTTGCTATACCGAAATTACAACGCGCGCGAAAACTCCCTCCAGCTACCAAATCCCGGCACGCGAAATTCCCCTTCTAACTCTGAGGCGAAAGGGCCACTAGTTCAAATCGGTGGGGGGTACTTTTGTAACACACCCTACAGTTTGGACAAGCGCGTCCCTAAGTCATGGTTCACCCCCCTCCCATCGCCCCCTTTTCGCCATTCGAAATCCCAGGCCGCCATAACCTCTTCGCTCCAGCCGTGAAACCCCACCCTCCTCCGTCCGCCACCTCACCGCTGCCCAGCCGGAGCCTCTTCCCCGACGATGTCGTCCACCGCAACAGCTCGACGTCCCTCGTCCACCTCCCCGGATGAGGATCCGTCGTCCATCTCGTCGTCCCACCGGTTCGTCCGCCCCGTCCTCCACCTCCAAGGAGCTGCTCCAACGATCGCCTCGTCTATCGCGGCTGCTCCATCCCCACAGCACTGCCTTAACCTGCTCCATCGGAACCGCAACATCCTCACCGACTCCTTGGACGAAACCGAGGCCTACTCGGCGCCACCAAAGAGGTTGTTCACTCATCGCATCGCACCTTCTCCTTAACTCGACCTCCCGGCACCGACGGTGCTCCATCCCGGACCACCATGGAGCGGCTACCTTGAAGCCGCTGCTGCGGGCGACATCTCCATGGCGGCTCTCCCCCAGTGCGAGGCCCCTTCGGCGGCGGCATCCATACCAGCCGGATCTGCTGCTGCTGCTCCGGATCTTGCTCGCTCGCTCGCACTGCTGCTGCGGATCCGTCTCTCGCTCGATCGCTCAATCACCCAGCTGCTGCTGCTGCTCTCCCCCTCGCTCGTGATGCTACTCTGCTCCGATTTAGCCACACTTCAGTCGGCTGAATCGACTTTTGGGTTAGTCGATTTTCAGGGGTTAGGGGGGCTCGCCGGAGTTAAGGAGGAACCACCCATAGCGGGGATGGGGGCTCGTCGGAGAGGTACCCCACTATCTATCTTAGGGTTTAGGGTGGGGGCGGGGGGCCTAGAGGGATGGCCGGGGCGGTGGTTGTCGGGGAAACTGATCCACGAACACCTATGGGGCCGGCGGACCGAGCCCCTTTCGGTTCGGCGGGGGGCGGAGATCGCACAAAGAGCAGATCGAGGCGAAACACACGAGCAGTTTACCCAGCTTCAGAGCTCTCCGGAGAGATAATACTCCTACTGCTGCTTGTCTGATTGTATTGTGTTCTTGCTCAAGAGCGCTGAGTGCTACAGTACACTCTAGCTGCTAACGAGACCGAGCGTGTGTGGTTTTCTGGGTTCGAACCCCTTCTACGTTGCGCATGGGCCTCCTTTTATACGCTCAAGGGGTCACCGACAGGTGGCAACGCAGACGAGCGTAAAAAAGCAAAAGGAGTTGTGGTTGGTATAGCTACCTGCACAGTGCATCCTACCTAACCCTGACGGCAGGGGACAAAGGCATTAAATGCCCGTCTGTGTCGCCAAACAGTGCAGAAAAGGACCGTCAGGGACGCCACCGTTCGCCACGATGGCAATCTTGTCAGCGTCGCTTGCCACCTCGCACCGCTGGCTGCTCAGCCTCCTGCCACGCGTGCCTGGGAAAGCTCCAGGGCGACATGTTGGTGGATGCGCTGGAGCGTGGGTCCAGAGTGATAACCTTCCGCGGCAAGCGCCTTGCCGTGGCCGTTGTCTTGTCGCGTCCGGAAACTTGTCGCTCACCGGGTCTTGCCGGGACGCGTGGCGCGTCGCGGCAAGTTCCTCGAAATGCCTTGGTTGGCCTTCCCGGCAAGCTCCTCTTGCCGGGGCCTTGTATCCTTGGCTTGAATACTTTGTTCTTAAATGGCTCCAAGGGAACCACGGAGGACCTTGGCGGTCGCCCGGCAAGCCTTGCCGCGGGGTGCTGCAACTGCCCGTGCACAAGTTCGGGATACTAGGGTACCCCTACTCTAGTACACTGACAGGAGCCCCCGGGCCTGGGCCACACACGGTGCCGAGCGCTATTGGGCCAGGCCCAAAGCAGGGCACGGGCACGAGCGGCCTGGGTCACGCCGTATCTTACTCCGTATCCACCGCACCCTCCCCGAACGGCACGCGTTGAATGCGGCATCGTGGGAGAGATCGTGGGTGGTTTCTTTATTCGGAAGGGCGAAACGTCCGCTCCCTCCCTCTTTATAAGCAGGGGAAACAGGGGCAGTTTGCCCACTTCGCCGGTTGTTACTCCATTCTCGAAAATCTCCGCCGCTCCCCCCTCCTTCTCAAAGCCGAAAGAGAGCAGCGCTCCGCCCCCCATCGCCACCGGCGCCACCAACGCCTTCGATCTCTCCCGCCACCTCCGCCATGGCTCCGAAAGCCGACAAGGGGAAGGGCGTGAAGTTGGCCGAGGCGCAGCGGCTTGTGGTGCTGCGAAAGGAGCGGGCCATCTTCCCCCCTCAGCTTGACGCAAAGGAGCTGAGGGAGTACTACTACCTTTTCTGGTCGACGGAGACGCGAGCGCATCCGTGCATGAAGGTACTCCCGGCTACCGCTTCGAGACTGTCTCCAAACGGGTATCCCTTCTTTGCGCTGTTCTTCTACTGCGGGCTCTGCCCGCCCTACTCTGAATTTTTCTGTGACATCATGAACACCTACGGGTTCCGCCTCCTTGACTTCACCCCCAATGCTGTCCTGACCATGGCAGTTTTCGCACATCTGTGCGAAAACTTTGTCGGAGTCCATCCAAACGTAGCCCTCTTCCGCCACTTCTTTATGCCCCGAGTCGAGAGAGGAGAGCCCCTTGCCGGCGGAATCGCTTGGATCTCGAGAACTGGCAAGAAGGATGCTTATCTGGAGGGAGAGCTCTGCAGCAAATGGGAAGAATGGAGAGCAGATTGGTGCTGGATTGTAGAGGAGAACCCGCAGCCATTTACCGCCCTGCGCCAAGCCCCAGTAGTGCGCGGCAACGATTGGAGCAACGTGGCCCCGGAAGACGATAGGCTGAAGATTGCCGTCACCCGTATCCTTCGCCTCAGGCTTGCCGGGCTCACTGTAGGCGCCGTTGGCGCAGACTTTCTTCGCCGCGGCATCGCCCCCCTGCAGGAGAGGAGGAGACCCGCCTGGGAGTTCCAAAACTCGGCGGATATCATGAGGCTGCGCCCGGGCCTCAACTTCAACTTCACTGTTCTGGAGCTGGACGCGATGCTCCTGGAGCTGTTCAAGCGCGATCCCCAGCATCCGTTCATGTTGCCGCGGGATGTCGTTCCGCTGTGCAACAATTCTTCGCTCGACCGCATCCGCGCAATGATGCCACTGTGCGACTCGCACGGAATCGTCCCGACTTGGCAAGAGCCTGCAGACGACGTCGTGTGGGATTTCTTTGTAGGCTTGGTCGAAGTGCCGGTCCGCGCTGATGAGCAGAAGAGCCTCACCCGCGACACCACTGATGATGAGATGCAGCGCATCGCCACCAGGCTGGAAGAGGCGGCAGCAGCCGCTGCCGCGGGCGTATTTGGATTCACCATGGAGGAGGCAGAGGCAGCAGAGGCGGCAAGCCTTGCCGAGCGAGAGGAGTTCACCGGCGAGGAAGAGCTCGCCGGGCCTGAAGCTGAACCGAGCGAGCCCGGCGAGGGAGAGCCTGTCGGACCCGAACCTTCGGATAGCCTGCCGCAGGCGGAGCCCCCGGCCCCGCCAAGAAGGCGTCTCCGCAAGGCCTTGGACGTAGCAGGGCGGCAGACGGGTCAACAGCCGCCGTGCTGCGCGACACGCTCTACCGTGGCAAGCACTGTTGCCGCGGGAGCGCCTCACGCTGCTGCGGCAACCGGAGCGGGGTCTTCCCGGTCCACCGCTACTGCTCCTGCCAAGCGGACAAGGGAGCCTACTCCGCCGCCTCGTCGCACCGGAGGCGAGCCGGACTTCGATCTCTCCGCACTCAGCTCCGACGAGGAAGAAGAAGAGTAAGATTCCTTGCTGTACTTGTAGTTCTTCAATTTTTGTTGTTTCGTCTTGTATCTGATTTGCTTTACCCTGAACTCATTCCTTTTCAGGACTCTGGCCCAGAGAGCGGCAAAGAGAGCCAAGGCCCCGGTGATTGTCATCGAGGACGACCCCACCACCACGGCAGAGGACATGTCCGAGACCACCTTGTCGGACCCGGCAACTATTCCTCAAAGCAGCCCCCAGCACAGCCCTCCACGTAAGTACATAGTTTACTTCCTACTTTCAGGCGCGCGTGGGTGCTCTTCCTTTGCTGATATCTGAGTGTTGGTTCGTGCAGCAGCAGAGCAGCCTCACCAGGAGAGCCCGGAAGCCGCTCCCGAGGTGCCATCTGCCTCGACTATGCCGCCAAGGGAGGATTCCTCGGCAAGGGAGCGTTCTTCGACAAGGGAGAATTCTCCGGCAAGGGGCAGTTCTCCGGCAAGGGACAACACTGGCGATCCTCCGGTGGTTGAGACCTCGACCACAGATCCAGGTAATCCTCTTGCTTGAAAACTTCCCTTGGATTCTTCTTCTTCTGATTTTCTTTTTGAATATTTGCTTGACCTTTCTCCCCTCTTCGGTCGCCAGATCCACCTGCCACGGAGCCGATGGAACCGAGGCCGCCGGCGAGGAGAACGCGCGCGGCAGCAACGACGACGCCGCCGCCACCGAAGAAGAGGCCGGCGCTGATGATCCCGCCGGCGAAGAGGCCGCCAAGGCTGCCACCACAGAAGCTGGCGAGGGATCCGGCGATCGCACTGACGGCCCCGAGGCCGCAGGAGCGCCAGGCGCTGCGCCGACCGCCGATCCCTCTGCCTATGCTGCAGCGCCAGGCTCCGAAGAGCCCCAGCCCGGTGCCTACTTGAAGGCCGGCGACGGTATCTTCATCAAGCTCCCCTGGGCGTCAAGCTCCAGGGCGCCGGTCGAAGGAGAAATTTTGGACGGAGAAGTGCTCGCCTCTGCTGGGCTAACGCTGGTCGACGCGCCAAGCAGCAGCAGCGACGAGTCTAAGGAGGAGCGGCTGCTGCGGAAGCTGCTGTCGCTCTACCGCGCCCGACAAGCCAAGCTGGCATCCCGAGAGGCACTTGTCGCGAAAGCGGGAGTGGATATCGAGAAGCGCGCGGAGGAACTCCGGGGTCTGAGGCAGGAAACTCTCCGGTCCCTAGCGGAGGAGCGAGAGCAACTTCTCGAGGAGTGGAAAGCCTTCCTCCTTGAGAAGGCTGAAATCAAAGAGAAGCAACGGCTTGTCGCCGAAAATCTATTTGCGCAGGAAGGAGAGTTGGCGCAGCGCAAGGTGAACCTTGACAGCCACGAGGAGGAGCTTGCCGCGCGCGAGCAATCAATTGGCGGGGCTCTCAAGGAGGCAAGGGATGCTGCCGCAGCTGCCGAGGCCGCCAAGAAGGAGTTGGAGACGAAGGTAGCGCAACTGGAGGCTGATCTCAGGGCGAGTGGCAAGGAGCTTGCCGCGCTCAAGCGTGAGCGCGAGAAGGACGCTGCCGCTCATGGTGAGCTGCAGGGTCTTCTCGCTGAGAGGAGCAAGGAGCTCAGCTCCGCCAAGGATTCCAATGCAGATCTCGAGTTGAAGCTGGCTACTTTGACTCAGACGCTGGACGGCGCCAGGGAGTAGGAGGTGGCCTTGTCGGAGAAGATTAAGGCTGACGAGACGCTGCTGGCGAATGCTGCTGCTGCCCACGACGCCTTCAGGGAGACCGTGGAGCACTGGACTGAGGGTCTTGTGGATCTTGCCGCCGCCATCGACGGGGAGCTGGCATAGCTGGGGATGGAGGATCTCGGGTACTCCTCCAACGAGCACCTCCAACCCAGCGCCAAGCTCAGCTTGTTCTTCAAAGGCATGGTGACGGCCCTCCAGCGACTTCGGGAGAAGATCCCAAAGCAGCTGGCCGACGAGTCGCGCAAGATCTGCGCAGGAGCTCTCCAGAAGGTGCTGATGAAGGTGGCCTTCCGCAACCCAGGCCTCAACTTCACCAACGTCCTCAAGCCCTTGCCGCCGGATGCTGATCTGGAAGCGCTCAAGGCCCTTGTCGCACCCATTGTGGACAAGGTGAGCGGAATCAAGAGGGTTGAGGGCGATCACGTTGATTAGGCCGCCCGTTTTCTATTTCTCCTTGTCGCTGCTAGTCATGTCATGAGAACAATCTGTTAGAGCTGCGACAAGCTATCTTGTAATATAACTCTATTTTGGGTAGAGATTTGCTATGTTATTTCCTTTACTTGATTCCTTCCTTTGTATGTTTTCTGCCCTACGCTTTTAGGGAACTTGCCGGCGCAGGCACCTTAGCCGCGAGCGCTGAGTGCGGGACGTCAGCAGCCTGCTGGCGGTGCCGCTACCGACAAGAAACCTTGTCGCAACTAGTCGCAGCTCACTTAAATTGTTGAGCGGACTCGAAACAAAGTAAGGGCGCAACTAGCTACGAGTTGGTTCCTCCGCGCACAGGTTTTCCATACAAAGCACGGTCTTTCAAGGAAGATAACTTAAAAATTTTTAAACTGATTGCTCAAACTCTGGCAACTTAGCTTTTCTGTCGCTTGCTTTTCGGTAAGGCGAAACTTCCTTGAACGATGCCTGGTCCACACCATTATCTTCTCCTTTCCCCCCGGCAAACTTGTGGCGAGGGAACCTTCCTTTCCTTTTGAGAAAGAGAAAGAAGAGAAAATAAAGATATGGAGCCTTACGGCTCGTTATTGCTTACCGGGGGTAGGTGCTGCACAAAGTGTCAGATAACGCCTGCAAATATAACGTAGAAAGCATGAAATTGACAAGATGTGCGAAGCACATGAGCTTTACTTGTGCACGGGATCTGGGCTCGGCTTTGTACAAAGGATTACATGCAACATTGGCAAGACTTGTACAAAAGGTGGTTGCCGGAACGGGTTCCAGCAACTGCGCCCTACGGGTAAAACTTACGAAGATGCTCAATGTTCCAGGAGTTGCTCACCGGAATGCCATCTTCGGTCTCAAGGCAGACAGCGCCAGGCCTAGTGACTCGTTTCACCCGATAAGGGCCTTCCCACTTCGGCGTCAACTTGTTGGAATTCTTGGCGGACTGAACGCGCTGAAGAACAAGGTTGCCTTCCTTGAAACTTCTGGCATTAACTTTGCGGCTATGGTAGTAGCGCAAAGCTTGCTGGTATCGAGCAGCTCGTACAGCAGCCTGAAGATGGTCCTCCTCAAGGAGTAGTGCGTCATCTTGTCGCAGCTTCTCTTGCTCAAGCTCATCATAAGCGAGCACTCGAGGTGACCCGTATACGAGTTCCCTGGGGAGAACTGCCTCTGCTCCATAAACTAGAGCGAAAGGTGTCTGGCCAGTGGCTCGATTTGGCGTCATCCTGATTGACCAAAGAACCACCGGCAGCTCCTCAATCCAGTTCTTTCCGCACTTGCGCAGCCTGTCGAAAGTTCTGGTCTTGAGCCCGCGCAGCACTTCAGCATTCGCCCTCTCTGCTTGACCATTGCTTCTCGGATGAGCAACAGAAGCGAAGCAGACCTTGGCGCCAAGATCTTGGATGTATTGCATGAAGGTGCGGCTCGTGAATTGTGTGCCGTTGTCGGTGATGATCTTGTTAGGGATCCCGAAGCGGCAAACAATCGACCTGAAGAACTTGACTGCTGACTGTGCTGTCACCTTCCTCACTGCTTCCACTTCCGGCCACTTTGTGAACTTGTCGATTGCAACGTACAAGTACTCAAAGCCCCCGACAGCTCGGGGAAAGGGGCCGAGGATGTCGAGCCCCCAGACCGAAAATGGCCAGGATAAAGGGATCGTCTGGAGAGCTTGAGCTGGCTGGTGTATCTGCTTGGAATGGAACTGGCACGCTTCACACTTGGTTACTTGTGCAGTTGCATCCCGGAGGGCTGTCGGCCAAAAGAAACCTTGCCGGAATGCTTTGCTGGCAAGTGCTCTTGCGCCAATGTGGTGACCACATATGCCTCCATGTATCTCTGCCAACAGCTTTTGTCCGTCTTCCCGGTGAATACACTTCAATTTCACGCCGTTGAGTCTTCTTCTGTACAGTGTGTTGTCAACAAACTGGTACATACTTGATTGTCGGGCTACTCTTTCCGCTTCTTCTTGCTCTTCGGGAAGTTCTCCTGTCTGAAGGAAATGGACAATCTGCTGTGCCCATGTTGGAGCTTGCGGCTCGACAACAAGTACTAGAGGCACATCTGCTGCTGCGGGAACATCCGCTTCTACGGCAAGAACTTGCGGCTCAGCTGGAGCTTGATGTTCCCCGGCAAGCTTGCCGGAGCAAAGCTTGTCGGGAGCGTCTGCTTCAACGGAACAAACCCTAAGGCTTGTCGGAGCAGACTGTTCCTCAGCATCCTTGGTGTTGGTTTTGGGGACCCTCTTGGCGGCGGCTTCGGGGAGCTCTGCCGGAAAGTAGTCACCAGAAACCAACTTCCTCTTCTTGCTTTGTCCAGTTGATGGTGTTACGGATGGTTGGGTCATCTTGAGCACAAAGATCCCTGGTTCCACAGGTAAGTTAAGTGCGGCTCACTTTGACAGGCCATCAGCAATGTCGTTCTGAGCTCTCGGAACATGCTCCATCTGTAGGCCATCAAAGTGCTCTTCTAGCTTTCTCACTTGATCAACGTAAGCTTCCATTAATGGACTCTGATAATTTTTTTTCACTTGGCGGACGACAAGCTGTGAGTCACCCCTAACAATGAGCTTCTTGATCCCAAGGTCTGCCGCGATCCTGAGACCGGCAAGCAACCCTTCATACTCTGCGGTATTGTTTGTGGCTTGCTCCTTGGGAAAGTGCATCTGGACTACGTACTTGAGGTGCTCTCCGGTGGGTGCAACTAGTAGCACGCCCGCACCGGCGCCTTGCAGCGAGAAGGCACCGTCAAAGTACATCAGCCACTCTTTGCTTGCTTCCTTGACGGGGATGCTCGTTTCTGGAATTTCTTCATCTGGTGTCGGCGTCCATTCTGCTATGAACTCTGCTAATGCTCTGCTTTGGATAGTTGAAGTGCTTTCAAACTTGAGGCCAAAGCTTGATAGTTCCAGCACCCACTCGACAATCCTGCCTGTTGCTTCTAGATTCTACAGTATCCTCTTCAACGGAAAACGAGTGACGATTGTGATTTCATGTGCTTGGAAGTAATGGTGCAGCTTTCTCGAGGCCATGAGAAGGCCGAAAAGCAATTTCTGCACACCAGAGTACCTTGACCTAGCCCCCTGCAGAAGGGAACTGACAAAGTAAACTGGGCGCTGCACCATTCTCTTCTGTATCTTCCCATGCTCCTGCGCAGATCCATCCTTGTCGGGACCAGAGCTTGCCGGTGAAGTCCTCTGCTTGTCGCTGGATGCATCTGCCGTGGTTGCTGGCTCATCATCCGCCTCCCTCTCCACTACTAACGCAGCACTAACCACTTGATTGGTCGCCGCTATATACAGCAGCAACTTCTCTTGTGGCTTAGGTACGACAAGTGTTGGAGTGGAGGACAAGTATCTCTTCAAGTCCTGCAGCGCAGCCTCCGCTTCCGGAGTCCATTTCATTGGACCCGCCTGTTTCAATATTTTGAAAAATGGCAGGGCGCGCTCAGCAGACCTAGAGATAAACCTGCCGAGAGCAGCTACGCAACCGGCAAGTCTTCGTACATCCTTGACGCGCTTCGTTGCTTCAATCTGCTCAATGGCCTTGATCTTGTCGGGATTGGCCTCAATTCCGCGTTGAGACACAAAGAACCCGAGAAGCTTGCCGGAAGGGACTCCAAACACGCACTTCTCGGGGTTAAGCTTGAGGTTGAGCATGCGCAGATTTGCAAAGGTTTCGTCTAAATCTTGAATCAGAGTCGCCGTGTCCTTGCTCTTGACCACTATGTCATCCATGTAGGCTTCCACATTTCTGTGCATTTGCGGTTCAAAAGCGTCATGGACTACCCTTGCAAGTGTTGAACCAGCATTCTTCAAACCGAAAGGCATCCGTAAGAAACAGTATGTGCCACACGGGGTGATGAATGCGGTCTTCTCCTCATCCTCTTCTGCCATGAAGATCTGATGGTATCCTGAGTATGCATCAAGAAATGAAAGCAAATCACATCCGGCCGTGGATTCAACAATCTGGTCGATGCGCGGCAAGGGAAATGGGTCTTTGGGACAAGCTTTATTAACATCGGTGAAGTCGATACAAAGCCTCCATTTCCCATTTGCCTTGCTTCCAATTTCTTGATCTCTTCTGTAATGAATTCTTGGCGCTCCAATCCCTGTTTCCTGACTTTCTGCTTGACGGGCCGCGCATGAGGGCAGACGGCAAGATGGTGCTCGATTACTTTCCTCGGAAGACCGGGGATGTCAGACGGTTGCCACGCAAACACGTCGACGTTCGCCCTTCAGGAAAGCAACGAGCGCGCTTTCCTATTTAGGGTCAAGAGTGGCACTGATGGTGAAGGTACCACCAGTGCCATCCTCCTTGGCGGACACTTTCTTGGTCTCTGGTGGAGCTGCCATTGTCTTCTTACACTTGCCGGTGGAGCTCGATGGTGCGTCCTCGACGGTAGCGCAGCACTCCGAAGAGGTGCGCTTGCCGGAGTGGGTGTCAGAGCTCTTGCCGGACTTGGTCTTTGCGGCCGTTGTCTTGTCGCGTCTGGAAACTTGCCGCTCACCGGGTCTTGCCGGGACGCGTGGCGCGTCGCGGCAAGTTCCTCGAAATGCCTTGGTTGGCCTTCCCGGCAAGCTCCTCTTGCCGGGGCCTTGTCTCCTTGGCTTGAATACTTTGTTCTTGAATGGCTCCAAGGGAACCACGGAGGACCTTGGCGGTCGCCCGGCAAGCCTTTCCGCGGGGTGCTGCAACTGCCCGTGCACAAGTTGGGGATACTAGGGTACCCCTACTCTAGTACACCGACAATGGTGGGGAGTTGTTTCGGGGCGGCGAGGCAGCGCTGGGGCCGGCGGTTCGGCCGGTGGTGGCTGGCAGCTCAGGTGGGGTGCAGGTTGAAGATGAACTGCAGGCCCTCCCTAAACTACATGTCAAGTGCCTCGCTGCTACCATTCAGTAGCATTCAGATTCCACAGTAAATTTCAGTTTCGACAGTTAAGTTCAGAGTCAACAGTTTTTACCTCATCTGTTGTAGTAAGGTTGTTTTTGGTGATGTTAATTTTACATCTATTTTACATCATCTATTGGAGATGCTATTAGAATCCCACTTGAGATTGACGATGTCTGTCTTGTGCTCCTTCAGCCTTGACGTATTATGGCTCACCGGAGCTGCTCCAACAACAGAACGATCCATCACAACAGAGCAGTGCCCTGGACGCTGTCTACAGATTCCTCAGATCTTCCTCCACACCTATGATAGCCACCTCAGCCTCAACTGCTTCAGCGACCAACCCAATGATGCAGAGGTCTACACGGCTACGGCAAAGAGGTTGTACACTTGTTGCATCACTTATTACTATACATTCACGTCGATCCATTAGGGCTATTTTGGTTCAACGGAAAAACATAGCAGTAGGGAATTTTCCAATTGCATTCTACTATTCAATTATTCATGCATTTTGTTGAAAGGACTGAAGCAAAACATCCACCTGGACCTACTTTTCAAAATCCTATGCATGAAAACAAGACCAAGTGCAATAGTGGCAGAATAACATTCTAACTATACACGCTTTCATATGGTTTCACTTTATTTTGGACATGTTTCTTTGCATTCCTCTGCTCTTCCAATTCCTGTAAACCAAACACCCAAGTTGACAGAAATCCTGTGTTTACAAATGCTCTGTTTACCATGTGCATTCCTATCCTATTCTGGTGTTTCTCCTATCCTATTACTTCAGTGACAGGTAGGTGTCGAAGGGAACTTTGTGTGGTTTGTCCTGCTCCTACCGCGACGTCGTCCACCTCGCCTGAGCTGCTCCATCGACAGAAGCATCCACCAAAACAGACATCACGACTCCTGACCGTCTTTCGCCGCCTCAGATCTCCTTCCCTGCCGCCGGCACCCACCGCAACGGCATCACCATCATTGACTCAGCAGATGAACCTGAGGAGTACACGGGTCCACAAGAGAGGTCGCACTATTTTGTTTCTGCTTATGTTATGCATTGCTTAAAATTACCTGCTACTTTATCGTCCTGCTCAGCTCTTGGACTCCCAAGTCAGGTCCAAATTAATGTTCAAACTTGAGTTCTAAGTTAGTTGTGGGGCACATATCGAGGCAGCAGTGAATAGTATGTCTATCTAATATCTGGTTCGCCTAGGGTATGCCTATGTTGTTCATCTTGGGTGGGAAACAAATAGTAAAGCAATCATCATCTGTCTTTTTATTAAATTAAAGAAATCATCAGCCTGCTATCATTATTTTTGGATCCATCCACTGGTTGTTACCATCACTCTAAATTTCTGCATGCTCTCCTTACATAATCTCAACATAATTTTTTCGTATGCATGTCAGATATTGCACACAGTCATGCTAAACATGTAGATAAAAAGAGAAGAGTTTTGCGCGGCAATACAATGTCATGCAGACATCGCTCCATGGCGGGTTCAATGGCAAACCCTCCCCACCCCTCTCCAGATTGTAATCCAAAGGAAGGTATCTGTTCTGAGGCGGATTCAGATGCCACTGACCACACCTATTTACCCCCCCAAGGTGTTTGCTCTACCTTGGCATGATGATGTTAGTCATATCATGCATATGTTGCCTTGCAGTGCCTACTTTGGATATCATATATGTCATCTTCTTAGTTTAGACATGTTCTGTAATGCCACTTGTTTAGATTCTATATCATATATGGGAATTATGCAGTCTCATGTCTATTAGCCAGCCATAATATATGCGAAATGTGCAACGCCATCCTGTTTAACCATGCATCATATATTTGAATGATATCTTGCCCATCCTTTTCTTCATTACATTTCCATTTGTCGATAATGTTTGTAAATTAAACTACTCTTCCTGTGAATCAGCCATTCGGGTGGGAGATGAAAAAATCTGGAGTGAAAACAAGGCCTTCAGAGCAGACAGTGCTACCTGTCAAAGCAGATCTCTTGTTGGGTCCCGATAGCTCCTCAGAGATGGATTCAGAGACAGATGACCAGTCCCATTCCCCCACCGAGGTGTATGCTCTAACTTGGCACGGTTATACTGCTCATATCATGCATATGGTGTCTTGCATTGCATAGTTTGTGTTGGGAATATGCCCTAGAGGCAATAATAAAAGGATTATTATTATATTTCCTTGTTCATGATAATTGTCTTTTATTCGTGCTATAATTCTATTATCCAGAAATCGTAATACATGTGTGAATACATAGACCACAATATGTCCCTAGTGAGCCTCTAGTTGACTAGCACGTTGATCAACAGATAGTCATGGTTTCCTAACTATGGACATTGGATGTCATTGATAATGGCATCACATCCTTAGGAGAATGATGTGATGGACAAGACCCAATCCTAAGCATACCACAAGATCATGTAGTTCGTTTGCTAGAGCTTATCCAATGTCAAGTATCTTTTCCTTAGACCATGAGATCGTGTAACTCCCGGATATGTAGGAGTGCTTTGGGTGTACCAAACGTCACAACGTAACTGGGTTACTATAAAGGTATACTACGGGTATCTCCGAAAGTATCTGTTGGGTTGACACGGATCGAGACTAGGATTTGTCACTCCGTATGATGGAGAGGTATCTCTGGGACCACTTGGTAATGCATCATCATAATGAGCTCAAAGTGACCAAGTGTCTGGTCATGGGATCATGCATTACGGTACAAGTAAAGTGACTTGCTGGTAACGAGATTGAACGAGGTATTGGGATACCGATGATTGAATCTCGGGCAAGTAACATACCGATTAACAAAGGGAATTGTATATGGGGTTGCTTGAATCCTCGACATCGTGGTTCATCTGATGAGATCATCGAGGAGCATGTGGGAGCCAACATGGGTATCCAGATCCTGCTGTTGGTTATTGACCGGAGAGCCGTCTCGGTCATGTCTACGTGTCTCCCGAACCCATAGGGTCTACACACTTACGGTTCGGTGACGCTAGGGTTGTAGAGATATTAGTATGCAGCAAACCGAAAGTTTTTCGGAGTCTCGGATGAGATCATGGACGTCACGAGGAGTTCCAGAATGGTCCGGAGGTAAAGAATTATATATGGGAAGTCGAGTTTCGGCCATCGGGAAAGTTTCGGGGGTCACCGGTATTGTACCGGGACCACCAGAAGGGTCCCGGGGGTCCACCAGGTGGGGCCACCTATCCCGGAGGGCCCCATGGGCTGAAGTGGGAGGGGAACCAGCCCCTGGTGGGCTGGTGCGCCCCCTTGGGCCCCTCCTGCGCCTAGGGTTGGGAACCCTAGGGGAGGGGGCGCCTCCACTTGCCTTGGGGGGAAAGGCACCCCCATGGCCGCCCCCCCTAGGAGATCCCATCTCCTAGGGCCGGCGCCCCCCCAGGGGACCCTATATATAGTGGGGGGAGGGAGGGCAGCCGCACCCTTGCACTTGGCGCCTCCCTTTCCCCTTGCTACACCTCTCCCTCCCGCAGACGCTTGGCGAAGCCCTGCCGGGATCCATGCTGCATCCACCACCACGCCGTCGTGCTACTGGATCTTCATCAACCTCTCCTTCCCCCTTGCTGGATCAAGAAGGAGGAGACGTCACACTGACCGTATGTGTGTTGTACGCGGAGGTGCCGTCCGTTCGGTGCTAGGATCTCCGGTGATTTGGATCACGACGAGTACGACTCCCTCAACCCCGTTCTCTTGAATGCTTCCGCTCGATCTACAAGGGTATGTAGATGCACTCCTCTCTCTTGTTGCTAGATGAACTCATAGATTGATCTTGGTGAAACCGTAGGAATTTTTTTATTTTCTTCAACGTTCCCCATCAGTGGCATCATGAGCTAGGTCTATGCGTAGTTCTCTTTGCACGAGTAGAACACAAATCTGTTGTGGGCGTAGATGTTGTCAACTTTCTTGCCACTACCAGTCTTATTTTGCTTCAGCGGTATTGTGGGATGAAGCGGCCCGGACCGACCTTACACGTACGCTTACGTGAGACAGGTTCCACCGACTGATATGCACTAGTTGCATAAGGTGGCTAGAGGGTGTCTGTCTGTCCCACTTTAGTTGGAGCGGATTCGATGAAAAGGGTCCTTCTGAAGGGTAAATAGAAGTTGACAAATCACGTTGTGGCTTTTTTGTAGGTAAGAAAACGTTCTTGCTAGAATCCTATTGCAGACACGTAAAAGATGCAACAACAATTAGAGGACGTCTAACTTGTTTTTGCAGCAATTGCTTTGTGATGTGATATGGACAAAAGTTGTGATGAATGATGAATGATATATTGTGATGTATGAGATCATGTTCTTGTAATAGGAATCATGACTTGCATGTCGATGAGTATGACAACCGGCAGGAGCCATAGGAGTTGTCTTAATTATTGTATGACCTGCGTGTCAATGATTTAACGCCATGTAATTACTTTACTTTATTGCTAAACCGTTAGCTACAGTAGTAGAAATAATAGTTGGCGAGCAACTTCATGGAGATACGATGATGGAGATCATGATGATGGAGATCATGATGATGGAGATCATGATGTCATGCCGGTGATGAAGATGATCATGGAGCCCCGAAGATGGAGATCAAAGGAGCTATATGATATTGGCCATATCATGTCACTACTATTTGATTGCATGTGATGTTTATCATGTTTCTGCATCTTGTTTACTTAGAACGACGGTAGTAAATAAGATGATCCCTCATAATAATTTCAAGAAAGTGTTGCCCCTAAGTGTGCGCCGTTGCGACAGTTCGTTGTTTCGAAGCACCACGTGATGATCGGGTGTGATAGATTCTAATGTTCACATACAACGGGTGTAAGACAGATTTACACATGCAAAACACTTAGGTTAACTTGACGAGCCTAGCATGTACAGACATCGCCTCGGAACACAGAGACCGAAAGGTCGAACATGAGTCGTATGGAAGATACGATCAACATGGAGATGTTCACCGATGATGACTAGTCCATCTCACGTGATGATCGGACATGGCCTAGTCGACTCAGATCATGTAACACTTAGATGACTAGAGGGATGTCTAATCTGAGTGGGAGTTCATTAAATAACTTGATTATATGAACTTAATTATCATGAACTTAGTCTAAAATCTTTGCAAAAATGTCTTGTAGATCAAATGGCCAACGCTCATGTCAACATGAACTTCAACGTGTTCCTAGAGAAAACCAAGCTGAAAGATGATGGCAGCAACTATATGGACTAGGTCCGGAACCTGAGGATCATCCTCATAGCTGCCAAGAAAGCATATGTCCTAGAAGGACCGCTAGGTGAAGCACCCATCCCAGAGAACCAAGACGTTATGAACGCTTGGCAGTCACGTGCTGATGATTACTCCCTCATTCAGTGCGGCATGCTTTACAGCTTAGAACTGGGGCTCCAAAAGTGTTTTGAGCAACACGGAGCATATGAGATCTTCGAGGAGCTGAAAATGGTTTTCCAAGCTCACGCTCGGGTCGAGAGATATGAAGTCTCCGACAAGTTCTATAGTTGTAAGATGGAGGAAAATAGTTCTGTCAGTGAGCACATACTCAAAATGTCTGGGTTGCACAACCGCCTTTCCCAACTGGACATTAACCTCCCGGACGAGGCGGTCATTGACAGAATCCTTCAGTCGCTCCCACCGAGCTAAAAGAGCTTTGTGATGAACTACAATATGCCGGGGATGGTGAAAACTTTTCGTAAAGTATTTTCAATGCTGAAGTCAGCAGAGGTATAAATCAAAAAGGAACATCAAGTGTTGATGGTCAATAAAACCACCAAGTTCAAGAAAGGCAAGGGTAAGAAGAACTTCAAGAAGGACGACAAGGATGTTGTCGCGCCCGGTAAGCCACTAGCCGGGAAGAAGTCAAAGAATTGACCCAAGCCTGAGACTGAGTGCTTTTATTGCAAAGGGAAGGGTCACTGGAAGCGGAACTGCCCCAAATACTTAGCGGACAAGAAGGCCGGCAACACTAAAGGTATATGTGATATACATGTAATTGATGTGTACCTTACCAGTGCTCGTAGTAGCTCCTGGGTATTTGATACCGGTGCCATTGCTCATATTTGTACCTCAAAGCGGGAGCTGCGGAATAAGCGGAGACTGGCGAAGGACGAGGTGACGATGCATGTCAGGAATGGTTTCAAGGTCGATGTGATCGCCGTCGGCACGCTACCTCTACATTTACCTACAGGATTAGTTTTAAACCTCAATAATTGTTATTTAGTGCCAAGTTTGAGCATGAACATTGTATCTGGTTCTCGTTTAATACGAGATGGCTACTCATTTAAATCCGAGAATAATGGTTACTCTATTTATATGAGAGATATGTTTTATGGTCATGCCCCTATGGTTAATGGTTTATTATTAATGAATGTCAAACGTGATGTTACACATATTCATAGTGTGAATACCAAAAGATGTAAAGTTGATAATGATAGTCCCACATACTTGTGGCACTGCCGCCTTGGTCACATTGGTGTCAAGCGCATGAAGAAGCTCCATGCTGATGGACTTTTAGAGTCTCTCAATTATGAATCATTTGACACATGCGAACCATGCCACATGGGCAAAATTACCAAGACTCCGTTCCCCTGAACAATGGAGCGAGCAACCAACTTATTGGAAATCATACATACTGATGTGTGCAGTCCAATGAGCATTGAAGCTCGCGGAGGATATCGTTATGTTCTCACTCTCACTGACGACTTGAGTAGATATGGGTATGTCTACTTGATGAAACACAAGTCTGAGACGTTTGAAAAGTTCAATGAATTTCAGAATGAGGTAGAGAATCAACGTGACCAAAAGATAAAGTTCCTACGATCAGATCGTGGAGGAGAATATTTAAGTCACAAATTTGGTACGCACTTAAGGAAATGTGGAATCGTTTCACAACTCACGCCGCCTGGAACACCTCAGCGTAACGGTGTGTCCGAACGTCGTAATCGCACTATATTGGATATGGTGCGATCTATGATGTCTCTTACCGATTTACCGCTATCATTTTGGGGATACGCTCTAGAGACAGCTACATTCACTTTAAATAGGGCTCCGTCTAAATCCGTTGAGACGACACCGTATGAATTATGGTTTGGGAAGAAACCTCAGCTGTCGTTTCTAAAAGTTTGGGGATGCGATGCTTATGTCAGGAAACTTCAACCTGAAAAGCTCGAACCCAAGTCGGAAAAATGCGTCTTCATAGGATACCCTAAGGAAACCATTGGGTATACCTTCTACCTTAGATCCGAAGGCAAGATCTTTGTTGCCAAGAACGGATCCTTTCTGGAAAAAGAGTTTCTCTCGATAGGAGTAAGTGGGAGGAAAGTAGAACTCGATGAAGTACTACCTCTTGAACCAGAAAGTAGTGCAGCTCAGGAAAATGTTCCTGTGGTGCCTACACGGACTAGAGAGGAAATTAATGATGATGATCAAGGTACTTTTGATCAAGTTGTTGCTGAACTTCGTAGGTCTACAAGGACACGTTCCACGCCAAAGTGGTATGGCAACCCTGTCCTGGAAATCATGTTGTTAGACAACGGTGAACCTTCGAACTATGAAGAAGCGATGGCGGGCCCAGATTCCAACAAATGGCTTGAAGCCATGCAATCCGAGATAGAATCCATGTATGAAAACAAAGTATGGACTTTGACAGACTTGCCCGATGATCGGTGAGCGATAGAAAACAAATGGATCTTTAAGAAGAAGACAGACGCGGGTGGTAATGTTACCATCTATAAAGCTCGACTTGTCGCTAAGGGTTATCGGCAAGTTCAAGGGATTACTACGATGAGACTTTCTCTCCTGTAGTGAAGCTGAAGTCCGTCCGAATCATGTTAGCAATTGCCATATACTATGATTATGAGATATGGCAGATGGACGTCAAAACGGCATTCCTTAACGGCTATCTTAAGGAAGAACTGTATATGATGCAACCAGAAGGTTTTGTCGACCCTAAGAATGCTAACAAGGTATGCAAGCTCCAGCGATCCATTTAAGGACTGGTGCAAGCATCTCGGAGTTGGAACATTCGCTTTGATGAGATGATCAAAGCGTTTGGGTTTATGCAGACTTATGGAGAAGCCTGCATTTACAAGAAAGTGAGTGGGAGCGCTGTAGCATTTCTCATATTATATGTAGATGACATACTTTTGATGGGAAATGATATAGAACTCTTGGACAGCATTAAGGCCTACTTGAATAAGTGTTTTTCAATGAAGGACCTTGGAGAAGCTGCTTACATATTAGGCATCAAGATCTATAGGGATAGATCGAGACGCCTCATAGGTCTTTCATAAAGCACATACCTTGATAAGATATTGAAGAAGTTCAATATGGATCAGTCCAAGAAAGGGTTCTTGCCTGTATTGCAAGGTGTGAGATTGAGCTCGGCTCAATGCCCAACCACGGCAGAAGGTAATGAAGATATGAGTGTCATCCCCTATGCCTCAGCCATAGGATCTATTATGTATGCCATGCTATGTACCAGACCTGATGTAAACCTTGCCGTAAGTTTGCTAGGAAGGTACCAAAGTAATCCCGGCAAGGAACACTGGACAAGGGTCAAGAATATCCTGAAGTACCTGAAAAGGACAAAGGACTTGTTTCTCGTTTATGGAGGTGACGAAGAGCTCGTCGTAAAGGGTTACGTCGATGCTAGCTTCGACACAGATCTGGATGACTCTAAGTCACAAACTGGATACGTGTATATGTTGAATCATGTAGCAGTAATCTGGTGCAGTTGCAAGCAGAGCGTCGTGGCGGGATCTACATGTGAAGCGGAGTACATGGCAGCCTCGGAGGCAGCGCATGGAGCAATATGGATGAAGGAGTTTATCACCGACCTAGGAGTCATACCCAATGCGTCGGGGCCGATCACTCTCTTCTGTGACAACACTGGAGCTATTGCCCTTGCCAAGGAGCCCAGGTTTCACAAGAAGACCAGGCACATCAAGCGTCGTTTCAACTCCATCCATGAAAATGTTCAAGATGGAGACATAGATATTTGCAAAGTACTTACGGATCTGAATGTCGCAGATCCGTTGACTAAACCTCTTCCGCGAGCAAAACATGATTAACAGCAGAACTCTATGGGTGTTCGATTCATCACAATGTAACTAGATTATTGACTCTAGTGCAAGTGGGAGACTGTTGGAAATATGCCCTAGAGGCAATAATAAAAGGATTATTATTATATTTCCTTGTTTATGATAATTGTCTTTTATTCATGCTATAATTGTGTTATCCGGAAATCATAATACATGTGTGAATACATAGACCACAATATGTCCCTAGTGAGCCTCTAGTTGACTAGCCCTTTGATCAACAGATAGTCATGGTTTCCTGACTATAGACATTGGATGTCATTGATAACGGGATCACATCATTAGGAGAATGATGTGATGGACAAGACCCAATCCTAAGCATAGCACAAGATCGTGTAGTTCGTTCGCTAAAGCTTTTCTAATGTCAAGTATCTTTTCCTTAGACAATGAGATCGTGTAACTCCCGGATACCGTAGGAGTGCTTTGGGTGTACCAAATGTCACAACGTAACTGGGTGACTATAAAGGTATACTACGGGTATCTCCGAAAGTATCTGTTGGGTTGACACGGATCGAGACTAGGATTTGTCACTCCGTATGACGGATAGGTATCTCTGGTCCCACTCGGTAATGCATCATCATAATGATCTCAAAGTGAACAACTGTATGGTCACGGGATCATGCATTACAGTACGAGTAAAGTGACTTGCCGGTAACGAGATTGAATGAGGTATTGGGATACCTTATCGAATCTCGGGAAAGTAACATACCGATTGACAAAGGGAATTGTATACGGGGTTGCTTCAATCCTCGACATTGTGGTTCATCCGATTAGATCATCAAGGAGCATGTGGGAGCCAACATGGGTATCCAGATCCCGCTGTTGGTTATTGACCGGAGAGCCGTCTCGGTCAAGTCTACGTGTCTCCCGAACCCGTAGGGTCTACACACTTAAGGTTCGGTGACGCTAGGGTTGTAGAGATATTAGTATGCAGCAAACCGAAAGTTGTTCGGAGTCTCGGATGAGATCTCGGACATCATGAGGAGTTCCGGAATGGTCCGGAGGTAAAGAATTATATATGGGAAGTCGAGGTTCGGCCATCAGGAATGTTTTGGGGGTCACTGGTATTGTATCGGGACCACCGGACGGGTCCCGGGGGTCCACCGGGTGGGGCCACCTATCCCGGAGGGCCCCATGGGCTGAAGTGGGAGGGGAACCAGCCCCTGGTGGGCTGGTGCGCCCCCCTTGGGCCCCCCCTGCGCCTAGGGTTGGGAACCCTAGGGGAGGGGGCACCTCCACTTGCCTTAGGGGGCAAGGCACCCCCTTGGCCGCCGCCCCCCTAGGAGATCCCATATCCTAGGGTCGGCACCCCCCTGGGGACCCTATATATAGTGGGGGGGGGGAGGGCAGCCGCACCCTTGCACTTGGCGCCTCCCTTTCCCCTTGCTACACCTCTCCCTCCCGCAGACGCTTGGCGAAGCCCTGCCGGGATCCCTGCTACATCCACCACCACGCCGTCGTGCTGCAGGATCTTCATCAACCTCTCCTTTCCCCTTGCTCGATCAAGAAGGAGGAGACGTCACGCTGACCGTACATGTGTTGAACGCGGAGGTGTCGTCCGTTCGGCGCTAGGGTCTCCGGTGATTTGGATCACGACGAGTAGGACTCCCTCAACCCCGTTCTCTTGAACGCTTCCGCTCGATCTACAAGGGTATGTAGATGCACTCCTATCTCTTGTTGCTAGATGAACTCATAGATTGATCTTGGTGAAACCGTAGGAAATTTTTTATTTTCTGCAATGTTCCCCATTAGTTTGGACATCATATACACAATATTCAACACCATGTTCTTAGTTCAGACATCATATAAAATGCCCTATGTTTAGCATATAAATCACATATGTTAATTAAATGATGCGATCCTGATTATTTAGATAACATGTAGTTCAATTATGTCATGCGATCCTGTTTAGTTATTCATCATATCTTTGAATTATGTTATGCTATGCTATCCAGTTTAGATAGACATCATATATGTGAAATTATGTCATCCTATCTGTTTTAGTTAAACAATATACATGTCAACTATTTCATGCCCTCTTTTTTCCACACTATCTATTGCACCTATCTCTCATACAATGTCTGTACATTCAACTATTTTCCTGTTTATCGGCCATTTGAATTGGAGCGGGTGATGCCAGTATCTAGCAGACTAAAAACACGGTCTTCAAATAAAACAGTGCTACTTCTTGGTGGAGATAGCACCCCGGTTGTACATGCACAAGAACCAGCCCTACCACACATAACCCAAACTCTCACAGATTGTACCCCTACTGCGATGGATAGAGAACCAGCTTCACCCAATCTAACCCCAACCTCAGCCGATAGTAACCCAGTTCCTGTTGACACAATACCATCTCCACCACAGAGCTCCCAAACAAGAGCAGTTAGTAAGGCAGCTCCAGTGCCCAAAGGGCTAGTACTATCACGGCGAACCCCAACTCCACCAGTTAGTACACCTATTCCTGTGGAGGAAGCACAACCATCTAGTCGTAGTTTAGAATCTATCGCATTTGATGTTGTTAAATCGTATGCGCATATCTTCCCATCTTGGAAATATTATACTGAAGATGAAGGAAAATGCCAGTTGCAGGTGTTTGTCCAGGAGTTATGTGTAAGTAATGTTATTCATGGCAATTACTTTGCTTCGTCCCATACATCCTACCTCCATGATGGTTATAATACAACAAATTTTACCATTTTTCTCTATAGAGAAGGACCGATTTGGGAACTCAGGATGAGGTAACCTGTGCTAATACCTCTGCTATCTTCAAGAATGCTTCGTGGCAGTATCGGAATTACCTGAAGAAAACGTACTTCACCGGCAAAGAAACTCATCAAATTCCCTTACGTTCTCCTGAGACACATTTACTGGACGATGACTGGGAAGGCCTTGTTCTGTACTGGTCCCGAACCAAGAATGTGGTAAGGTCTATGAGCTCATTTTCTATTTTTAAGTATTATATTCTTGCGTCTTACTGTACTCAGTTCATGTAGAACAAGTGCCTAAACTTGAAGAACAATTGTTCTAATTGAAGATTCCGTTGCTATCATAGTTCAAAAAAGCGGTAGTCGTTAATTGTGCATTTTGCCACCGCCTTGCGCTTTACTGACCAAAGCGCATACTTATGCGCAGTTATGCACAGATTAAGCATAGTTATGCGCGATGCATTTTGCCAATGCCTAGAGCCTAGGCGCGCCTTTTTTAACTATGATAGCTTTGCTCTTGTATCACTGTATTTACTCATACAAACTTATTTTTAAATTGAAGGATCCAATCGAAACTCCAATGGCACAACAGGTATGTTCACGCGTGTTTCTTTAACAGGTTTTCTCTTATCAATAGCTCAGTTGATTTCAATTTCAATTGTGTATACAGTTGACTGGCATATCATGCACATTACTAGCATCACAACAGAACCAATAGTGTTGTTGTACATGTAGACCCGTGGCAACCATCTGAAATCTTGTTGTGCCGTGTAGTTTCCCACACTTTGTATTCTTTCACTGCTGCTTTGTCTTGAACTGATATGATTTGAACCGTGTCTCTATTTTGATTTGGCAAGACAATGCAGTGACCATAGGACGTAGATATATGTTTGTTTGATGCTTTTATTATGTACTCCCTCCATAAACTAATATAAGAGCGTGTAAAATACTAAAATAGTGATCTAAACGCTCTTATATTAGTTTACAGTGGGAGTACTAGTACTTGGCAATAGAAGACTTGGTAGTTTAATCATGTCCACCTTACTAATGAACTGGTTCACCGAAATGAGTTTCATATACTAGTACATGCTAAACTTGTTATGTGTCTGCTTGTTTCTTCTTTTAGAATGCTGACAGAATATTGGGGAAGAGTGCCTTATTAAGCAATGGTGAAGGAAGTAATGCAGATAAGGTTCAGGATAGTGATGCATCCTTGTCGGTCTCCAACAAAGGTGATAAAACAACTAAGGAAGACTATCTTGAAGACAGTGAGACGACCCCAAAGTCCTGTCTTGGTTTAGTGTTCGATTACTGGCCAGTACCGCTTGCACAAGCTATTCAAACTCACTGTTTGAATCAGTTCGGTTTCTTTAGTCTCAACTACAAGCTGAAAGCCATCGATCAGCTATGATGTGACAAGAAGCGGAAGGACTACGGAAGTCCCTGGAGCATTCAGATGCATACTTTCTGGTGCAACAACAAGCGTTGGAAGATTTTAGCGCCAAACAAGACAAAGCTAATAAGCTTGCTAAGCTTATTGCCAGCATGGTGGATACCGAGGATAAAGTTTCTTGAGCTCTTCTAAAGTTGTTTCAGTTATCCTCTTGTTTTGCTGCCGCATTTATTTGCACTGGTGGCCAATTTTGATGGCCAGTGTATGTAATATGCTGCTTTGTTCCCTATATTTGCACTGGTGGCAAACTTTGATGCCCAGTGGATGTAATATGTGTAATAGCGGTAATAGGCTAGCGTTTATTGCTTGCTTATTTATTTCCTTATTGTCTTGTTTAGTTGTTTGCTTGTAGTCACTGCAGTTCTTTTTCTGTGTTTTTCTAGTGGCCACAATAGCCTATTTTTGGTAACTAGGCCAAAATTATCATGGCAACACACGGACTATTGTAACCATGGGCCTCCTGCAGGCCGTATGTTCCATGGGCCTTCTTCCGGCCATAGGATCCATTGGCCTTCTATACGGGTCGTAGGATCCATTGGCCTTCTATACGGGCCTTCTACGGGCCTTAGGTTTCATGGGATTTCTATGGGCCATAAGTTCCATGGGCCTTCTACGGGCCGTAGGGTACATGGGCCTTCTACGGGCCGTGCGATCCATTGGCCTTCTACGGGCCGTACGATCCATAGGCCTCATATGGGCCGTAGGATCCATGGGCCTTCTACGGGGCGTATCGTCATTCCCCCAATCATGGGTCGTACTGTTCGTGGACCACAATGGGCCGTTAATAGGCCGTATTTGATAAGTCTATGTAAATAGCCCAACGGGTTTTTTTGACATGAAAACGGCCCAACGTATTAACGGTCCACAAACGGGCCGACTGCAATGACGGGCTGAATTTGGCCCACAAGCAGAAAATGACAGTAATGGGCCATATGTAACCAAATGCTACAAATGAGCCCAAGAACCAATGGGCCCTGAGAAGGCCGAAAGATAACTTGGGCAGGAGATGGCTCAACGGAATAATGGGTCGTTAATGGATATAAAGTGATATGCTGTTCATTACGGGCCAGTTTCACAACGGGCCGTTAATGGGCCAAGAGTCACAAAGGGCCTCATATGGGCCGAAAGAAGTCATTGGCCACACATGGGCCAGAAGTTAAAACAGGCTGGAATCATATTGGACGGCCCAGATGATGCTACTGGGCCTAATTCGGAGAGGTCATAACGGGCCTTGGGTTAGCGGGCTGTAAATGGGCTATATGCGAACAGGTCGTTAACAGGCTTTCCGTGGCCCGCCCGCCACCTTTTGACCAAGACAAACGGGTCGGCCTTTTCACAGGAATGGGCCTCTGTTGGGCCGTGCCACGTGTCGACGTATCATAGGCGCCTTCGGTCCAATGAGTGGATGACATCTGTCCCAACGGTGAGCCGACACGTGTTTCCTCCAGCCAATGATGATTTTACACGTGGAAAATCCCCATTGTTCGGGGCTGTTAACGGGTTATCGGATCCAAAACCGGACCCGATAGCTTAACGGTGTTCCGTTTCGGTGGATGCCACGTGTCGGTCAACCTTGACGAAAGCATTTCTGTGACGCGCGATTTATCGTCATGGAAGTGGACACTTCCGTGATGATAATTTTGGTAATGTCATGGAACACTTCTACGACAACACAGGTATGACTATCTTGATTCTGTCATAAAATCGTCATGGATGTACATGCATGACAAAAAACGCGACCTACTGTGACAAACACGTATCATCATAGAAGTGTATTTTTTTGTAGTGATGTCACCTTACTTAAAGCGTTACTCTGTTCTTTATGAACTTAATACTTTAGATGCATGGTGGATAGTGGTCGATGTGTGGAGTAATATAGTAGATTCAGGAAGGAGTCAGCCTACTTGACACAGACGTGATGCCTATATTGCATAATCATTGCCACGAATATCATCATAACTTTGCGCTTTTCTATCAATTGCTCGACAGTTTTTTGTTCACCCATCGTATTATTTGCCTTCAAGAGAGAAGCCTCTAGTGAAAAACCTATGGCCACCGGGTCTATTTTCCATCATATTTGTTTCTGATCTACTATTTTGCAATCTTTTACTTTCAGATCTATACACCAAAAACCCAAAAAATATTATCTTTCGTTTATCTATCTCTATCAGATCTCACCTTTGCAAGTGACTGTGAAGGGATTGACAACCTCTTTATCACATTGGGTGCAAGTGTTTGATCGTTTGTGCAGGTATTGGTGATTTGCGCATTCTTCTTCAACTGGATTGATACCTTGGTTCTTAACTGAGTGAAGTACTTATCTCTACTGTGCTGCATCACCCTTTCCTCTTGAAGGGAAAAACCAATGCAAGCTCAAGAAGTAGCAGGAAGAATTTTTGGCGCCGTTGCTGGGGAGACCTACGCCAAGTCAAGACATACCAAGTGCACATCATAAAACTTTCATCTCTTACATTACATTATTTGCCATTTGCCTCTCGTTTTCCTCTCCCCCACTTCTAAAATGATTTTCGAAAAGATTGGCCCTTCTTCCGTTCGTATTTTTTTTGGTTTTGGTTTGCTAGTTTGCTAGATCTGTTTTGTTATCACTATGCCTGAATCTGGGGAGATTATCATTGAAAAGGATAGTAGTAACAATGAGGGGAAACTTTGATAATTTTGCTAATATTAATCCTCATGAAGAATCTACTATCTTGCATAGTAAAAAACTTCGCATAGGTAGCGGCAATGTTATGGGAAAAGGGGTTATTCAAGCTTTCTTTACTTGTGCGGGTGCGCTACCCATGTTAGGTGGATCTATTCTCCATAAAACTAATAGTCTCATGGATGCTATATCTTTGCTTGTTGTTTAATTTGAAAGAAAATTTGTTCATACGCATCCATGCATACAAAGGATTTTTCTAGACTTCCCTAATATTGAGCATTCTTCTGTTAAACGCGCCGCCACTATATTTCTAGCCCATGAGTTTAGATTTATTATGAAAAAAGCTAGTGAATTTTTTGCGCATTATAAAGTAGATGGTGGTTGTCCTCCCAGAGAGGGGATTCTCTTTAACCAAGAATAAATAATGCGTTTGCGATCACTCGATCATGTTGCTTATAATGAAAATTTGAGAAAAAGGCTCCCTACCGATGTTTTAGTTGAAAAAATTTCTGAACTTAATGATAATTTTCTATACAAAAAAACGGATTGGTTATCTCTCTTGGAAATAAGCTCATGACATTTTGCCAAACAAACACTTACAATGATGAGTTGATCATACAATATAAGGGGCCGAAGGAGGAGTCAATACCTCCCGAGCTTGATCTTAGGGACCCTTATCCCATTAAATTTAGCCCTTTTGATTACTTTTGCTTACCACAAAGAAAACTTGCTGCTGAACGAAGGCAGTACACGACGAGCTTTCGAGATTTTCCTTATTATTACTACGACAACTTAGATCTATGTTTTTATGGCTAGCATTAAACAAGAACGCTTGTTGGTAGGCAAGCCAATTTTATTTTGTTCTTGTCTTTTTGTTCTGCTTTTCAATAAATAATTCATCTAACCTCTCGTTAGATGTTTTTTGTGTTTTAATTAGTGTTTGTTCCAAGTAAAACCTTTGGGATGGCTTACGGTGATAGTTGATTTGATCTTGCTGAAAAACAGAAACTTTTGCGCCCCGTAAAATAATTTTGGAAAATCACAGAAACGTGATTTTGATATGAATTTTTTACACAAGATTGATATAAAAATTTCCCAGGTTGTCCTAATTTTCAGAATTTTTGAAGTTATAGAAGTTTTCTAAGTTTATAGATTACTACAAACTGTTTTGTTTTTGATACATTCTGTTTTCTATGTGTTGTTTGCTTATTTTGATGAATCTATGGGTAGTATCGGGGGGTATGAACCATGAAAAATTTGTAATACAGTATATATTACACCAATATAAATAAAGAATGAGTTCACAACAGTACCGAAAGTGGTGATTTATTTTCTTATACTAACGGATCTCGTGAGATTTTCTGTTGAGTTTTGTGTTCTGAAGTTTTCATGTTTTGCGTAAGGATTTGATGGACTATGGAATAAGGAGTGGAAAGAGCCTAAGCTTGGGGATGCCCAAGGCACCCCAAGGTAGTATTCAAAGATAACCAAGAGCCTAAGCTTGGGGATGCCCTGGAAGGCATCCCCTCTCTCGTCTTCGTCTATCGGTAACTTTACTTGAGGATGTATTTTTATTCAGCACATGATATGTGTTTTGCTTGGACCGTCTTGTTTGATATGAGTCTTTACTTTTTAGTTTTCCACAATCATCCTTGCTGTACACACCTTTTGAGAGGGACGTGCATGAATCGTGATTTATTAGAATACTCTATGTGCTTCACATAATTTTTTGAGCTAGGCAATTTTGCTCTAGTGCTTCACTTTATCTTTTTAGATCACGGCGGTGGCTTTATTTTATAGAAATTGTTGAACTCTCTTGCTTCACTCATATTATTTTGAGAGTATCTTTAAACAACATGATAATTTGCTTAGATTATGAATTTAGTCCTAATATGATATGCATCCAAGAGGGATATAATAAAAACTTTCATATAAAGTGCATTGAATACTATGAGAAATTTGATTCCTTATGATTGTTTTGAGATATGAGGATGGTGATATTAGAGTCATGCTAGTGAGTAATTGTGGATTGTAGAAATACTTGTGTTGAGGTTTGTGATTCCCGTAGCATGCACGTATGGTGAACCATTATGTAACGAAGTTGGAGCATGATTTATTTATTGATTGTCTTCCTTATGAGTGGCAGCCGGGGAAGAGCGATGATCTTTTCCTACCAATCGACCCCCCTAGGAGCATGGGCTTAGTACTTTGTTTTGATAACTAATCGATTTTTGCAATAAGTATGTGAGTTCTTTATGACTAATGTTGAGTCCATGGATTATACGCACTATCACTCTTCCACCAGTGCTAGCCTCTCTAGTACCGCACAACTTTTGTCGGTGCCATACACCCACCATATACCTTCCTTAAAACAGCTACCATATACCTTCCTCAAAACAGCCACCATGCCTACCTATTATGGCATTTCCAGAGCCATTTCGAGATATATTGCCATGCTACTTCCACCATTTCATTTATTGTAACACACTTCATCATTGTCATATTGCTTTGCATGATCATGTAGTTGACACAGTATTTGTGAAAAATCCACCGTTCATAATTTTTCACACATGTCACTCTTGAGTCATTGCACATCCCGGTACACCGCCAGAGGCATTCCTATAGAGTCATATTTTGTTCTAAGTATCAAGTTGTAATCCTTGAGTTGTAAGTAAATAAAAGTGTGGCGATCTTCATTATTAGAACATTGTCCCATGTGAGGAAATCAAAATAAAAGGGGCCAAAGAAGCCCAAAAAAAAGAGGCCAAAGAAGCCAATCAAAAAAATGAGAGAAAAGAGAGAAGGGGCAATGCTACTATCATTTTTCCACACTTGTGCTTCAAAGTAGCACCATGATCTTCATGATAGAGAGTCTCTGATAACCCACAAGTATAGGGGGTCGTTTGTAGCCTTCTTCGATAAATAAGAGTGTCGAACCCAATGAGGAGCTAAAGACAGAACAAATATTCCCTCAAGTTCTATTAACCACCGATACAATTCTACGCACACTTGACGTTTGCTTTACCTAGAACAGGAATGAAACTATTTTGCAAGAATAAAACTACGAGTACTTTGCGAGAATAAAACTACGAATAAAATTCAAGGTAATAAAAGTGGATAGCTTTGTCAACAAGAAAGTCATTTGTCCCTAGGCAATCGATAACAAGTACCGGTAATCATTCTTGTAATTTTATATGAGGGAGAGGCATGAGCTAACATACTTTCTCTACTTGGATCATATGCACTTATGATTGGACCCCTAACAAGCATCCGCAACTACTAAAGATCATTAAGGTCGTGAAACCCAACCATAGCATAAAGTATCAAGTCCTCTTTATCCCATACGCAACAACCAACCTACTCGGGTTTAAGATTTTGTCACTCTTACAACCCACCATAAGCGAATAATGAACATATTGCAACACCCTACAACGGGGATCCCTCATGTTTGCGTGAGATGGAGGGCACCGTTGGATAGCACCATAAATAAAATATACAATCATACCAACCATGATCACGATTAACCCACATGACAAAACGGATCTACTCAAACATCATTGGATAGCCAAATATCATTGGGAAATAATATATGGAGTTGAGCACCATGTTTAAGTAGAGATTACAACAGGGAGAAGGGGTGTTACACCGCTGCATAGAGGCGGAGATAGTTGGTGTTGACGGTAGCAAGATTGTTGATGTAGATCGCCGTCATGATCCTAGCCTCAGCGGCACTCCGGCGTCACCGGGAGAGAGTAGGAGAGAGCGCCCTCCTCCTTCTTCTTCCTTGGCCTCCCTCCTAGATGGGAGGAGAGTTCCCCATCTGGTCCATGGCCTCCATGGCGGCGGAGGGGCAGGAGCCCCTCCGAGATTGGATCTCCCTCCCTGTTCTCTTCTGTTTCACGCTCCCCAGATCTGGCCCTTCCCTGTTTCTTAAATTCCCGGAGATCCGTAACTCTGATTTCGCTGAAATTTTTACATGATTTTTTCCATAAATTATCTTTCTTGCACCAGAAGAAGGGCCTCCACCGACCTTCTAGGTGGGCATAAGACACCTGGGCACACTTGGGCCACCAGACGCGCCCTGGTGGGTTGTGGGCACTACGGGCCCCCATTTGCGATGATTCCACCTACCAAAAATCACATAAATTCCAAAAAAATTCTTTGTAAATGTTTAGCGCATTTGGACTTTGTTTGATATGGATTTTCTACGATACAAAAACATGCAAAAAAATGGGAGCTGGCACTGGGCACTGGATCAATAGGTTAGTCCAATAAATCATATAAAAAGCTTCCAAAAATATGCGAAAGTTGTATATTATTGGCATGAAACAATCAATAATTATAAATACAATGAAGACGTATCAGTCTCCTATGTTGTCACTTTCATATACTAGTGGGAATTTTTCATTATAGAACGTGGCTTGTATATTCCAATGATGGGCTTCCTCAAATTACCTTAGGTCTTCGTGAGAAAGCAAGTTGGATGCACACCCACTTAGTTTCTTTTTGATCTTTCATAAACTTATAGGTCTAGTGCATTCGCTGCATGGCAATCCCTACTCACTCACATTAATATATATGATGGGAATCTCCAAAGCCCGTTTATAGGCCTAGTTGATGTGAGACTATCTCCTTTTGTTTTGTCTTCTCGACAACCACCATATTCTATTCCACCCATAGTGCTATGTCCATGGCTCACGCTCGTGTATCCCATGAAAGTTGAAAAGGTTTGAGAACATAAAAAATATGAAACAATTGCTTGGCTTGTCATCGGGGTTGTGCATGATTTGAATACTTTGTGTGATGAAGATGGAGCATAGCCAGACTAAAAGATTTTGTAGGGATAGCTTTCTTTGGCCATGTTATTTTGAGAAGACATGATTTCTTTGTTAGCATGCTTGAAGTATTATCCTTTTTATGTCAATATTGAACTATTGTTTTGCATCTTATGGATCTGAACATTCATGCCACAATAAAGAAAATCATATAGGTAAATATGTTAGGTAGCATTCCACATCAATTTTTTTTATCATTTACCTACTCAAGGACGAGCAGGAATTAAGCTTGGGGATGCTTGATATGTCTCCAATGTATCTATAATTTTTTTATTGTTCCTTGCTATTATATTATCTATTTTGGATGTTTTATGTGCATTAATATGCTATTTTATACTGTTTTTGGGACTAACCTATTAACTTAGAGCCCGGTGCCAATTTTTGTTTTTCCTTGTGTTTGAGCTTCATAGAAAAGGAATGATAAACGGAGTCCAAACGGAATAAAACTTCACGATGATTTCTCTTGGACCAAAAGATACCCAGGAGACTTGGAGTTCAAGTCAGAAGAGCCACGAGGCGGCGACAAGGGTGGAGGGCGCGCCCTAGGGGGGCCCTACTTTGTGAGCCCGACCTCCTGACCTAGATCTTCCTCCTATATATTCACATATATTCCCAAACTACCAGAATCATCCACGAAAACAATTTTCCACCGCCGCAACCTTCTGTTCTCGTGAGATCCCATCTTAGGGCCTTTTCCGGCATCCTGTCGGAGGGGGATTCGATCACGGAGGTCATCTAGATCAACTCTATTGCCCTTCTATTAAAGCGTGAGTAGTTTACCATAGACCTACGATTCCATAGCTAGTAGCTAGATGGCTTCTTCTCTCTCTTTGATTTTGAATACCATGTTCTCCTCAATGTTCTTGGAGATCTATCTGATGTAATCTTGTTTTGCAATGTGTTTGTCGAGATCCGATGAATTGTTGATATATGGTCACCTTATCTATGAATATTATTTGAATATTCTTTGAATTCTTATATGCATGACTTGGTATCTTTGTATTTATCTTCGAATTATCAGTTTGGTTTGGCCAACTAGATTGGTTTTTCTTGCAATGGGAGAGGTGCTTAGCTTTCAGTTCAATTTTTCATGATTTCACCAAGTGACAAAGTAGGGGTAGTGAGACACATATTGAACTGTTGCCATCGAGGATAAAAAGATGGGGTTTACATCATATTGCTTGAGTGTATTCCTCTACATCATGTCATCTTACTTAAGGCGTTACTCCGTTCTTTATGAACTTAATACTCCAGATGCATGTTGGATAGCGGTCGATGTGTGGAGTAATAGTAGTAGATGCATGCAAGAGGCGGTCTACTTGACACGGACGTGATGCCTATATTGCATAATCATTGCCTTGGATATCGTCATAACTTTGTGCTTTTCTATCAACTGCTCGACAATAATTTGTTCACCCACCGTATTATTTGCCTTCATGAGAGAAGCCTCTAGTGAAACCTATGGCCCCCAGGTCTATTTTCCATCATTGTAGTTTCTGATCTACTATTTTGCAATCTTTTACTTTCAGATCTATACACCAAAAACCCAAAAAATATTTTATATTTTGTTTATCTATCTCTATCAGATCTCACCTTTGCAAGTGACCGTGAAGGGATTGACAACCCCTTTATCACGTTGGGCGCAAGTGTTTGATTGTTTGTGCAGGTATTGGTAATTTGCGTGTTCTTCTCCTACTAGATTGATACCTTGGTTCTTAACTAAGGGAAATACTTATTTCTACTATGCTGCATCACCCTTTCCTCTTCAAGGAAAAAACCAACACAAGCTCAAGAAGTAGCACGCCAGCCCCCTGGTGCGCCATGGTGGCTGGTGTGCCCCCTGAGGCCCATGTTCGTGTGAAACCGATGCTAAAAAATCCTATAAATACATAAACCCCCAGAAATAACCCGAGATCAGAAGTTCCGCGGCCGCAAGCCTTTTTAGCAATGAAAAACCAATCGGGAGCCCGTTTCGGCACCCTGACGGAGGGGGAATCATCACCAGAGGCCATCTTCATCATCCCTATGGTGTCCATGATGAGGAGGGAGTAGTCAACCCTCGGGGCTAAGGGTTTGTACTAGTAGCTATGTGTTTGATCTTTCTCCCTCTCGTGTTCTTGACTTGGCATGATCTTGATGTATCGCGGGCTTTGTTAATATAGTTGGATCATATGGTGTTTCTCCCTCTCTATCTTATTGTGATGAATTGATTTTTCTCTTTGAGATTTTGTTCTTATCGGATTAAATAGTTTTCTAGATTTGAGAGCACTTGATATGTCTTGCATATGAATACCCGTGGTGACAATGGGGGTATTATATTGATTCACTTGATATATGTTTTGGCACTCAACTCGCGGATTCCCAAGGTGACATTGGGGTAATCTATGCATAGGGGTTGATGCACGTTTCCATCCTACTTTCTCCGGTAGAAATCTTGGGGCACTCTTTGAGGTTCTTTGTGCTGGATTGAGTATTATGAATCTGAATTTTTTTATGCATGTAGTATAATTAACTCATGGATACTTGTGGTGACATTGGAGTATCTAGGTGACATTTGAGTTGGTTGATGCGTATCATATGGTGTTATTTTAGTATGAACTCTTGGATAGATCAATCGGAAAGGATAACTTGGTGTTATTTTAGTACGAACTCTTGGAAAGATTGATCAGAAAGAATAACTTTGAGGTGGTTTCGTACCCTACAAACAATTTCTTCTTATATTCTCCGATAGATAGGAACTTTCGAATGATTCTTCATCGCACGTTGAGGAATTGTTATGTGATCTAATTATATTAGCATTGTTGAGAGATTGCACTAGTGAACTTACGGACCCTAGGCCCCATTTTCAAGCACTACAATACCGTTTGTGCTCCATTTTATCAGTTGCTGCCTTGCTGTTTTTATTGTTATTAATACAAAGACCTATATCTTCTATCCATATTCACTTGTATCACCATCTCTTCGCCAAACTAGTGCACCTATACAATTTACCATTGTATTTGTTGTGTTGGGGACACAACAGACTTTTTGTTATTTGGTTGCAGGGTTGTTTGAGAGAGACCATCTTCATCCTACACCTCCCACAGATTGATAAACCTTAGGTCATCCACTTGAGGGAAAATTGCTACTGTCCTACAAAACTCTGTGCTTGGAGGCCCAACACCTGTCTATAAGAATAAAGTTGTGTAGTAGACATCACAGCGTCGGGGCGGCGGCGAGATCCACTCCTCCTTGATGCACCAGGGCGACGGAGAGAGCCGCTGCTCCTTGACACACTAGGGCGGCGGCGAGAGCCGCTCCTCCTTGATGCATTGGGCGGTGGCAAGAGCCGCTCTTCCTTCACACGACATCCGATTTGGACGTCACAGTTGCACGACAAAGAGTGCGGAGTTGATGCTGGCACAGAGCGTCTGAGTAGGATGCTGCAGATGCGTGACAAACAGAATAGAGGGGTTGCTGGCTATGGCTTCATGGGAGCAGCGTCCCAGGTGGCGGAGCCGGGCCCTTGAGGTGGAACATGAAGCGACAGAGCATCAACTCCATCTGCTACTCGTACTCTGTGTCGAGGGCGGCGTACACCTGGCCCGCCACTGCCGGCGCGGACTGCTGCGGCGGCGGTGGAGGCGGCTGGTTCTCCTCATCGTCATAGGAGATGACGATATCCGACTTCATCGAGGAGCCGCCCGCCGATGAGGATGACGGCCCCGGAGTTCAAGGGCGGCGTCGCCACGATCTGCCTGAGCCCGCCCCCGAACCGCCAGCTGCCAGCGCCGATGCCCAAGACATGCCCATTGCTGGAGTTCTGGAGGGAGATGGACGGGAAGAGGGTTAGAGGAGGATAGATTACGATGTGGACGGTGCCAGAGCGCGGCTAGGCCATGCGAAGGGCCGGTCAGCCGCTTCAGTGTGGCGCAGCGGCCGGAGTCTGTTCCTCGAAAAGTTGCGTCCGCGGTGAAGCGATGGCGCCCGAGAGGTGGCATCAGTCAGTGCCGCCTTCCTACCTCCGGTCACCGCGACATCAACGTCAGCCGCTGCGTGCTCTGGGCCGACATGAATGCGGCGCGGTAAGCAGCGTGTGCATCAAGAGAAAAGCGCGGGAGGGGCGGATGGGTAGTTTGGGTGGGCAGGGTGGTTAGAAGTGGGCGTGGCAGTGGTCCAGACTCCCGCAAAGCACCCCCACGTTTGTCTCCGGTTTATGGGAGAAAACGCATCTAGACCGCCCTACCGACCGATGCAGACCTGCGTTGGATGGCTTCCACGGTCCGAATAGCACGGTCCGGACGTACGCGGGAGGTTTGTGGGTCGCCATTGGAGATGCCCTTAGTAGATGCCCCAATTTTTGTTAAGCAGCATGTGTAGAATGGAGAAAAAGATACTCAGGTCATGGATGACGATGTTAAGCAACAATTTTGCATCCCGTGCAGAATTATAGAACAACATAGGATGGATGGCCGCGGGGAGCGTGAACAGAGGTGATTTATGGCTGCTATATCTTGTGTGTAGAAATCAGGACCCATCATTTGTGTAGTAGTTCTCTTTTTTTAATCCATTTTTTAGCAGATGACTTGCTATTTGTTATGCTTCTGTACTGTTTAACTTCCATCCCAAAATATTTCATACATGACAATTGTATTGACCATGTTAGTCAGGGTAATGTCCACAAGACATTGGCCAAGTCAATATGATCTATGCACATAAGCTAACTTAACTTGTACCCTTGCCTTGCTTGCTGAGTTTGATTATGTTACTAATTCCGCATTTCAAGTTATGCATTGTTGATGCAATCTACTCTCCATGACTATTCAATGGACATTGCTTTGCAAACTAAATATTATTGATTGATTCTGTAGTGTTCTGTTTCAGGAGCTACTTGTGGTAGTACTACGGTAAGTTGATGTGAAATCCTCCGATCTTGTTATCAAGGTGGATATATTTGCTACTATATATTAAAAGTTGATGTGAAATCACACATTTTTTGTTATTTAGGTAGTTAAAATATTTCCACTCTTCATACTTGTACAAGCATTTTTTTAACTGAAACTTGTATAAGCATCAGATCTTGGATTATTTGAGTCTCTCTCTTCTCAAAATTATATTACATGGCAATAGTTAGTTTGATGTTGTTGATGTATCAATTCGAGTATGAGGTGATATTAGCAACACTATGAAGTGTAAATACTGTGTCCCTCCTCTATTTTTTGTATTCTTTTAGCTTAAGCTTACACTTTGTGACTGAGAGCTCAATAAAATTTCTTCAGATTTGTTAGTGCAACGAGAGAAAAT
This sequence comes from Triticum aestivum, assembly GCF_018294505.1. Lineage (NCBI taxonomy): Eukaryota > Viridiplantae > Streptophyta > Magnoliopsida > Poales > Poaceae > Triticum > Triticum aestivum. Next base: position 729,280,228 of record NC_057801.1, read on the forward strand.
AAAAACAAGATGTACTGCAACATGGAGTACTTGGACCAATTTATCTCTCGGACCCTAGGTTTGTAATATGTGACACGTACTCTATGCATGCTGCCTATGTGTGGATTTTTATTAATTTAAAGCCAGACGCTTTTTGCATCTTCATTCTAAAAGGAAACTTGGACCAGTTTATAAGATACCAAATGTTGGACAGTAGACAACTATTTCATATCAATGTTTGCTACTGACAAAAGTAGTTGTCATAGTTAACATTTCCCGCTTCATGTTTTTTCTACTGGAAAATCCAGAGCAATATATTGTATCATTCCCTATTTAAGAATATGGCCTTCCTACTACAAGGATTGTAAGGGTTTCTTACTAGCTGATCCAGTGAAGTCTTGTTGGTGTGCTTTCTTTAAATGAATTTTAAGCACTACATAAAAGAGACTAAGAAAATAGCAGTGTAGTTTCCCGATGATGCTATTGCTCTTGTTATAAAATTGGCCTACATTCTTCCCACAAACATGTAGTCTATGGAGCTGCCTGATGTGATTGTCATTTTAGTATTGTAAATTTAATAAGCTGAAACCTTTCATCCAAACAAAATGGAGAATACACATATGTTTTGGAACTAGACCTATTTTGATTGCCAATAAGAGCAGCTTTTGCATGGTAAGTGATACTCTTCTTCTCAGGTATGTTTTCTTTTCAGCATAATCATCTCCCAGTGTGTTGTATTTTGTTTTCTCCGGTGAGGGTATATTGCATGAACAATTCATTTCTTACTTCTATCTGATTGCTAGTTTGGTGACGACTTTCTGATAATTTGTATGCCTTTTTGGACTGGTCATCAGTTTCTGAAATTAAGATACTGTGATTTGGGTTGCATGAGAGACAATTGTGATCGTTTTCCTATTATGTACACTCTGTTCTACGTAATCATATTCTCAAAGGTATGTTGCCATCGAAGGTGAAGAGTAGATGTTCTGCTCTTGTGTGTAAACAATCTGTAGCTGGCAGCAAGTTTTTTCTTAACATTGTTCAATCAACTTGCCCCTGTTGATTATACAATATACAATTCCATTAAACATGCTTCTATGTTTTTTATTATAAAATACATTGGCTCATGGTCACTGAATAAACTCATGTTGACTATTGTGGGCGGAGGTGAATATGTAGATAATGTCGTGATATTGAGGTACATAAAAATGGGATCGGGGAACAAGAGAAGAGTTTGTGTTGATGCTTGCGTGAATTGTATTAGGGCACATTCTGTCCAACAGGGTTTGATTGTAAATTTTTGTTCATTACTTCAGGTGTGCATTGAGCGTACATGATTTGCTTGAAAATAACAATTGGTTCAAGTTAGGATTATATATCTAACTAGAATGACATGGACACTGCTCCATTGGCAAGGCTTGACATTTTTCTAGCTAGAAAATGGTACCTCAGGTGCGCTCAAGATGATAAATATGTTCACCTACGTTTTAGGTGCAAGTCATACGGATTCTTTGTGTCTACATTAGTAGACCTTCCAAACTATCTCATAGAGTTTATCCTGTGAGGTCGTGTCAGCCGGTTCATTGCTCGAGGCTCTATAATAGGTGAAATATAGTCAATGTCTAATTTACTCTCACATTTTGTTGTATATGGATCCAGAGCCGGTGACCAGTTCTTGTGTATGTGTGTGTTACTTAAGTGTCAATCTGTGGTGTGAAATTGACTACACGAAATATAATGTGTTTTTGATTAAGTCTGTATGGTTGAGAAGTCCATCGAGATATGGTGCTCATGTGGAAAACTATATCTGCCACTACAGGAATCAACTTATTTGCCTTCTGTCATGGCAGACGGCAAAGGCACCAAAAGCGGCCGACAAAGATCTTTGTCGTCCGCCACCGACTGCAAACCTGCCTAGCAAAGAGAGCGACGGTAAATAGGTTCTTCGCCGTCTACTTTCGCAAAGCAGACGACAAAGGACCTTTACCGTCAGTGGCGGGTGGCAAAGAGGGTGGATGGGGGGCCGTTAGGGTTTGAGCCTTCACTAGACCCCGCCCACCTCTTTTGCCGTCGGCTAGCCGAAGGCAAAGAACTGGCTGATGGCAAATAGGGTCTTTGCCATCGGCCCTTTCTTTGCCGTCGGTTTTTTTGAAGTAGATGACAAAGACTTTCTTTGTCGTCCCCAAACTGACGGCAAATATCTGACTGATGGAAAATTCTCTGTTTTCCAGTAGTGTGCAAAATATATATTTAGTACAAATTAAGATTTGAAATAGTTGTGCCCTAAGACTCCTAACTTCTTTGTATGATTATACCTGCGTTGCACATGCATGCTTACTAGTACAACCAAATATGTTTTTCGTGGCCCACCTGTGCCTGGTTTGGGGTAAGAGCATCTACAGCCGGGTGCTCCACACCCTCCTCATACGTCTGGGCGGGCCACCTGGTCATTGACTGGTCAAGAAATTTTGACCCAGAGGGCGCCTCAAATGCCCGGGCTGACCAGCACCCCTCTTATCCAGCCCAAATATGGGGCGAATATAGGGGCGCCTGGGTGCATCACACCCGGCCCACGGTGGCCCACCTGACCCCGCGTATATTCCTCCCCATCCGCTCACTGGACCAAACCCTAGACACTTCACACTCCACTCCCCTCCACTCCCCCCGCAACCCAAGCTCACCCTCGTACGTCTCCAGCATGGCGGGCAGTGGATACAACACCGACCATCCGGATCCGTCAACTGAGGTGTCATCCTATGTGAGTTGGAGGAGGCACTAGCAGTCCACATTGCACTCGGCCACTCCCGGGAGGACATTGCCCGACCGACGACAGGATCTGTCCGGCGCGACTCCATAGCATCGGCTCAATGGGCGCTCAGGTCCTCTGGGGCTGGATCATCACGGTCCCGGTAGTCGGAAAATCTCTCCTTCCCCATCACCGGTCGGGCGGACTATGAGTCCCACCGGGACCGATGTGCCCGCCGTGGGAAGGAGAGGATAAGGGTCGTCGAGGCCCATATCAAGGCGAAAATGGCGTAGAAGGCGGATGCGGCAGCGCGGGTGGCCATAGAGGAGGAAGCCATTTATGCCCACACTGTGATAGTCAATTTCGATGTGCTTGGTACGAGTATGAAAAATTGGATTAGATGAAAGATACGTCACACCAATGTTATCACACCAAAGAACCGGTGGATGCTCTTGAGAGACTCCTAACTCTCTCAACAGAGACTGTACCCAAATAAGCTCAGCCGTGGCATTGGAAACCGCCTTGTACTCGGCTTCCGTGCTACCCCGAGATATTGTGGCCTACTTGCACGCACTTCAGGCGATCAAGTTGTTACCAAAGAAGATAGCATAGCCCCCCGTTGATCGCCGGTCATCTAGGCCCCCAGCCCAATCTGCATCAAAGAATGCTGAGAGAGAACTCGAGGAGGTAGACCGAAGATGCAAGCCATAGGAGACAGTATGAGAGAGATAACGTAGGATACGCTTCACAGCTGACCGGTGTGAAGTCCGGGGAGCATGAAGATACTCGCACACACGGTTTACTACATAGGAGATGTCCGACCGTGTGATAGTCAAGTACTGCAAGCCACCAACAATATTGCGGTACTATGTAGCATCATCTGAAGGAAGCAAGGCACCATCCAAGGATGATAACCGATCAGTCGTGGACATAGGGGTGGTAGCATGCTTGCACTGCAACATACCGACACGTTGTAGAAAGTCCAAGGAATACTAATGTTGAGTGAGAGTCAGGCCAGTATGGGACTATGAAACCTCGGGACCAAGGAAGTAATGGAGAGCACCCAGATCCTTGATAGCAAAATGACCACCTAGAGCAGACATCAGACGATCAGCGGCAGTCACTAAGGAGCTGATAAGAATAACGTCATCAACATAAAATAGCAGGTACATATATAGTAACCTCAAGACGATGTAAAAAGAACAAAGACGTGTCAGCAGTGGATGGAGCAAATCAAAGACGTCAAAGAACCGAGCCAAGTCGGGCATGCCATCCACGAGGAGCCTGGTTATGTCCATTAAGCGCCTTAACAAAATGACACAAATGATGTGGACAAGCAGGATCAACAAACCCTGGAGGTTGCCGCATTTAAACCTCTTCCTCCAAGACCCCATGGAGAAAAGCATTCTAAACATCAAGTTGACGTAGATACCACCCTTTGGCAACAGCCAAGGACAGAAGCAAAAGAATGGTGGTAGGTTTAATAACTGGACTAAACGTATCCTCATAATCAAGACCATACCATTGTTAAAACCCTTTGGCCACCAACCGTGCCTTGTATCGCTCAATAGAACCATCAGCATGCTTATTTACCTTAAACACCCACTTGGAGTGGATGATGTTGACACCAGACATAGGAAGAACCAAGCGCCAAGTATCATTCCTCTGTAGTGCCTGAAACTCCTGCTCAATGGCACTGCGCAATGAGGAATCCAAAGAGCCGCCTGAAAATGTTGAGGCTCAGAAGTGGGGTCAGCATCTATCTCTGCCATACACGCCGCAACCCATGCAACCATTCCGTCAGTGCGCTCCTTCAGCCGAACAATACCACTCTAACTGTGCGTACGAGGACGCAGAATAGCGGTCGGCGGCGGTGGTGGCGACGGAGACGTGGTCGATGAAGATGACGACACAGACTGCTCCTCAGACGCAGAACCAGTCACACCAGACGACCGGCCGGGCATGGAAGGTGTGGACGCCTGCTCGGTCGATGCAAGAGGGGGTGTGCTACCTCTTGAGGATGCGTTGGTTTTTCCGTTGAAGAGGAAAGGGCGATGCAACAAAGTAGCGTAAGTATTTCCATCAGTTTTGAGAACCAAGGTATCAATCTAGTAGGAGGCTCCTCCCAAGTCCCACACTCCTACACAAACAAACAAGAACCTCGCAACCAACGCGATAAAGGGGTTGTCAATCCCTTCACGGCCATTTGCGAAAGTGAGATCTGATAGAGATAAGATGGTAAGATAAATATTTTTGGTATTTTTATGATATAGATTGAAAAGTAAAGATTCAAAATAAAGTAGATTGGAAACTTATATGATAGAGAATAGACCCGGGGGCCATAGCTTTCACTAGTGGCTTCTCTCAAGATAGCATAAGTATTACGGTGGGTGAACAAATTACCGAGCAATTGATAGAAAAGTGCATAGTTATGAGAATATCTAGGCATCACGTCCGCAACATCGAAAAGATTCTGCATCTACTACTATTACTCCACACATCGACCGACTCCTGCCTACATCTAGAGTATTAAGTTCATAAGAACAGAGTAACGCATTAAGCAAGATGACATGATGTAGAGGGATAAACTCAAGCAATATGATATAAACCCCCATCTTTTTATCCTCGATGGCAACAATACAATACGTGCCTTGCTTCCCCTGTTGTCACTAAGAAAGGACACCGCAAGATTGAACCCAAAGCTAAGCACTTCTCACATTGCAAGAAAGATCAATCTAGTAGGCCAAACAAAAATGATAATTCGAAGAGACTTGCAAAGATAACCAATCGTAGATAAAAGAATTCAGAGGAGATTCAAATACTTCTCATAGATAAACTTGATCATAAACCCACAATTCATCGGATCTCAACAAACACACTGCAAAAAGAGTTACATCAAATAGATCTCCAAGAAGATCGAGGAGAACTTTGTATTGAGATTGAAAGAGGGAGAAGAAGCCATCTAGCTAATAACTATGGACTCGAAGGTCTGTGGTAAACTACTCACAACTCATCGGAGAAGCCTTGGTTATGATGGAGAGGCCCTCCATGGTTGATTCCCCCTCCGGCGGAGCGCCGGCGAAGGCTCCAAGATGGGATCTTGCGGATACAGAAGGTTGCGGCGGTGGAAATAGATTTTCGTGGTGCTCTTGGATGGTTTCGAGGTACGAAGATATATATATGCGAAGGAGGTAGGTCAGGGGAGCCACAAGGGGCCCACGAGGTAGGGGGCACGCCCACCCCCTTAGGGCGCGCCAGCCACCCTCGTGGCCGCCTCGACTGCTTCTTGACAAACACTCCAAGTTTCCTGGATTGCGTTTGTTCCAAAAAGATCGCTCCCGAAGGTTTCATTCCGTTTGGACTCCATTTGATATTCCTTTTCTGCGAAACACTGAAATAGGCAAAACAACAATTCGGGTTGGGCCTCCGGTTAGTAGGTTAGTCCCAAAACTGATATAAAAGTGTAAAGTAAAGCCCACAAACATCCAAAAAAGGTAATATAATAGCATGGAACAATCAAAAGTTATAGATACATTGGAGACGTATCAAGCAACCCCAAGCTTAATTCCTACTCGTCCTCGAGTAGGTAAATGATAAAAATAGAATTTTTGCTGTGGAATGCTACCTATCATATTTCTCAATGTAATTTTATTTATTGTGGCATGAATGTTCAGATCCAAATTATTCCAAATAAAAGTTCATATCGACAAAAGAATAATAATACTTCAAGCATACTAACAAAGCAATCATGTCTTCTCAAAATAGCATGGCTAAAGAAAGCTATCCCTACAAACTCATATAGTCTGGCTATGCTCTATCTTCATCACACAAAATATTTAAATCATGCACAACCCCAATGACAAGCCAAGCAATTGTTTCATACTTTAATGTTCTCAAACTTTTTCAACTTTCACGCAATACATGAGTGTGAGCCATGGACATAGCATTATATGTGGAGTAGAATGGTGCTTGTGGAGAAGACAAAAAGGAGAAGATAGTCTCACATCAACTAGGCGTATCAATGGGCTATGGAGATGCGCATTAATAGATATCAATGTGAGTGAGTGGTGATTGCCATGCAACGGATGCACTAGAGCTATAAGTATATGAAAGCTTAAAAAGAAACTAAGTGGGTGTACATCCAAATTGCTTGCTCATGAAGACCTATGGCATTTTTAGCAAGTCCATCATTGGAATATACAATCCAAGTTCTATAATGTAAAATTCCCACTGGTATATGAAAGTGACAACATAGGAGACTCTCTATCATGAAGATCATGGTGCTACTTTGAAGCACAAGTGTGGAAAAGGATAGTAACATTGTCCCTTCTCTCATTTTTGTTTGGTGTGCTTCTTTGGCCTCTTTTTTATCTGGGCTTCTTTGGCCTCTTTTTTTTATAAAGTCCGAAGTCTCATCCCGACTTGTGGGGGAATCATTGTCTCCATCATCCTTTCCTCACTTGGGAAAATGTTCTAATATGAATATCATCACACTCTTATTTACTTAGAACTCGATAATTACAACTCAATACTTAGAACAAAATATGACTCTATGTAGATGCCTCCGGCGGTGTACCGGGATATGCAATGAATCAAGAGTGACATGTATGAAAGAATTATCAAGGTGGCTTTGCCACAAATACAATGTCAACTACATGATCATGCAAAAGCAATATGACAATGATGGAGCGTGTCATAATAAACGAAACGTTGGAAAGTTGCATGGCAATATATCTCGGAATGGCTATGGAAATGCCATAATAGGTAGGTATGGTGGCTGTTTTGAGGAAGGTATATGGTGGGTGTATAGTACCGGCGAGAATTGTGCGGCACAAGAGAGGCTAGCAATAGTGGAAGGGTAAGAGTGCGTATAATCCATGGACTCAACATTAGTCATAAAGAACTCATAAACTTATTGCAAAAATCTACAAGTTATTGAAACAAAGTACTACACGCATGTTCCTAGGGGGATAGATTGGTAGGAAAATACCATCGCTCGTCCCCGACCTCCACTCATAAGGAAGACAATCAAAAAATAAACCATGCTCCAACTTCATCACATAACGGTTCACCATACGTGCATGCTACGGGAATCACAAACTTCAACACAAGTATTCCTCCAATTCAAAATTACTCCACTAGCATGACTCTAATATTACCACCTTTTTATCTCAAAACAATTATTAAGCATCAAGTTGACCATAGTATTCAATTCACTTCCTATGATAGTTTTTGTTATACTCAACTAGGATGCCCATCATTCTAGGACCAATTTTATAACCATAGCAAATACCATGGTGTTCTAAAAGACTCTCAAAATAATATAAGTTAAGCATGAGAGATCAATAATTTCTTCAAAATAAAACCACCACCGTGCTCTAAAAATATATAAGTGAAGCACTAGAGCAAAATTGTCTAGCTCAAAAGATATAAGTGAAGCACATAGAGTATTCTAATAAATTCCGAATCATGTGTGTCTCTCCCAAAAGGTGTGTATATCAAGGATGATTGTGGTAAACTAAAAAGCAAAGACTCATATCACACAAGACGCTCCAAGCAAAACACATATCATGTGGTAAATAAAAATATAGCTCTAAGTAAAGTTACCGATAGACGAAGACGAAAGAGGGGATGCCTTCCGTGGAATCCCCAAGCTTAGGATTTTGGTTTTCCTTCAATATATTGGGGTTCCATGGGCATCCCCAATCTTAGGCTCTTGCCACTCCTTATTCCATAGTCCATCTTTACCCAAAATTTGAAAACTTCACAACACAAAACTCAACAGGAAATCTTATGAGCTCCGTTAGTGCAAGAAAGAAAAACCACCACTTAAGGTACTATAATGAACTCATTCTTTATTTATATTGGTGTTAAACCTACTGTATTCCAACTTCTCTATGGTTCATACCCCCCGATACTAGCCATAGATGCATCAAAATAAGCAAACAACACACGAAAAACAGAATCTGTTAAAAACTGAATGGTCTGTAGCAATCTGTAACTTTTGAATACTTCTGGAACTCCAAAACTCCTACCAAAATAGTAAGTCTTAGGTAATTTGTATATTGATATAATTCAAGAAGAATCAACTCAAAATCTCATTTCTGTGATTTATTGAATTGTTTCTCGTGAGCGCAAAGTTTCTGTTTTTCAGCAGAATCAAATTAACTTTCACCCAAGATGATCCTATAGGTTCTACTTGGCACAAACACTAATTAAAACATAAAAACACATATAAACAGAGCCTAGATGAATTATTTATTAATAAACAGAAGCAAAAAGTAAGGAACAAAAATAAAATTGGGTTGCCTCCCAACAAGCGCTATTGTTTAACGCCCCTAGCTAGGCATAAAAGCGAGAATAGATCTAAGTATTGCCATCTTTGGCATTCAATTCATAAGTGGCTCGCATAATAAATTCATAAGGTAATTTAATTTTCTTTCTAGGAAATTGTTCCATGCCTTTCCTTAACGGAAATTGGAATCGAATATTTCCTTCCTTCATATCAATAATTGCACCAATTGTTCTAAGGAAAGGCCTACCAAGTATAATAGGACATGAAAGATTCCAATCTATATCAAGAACGATAAAATCTTCAAGCACATAATTCCTATTTGCAACAATAAAAACATCATTAATCCTACCCATAGGTTTCTTAATTGTGGAATCCGCGAGGTGCAAATTTAAAGAGCAATCATTAAATTCACAGAAACCAAGCATATCACATAAAGTTTTTGGAGTCGTGGAAACACTAGCACCCAAATCACACAAAGCATAGCATTCATGATATTTTATTTTAATTTTTATTGTAGGTTCCCACTCATCATATAGTTTTCTAGGGATAGAAACTTTTAATTCAAGTTTTTCTTCATAAGATTGCATCAAAGCATCACTGATATGTTTAGTAAAAGCTTTATTTTGGCTATAAGCATGAGGGAATTCAACACGGATTGCAACAAGGAAATAACATCTATTAAAGAACAATTATCATAATTAAATTCCTTGAAATCCAAAGTAGTGGGTTCATTGCTATGTAAAGTTTTAATCTCTCCAATCCCACTTTTACCAATTTTAGCATCAAGATCAAAATACTCCAAATCATTGGAACACCTTTTTACTAAAGTTGATTCATCTCCAGTCCCATCATTATTAAGATTCATATTGCAAAACAGGGATTTAATAGGAGACACCTCAATAACTTTTAGATCTTCATCATTATTTTCATGAAAACTAGAAGAAATAGCTCTTACAAAGCAATCTTTCTTAGCATGCATCTTAGCGGTTCTTTCTTTGCACTCATCAATGGAAATTATCATGGCTTTGGGAGACCCATTGATATCATGATTAGGTGGAATAGATCTAAGTTTCAAAGAATCAACATCAAGAGAAATTTTATCCATGTTCCTTGCCAATTCATCAACTTTAAGCAATTTTTCTTCAAGCAAAGCATTGAAATTCTTTTGAGAATTCATAAATTCTTTAACACTAATCTCAAAATCAGAGGGCATCTTATTAAAATTTCCATAAGAGTTGTTATAGGAATTCCCATAATTATTGGAGGAATTACTAGGAAACGGCCTAGGATTAAAGTTTCCTCTATAAGCGTTATTACCAAAATTATTCCTACCAACAAAATTCATATCCATAGATTCATTATTATTCTCAATCAAAGAAGACAAAGGAATATTATTAGGATCAATAGTGGCACTTCTAGTAGAAAACAATTTCATAAGTTCATCCATATTTCCCCTCAAAACATTAATTTCTTCTATAGCATGAACCTTTTTACTAGTAGATCTTTCGGTGTGCCATTGAGAATAATTTACCATAATATTATCTAGGAGTTTAGTAGCTTCTCCTAAAGTGATTTCCATAAAAGTGCCTCCTGCGGCCGAATCTAAAAGATTTCTAGAAGCAAAATTCAATCTGGCATATAAAATGTGTATGATCATCCATAAATTCAAACCATGTGTAGGAAAATTACGTATCATTTCATACTCTCCCAAGATTGTGCAACATGCTCATGATCAAGTTGCTTAAAATTCATAATATCGTTTCTAAGAGGGATGATCTTAGCGGGAGGAAAATACTTAGAGATAAAAGCATCTTTGCACTTATTCCACGAATCAATACTATTTTTAGGCAAAGATGAAAACCAAGTTTTAGCACGATCTATAAGTGAAAACGGAAACAACTTCAATTTAACAATAGCATTATCCATGTATTTCTTCTTTTGCATATCGCACAAATCAACAAAATTATTTAGATGAGTAGCGGCATCTTCACTAGGAAGGCCGGAGAATTGATCTTTCATAACAAGATTCAACAAAGTAACATTGATTGCACAAGATTAAACATCATTAAGAGGAACAATCGAAGTGCTAAGGAAATCATTATTATTGGTATTGGAAAAGTCACATAATTTAGTATTATCTTAAGCCATTGTGACAAGCAATCCAACACACAAGCAAACAAGAAACAAGTGAAAAAGAAGCAAATAGAAAAGAGAGGGGGAATAAAACGGCAAAGGTGAAGCGGGGGAGAGGAAAACGAGAGGCAAATGGCAAATAATGTAATGCGAGGGAGATGAGTTTGTGATGGGTACTTGTTATGTCTTGACTTGGGCGAAGACCTCCCCGGCAACGACGCCAAAATTCCTTCTTGCTACCTCTTGAGCATGAGTTGGTTTTTCCCTTGAAGAGGAAAGGGTGATGCAGCAAAGTAGCGTAAGTATTTCCCTCAGTTTTTAGACCCAAGGTATCAATCCAGTAGGAGGCTCCTCCCAACTCCCACGCGCCTGCACAAAGAAAAAAGAGCCTCGCAACCAACGTGACAAAGGGGTTGTCAATCCCTTCATGGCCACTTGCAAAAGTGAGATCTGATAGAGATAATATGGTAAGATAAATATTTTTGGTATTTTTATGATATAGATTGAGAAGTAAAGATTGCAAAATAATGTAGATTGGAAACTTATATGATAGAGAGTAGACCCTGGGGCCAGAGGTTTCACTAGTGGCTTCTCTCAAGATACCATAAGTATTACGGTGGGTGAACAAATTACTGTCGAGCAATTGATAGGAAACTGTATAGTTATGAGAATATCTAGGCAGGATCATGTATATAGGCATCACGTCCGCAACAAGTAGTCGAAATGATTTTGCATCTACTACTATTACTCCACACATCGACCGACTCCTTCCTGCATGTAGAGTATTAATAAAGTTCATAAGAATAGAGTAACACATTAAGCAAGATGACATGATGTAGAGGGATAAACTCAAGCAATATGATACAAATCCCATCTTTTTATCCTTGATGGAAACAATACAATACGTGCCTTGCTGCCCCTGCTTTCACTTGGAAAGGACACTGCAAGATTGAACCCAAAGCTAAGCACTTCTCCCATTGCAAGAAAGATTAATCTAGTAGGCCAAACAAAAATGATAATTCGAAGAGACTTGCAAAGATAACCAATCATACATAAAAGAATTTAGAGGAGATTCAAATACTTCTCATAGATAAACTTGATCATAAACCCACAATTCATCGGATCTCGACAAACACACCGCAAAAAGAGTTACATCAAATAGATCTCCAAGAAGATCAAGGAGAACTTTGTATTGAGATCCAAAGAGAGAGAAGAAGCCATCTAGCTAATAACTATGGACCTGAAGGTCTGTGGTAAACTACTCACAACTCATCGAAGAGGCCTTGGTGATGATGGAGAGGCCCTCCGTGGTCGATTCCCCTTCTGGTGGAGCACCGACGAAGGCTCCAAGATGGGATCTCGCGGATATAGAAGGTTGCGGTGATGGAAATAGTTTTTCGTGGTGCTCCTGGATGGTTTCGGGGTACTAAGATATATATAGGCGAAGGAGGTAGGTCAGGGGAGCCACGAGGGGCCCACGAGGCAGGGGGCGCGCCCACCACCTTAGGGCACGCCGGCCACCCTCGTGGCCGCCTCCACTGCTTCTTGACATCCACTCCAAGTTTCCTGGATTGCGTTTGTTCCAAAAATATTGCTCCCGAAGGTTTCATTCTGTTTGGACTCCGTTTGATATTCCTTTTCTGTGAAACACTGAAATAGGCAAAAAACAGCAATTCGGGCTGGGCCTGCAGTTAGTAGGTTAGTCCCAAAAATGATATAAAAGTGTAAAGTAAAGCCCATAAACATCCAAAACAGGTAATATAATTACATGGAACAATCAAAAATTATAGATACGTTGGAGACGTATCAGGACGCCGGCACGGGTGAGGACGCTGGCTCGGCCGGCGCGTCGGGAAGCTGTGCCTTGCTCGGCCAGACCTGTCGGCAGGCCAGGTGACGGAGGGACATCACGAGCGGGCTCGACGGACATCCGAGGGGACGCGGGTGGCTGTGCATCTAGAAGCTCGAGGCGTGCTCCGCGCCCAATACCTGCACCATGGTTAGGTAGCAACAAGGGGGTATATGCAGGATCAACAGATTGACCAAGCGAAGGAAAAGCGGATTTCTCAGGTGTAGTGGGAGTGGTGGAAGTGACCGGAAGTGCGAAAAATACATTGTCATCAAACACCACATCATGTGAGATGTAGACGCGGTTAGAGGGAAGATGAAGACTCATGCACTAGCCAACGCAACCAAAAGTCCAAACTGATGGCAATCACTAGGCAATCCACATATACATTTTAACACTCCCTCTCACGTGTGACATGGGAAGTCAACACATGAATAGTCTCAAGAGGTATGGCTCAAGAGACAAGAGGCCTATACATAGACACAAAGGGGGGCAGCAGCAAATTTTGGATAAATTGCGAAAGGTTGGACTTGAACTCGAGACCTTAGGCTCCGATACCATGTTAAATGTAGTATTTTGGGAAACTCCTCGACACCCATAACGGATGTGGCTACACACACACACACACACATACATATATATATATATATATATATATATATATATAAACACTATTCTGATCACAACCAGAACTTCCTGAGTTACACGCTTGAACTTCCCTCTGTACGAACCCGGCCTTCGAGCTATCTTCGCAACTATGTCTCCCCGCGCGAATTTTTCTGGTTGGTCGTGTTCTATGTGATGCAAGTGTAATCTACAAACTGTTTCTAGCAACTAAATGTCCGTTTTAAATATGAATCTCACTTGTTGGCGGATTTGCTCTCTAGTCGTGATGAAACATGCCTATGTTGCAATTTTACTGCCCGAGTTGTTCGACCTGAACTTCCCTCTGTTTTACATTGAACTTCCCCCAACATTACCCAAATGGGGCTTGAGATATACCATTGGAAAGCCATGGAGACGAGCATCATGACACAAGTTAATTTTTTGGCAAAAGCTACGCGGTTTAAGAGCACTTTTGAAAACCGTTTTTCCTTCACAAAAAACGTGAACCGTATTTTAAATCGCATTTCTAAACTGTTTATCGGAATGAGGCAAATAATATGGGGTTGGAAAGCTACTGCAAAACCGCTCCTTCCACATGTTAAAAGTTTTCTCTAATTTCTTGTGGATAAAAAGTAATTTGGAAAATCGTAAAATTTCACAAACCTAATAGCCGAGTTCGTATTTTCGATGTCATTCCTAAACGGCTAATCCAATTGAGGCAAATGGTATGGCGTTGGAAAGCTTATGAAATTGCGCTACTTTTACATGTTAAAAGTTTTTTCTAATTTGCAACGTTTAAAAAGTAATTCAGAAAACAATACAAGTACCACCGAGTTTGTATTTTTGAGCTATTTTTTAACCATACATCCGAATGCAGCAAATGATACGGTGTTGGAAAGCTTGAGGAAATGCGAAACTTTTTTGTATATAGTGTTTCTCCCAATTCCTTACGGTTTTAAGTCAAATTTGAAAATGGCTAAAACATATTTCACCGTATTTTCTACAAACTTTATCGGATTGGGGCAAATAATATACTGTTGAAAATCTACAAAAAATGTGAAAAAATTCATGTTGATGGTTTTCTCTAATTCCTAGCCGTTTTCAAGTAATTTCGAAAATGGTGAGATCATTCGTTCTGCCTCTATCGTGAAACAGATTCTTCGAAAATGCACCGCGTGAAGAACTTGAACTTCTGGGCATGTCTACTTGAACTTCACTTTGTTTTTCACGCGCTTTTTTGTTTGTAGCTCTCCATGCACTGCTCGTAGCTCTCCATCCACTCACCGGAATTGAGCAAGTGATATACCGATGGAAAGCTGTTGTAAACACGCAACTTTTTCGTGTTGATCATTTTTTCATACTCGCGGTGATTTGAAAAGTTTTTCATCTGAAATTCATTCAACATAGTAGGTGAACTTCCTGCTGTTTTCACATTGAACTTTTGTGACGTATTTTCGTTTGTAATTTTCTAATCCATTCGTTAGTGTTACACAAAATATATCTCTTTTGTACAAATCTCTATCACAATAATTTTTTTAACTTTCTATGACCGAGGACTTGAACTTATAACAACAACAAATTTGGAACTTGCCTTTTAATTCATTTTCTCATATTAAACTCACACCGTGTAGTACATGAAATTTTTTCTTATAATTTAATTTTTTTATTTTCTTTTTTTGAAATCAAGTTGCTCCCAAATAATAACTGAACTTCTTTTTAGATTGAGAGAATTATTTTCAAACGCAAAAAAACAATTTCCTTTTTTGTGTTTCGAACATGGAAATACAAGGTGAACCTATCTCGCAAGAATTTTTGAACTTTTCAAGACAGTGCACTTTAACTTCTTTCAACAAACCTTTTAAGCTTTTATTTTTCTATACTTTTATTCTCACCTCAAATGCATTCCTTGTAGTACTTGAACTTCTCTGTTATTTTAATTTGAACTTCCTAGTTTTATTCTTTAGTAACGAGGATAATCGAGTTTTTTGAACTTCTTGGTTTTATCTTTAAATAATGTGAAAAATCTGAAATTTTTTTAGACATCGAACCTCACCATTTTTAAAATTTTGAACTTCTTAGTTTTCTTGATTAGTAACGTGGAAAATGCTTTTTTTATATAAACAATGATACCGCACCATTATATTAATTTGTACTTCTATTTTTTATACAATGGGGAAAATCAGTTTTTATACAATCTTTTTGAAATGCTCCTCTTTTTAATTTGAGCTTCTCTGATTTTGTTACAAACGGGGAAAATTCGTTAGAAAGATTTTTGAACTACTTTTTTGGAACTTCTTGCTCAAGTTTTTGAACTTCCAAATTTGTCTTTTAGATATTAAAAACTTCATTTTTTTAACTTTGACCTGCTTCCGTTTTTAAATTTGAACTTCTTACAGAATTTTGTCGCGACATTTTATGCATGTTTTGCTTTTTGGTGAAATGGCCTAGGCGGTCCCTTTTTTTTTCATTTGATCATTTTTCTTCTGTAAGTGGTACACGTGAACTTCAAAAATTCTGAAACTTGAACTTCGCTTGCTATTTTTTTATTGAAACTCCATAGTTTTTATTCTTTGAATTCCATGATTTTTTTTGTTTACATTTTTGGTTTGAACTTCGATGTTCGTTACACCTGAACTTCCGAAATCACAACTTTTTATACACATTTTCCATTTAATCCAACATGGGTAAAAATAATAGGAAAATTTGGATCAATTCTCATAAGCAATAGCACAAACATTTAGAGGGCGCCCATAATAGTTTTTTTTGTTCTATTCAGTGTACTACACACATGCACATACACATCACATCCACACAAAAATTTGGCTTTCCTAAAATTTTATTCACCGGTGATTTTGACCTTCTGCAACAAAAGTTACAAATTTTTTTCTGAGGGAAATTGACATCAACAAACCATGTATGCCATAATAGGTTTGCATAGTAACGCTATATTTGCATTGGTATCTTGTTAAATCAACATAAGCGCACTCATTTTTTTCCGAGAACGAGAAGTGATTAAGTTAGTGTTCGTGAAATCTCAACTTTTTGAACTTTTCTTCAGCTTCACGGTTGTGCTACAAGAACAAAAAGGAGACAATGTGCAAATATCCACAAGAAGAAATGGTTGCAGTGTCTCTCTCACCATGGAATGCCTCCCAGAAAAAATGCCTCCATGGTCCAAACACTGGTGCATCTGCAGTTCAGGAGGGAGCAGAGGAGCCGTGCTCGCAGCAGCATGTTATAGCCACACATATGGGTAGAAGGCGGACCTGCAGGACCGCACATGGAGCTGAACGAGGTTGTGGCTGCTGGAGGGCGTGTTGGAGTGGGACTACCGAGGTTCGGCGGCCGGGCTCACGCGACGATGAACAGGGGAAGGAAGTGGAGCTAAGGGCGCCGAGCATGAGCCGCGTGGGCGTCGAGGAATCGTGCGGCTGACGTTGGGCGCGTGGGAATCCCCTTCCTCTATCTGGATCAGGCGAGTGGAAAGGGATCCATGGTCCTGGAGGCACGAGGCAATGAGATCCAATCGCGTAGCCGAGATCCGGCAACGGTAGGAGCTCGCAGGGTTGCGCCGACGGGATGAGGTGGTGCGGGTGGCGTGGCCACCGGCGATGGCTTCGATGGCCGGCAGTGTGCGGACGTGGGTGTCGCGGCTCCGGCGACCAGCAGAGGGTGGGGCGCTGGGGTTGGGGAGGCCGGCAACAGGAGGGTTCATTAGGGTAGGGGAGGGCAGCGGGAGGCGCGTTGGGCCGGGGGGTGGCTGTGGTGGGCGGCGTGCTGTGGCCCAGGGGCCAGCGGTGGGAGGTGCGCTAGAGCTAGGTGGCCGGCGGCGGGAGGTTGTCGGGCAGAGGTGCTGCCGGAGGTTGAGGGAGGGGGTGGAAGGTCGTGGCCTGGGGAATGGGCCGGTCGGAGGGATTTGATGGGCAAGCCAGCTTTTACTTTTTTGCGTCTCAGGAGTTCGGGAATGTCTCATCGGGCGCTATTCGTCACCCTGGATGAGAAATAGTTATTCTTCACCCCTATCTATTTTGACATCAATCCACCGTATTTTTATGTTTTGTAATTATTTTCTTATTTTATGTAAAAAGAGAATGTAAGAAAATATATACTCGC
The DNA here is from genome assembly GCF_018294505.1 of Triticum aestivum. Lineage (NCBI taxonomy): Eukaryota > Viridiplantae > Streptophyta > Magnoliopsida > Poales > Poaceae > Triticum > Triticum aestivum. The sequence goes on from NC_057801.1 coordinate 729,297,949, forward strand.
CGTAAAATATATTTTATATTACGTAAAATTACAAATGTAAAAACATAGTGTAAAACATACATAAAATGCGCTTTTCTGATTTTATAATCTATATTTTTGTTTTCATATACCAAATTTTACATAGTGAATCTGTATAAATGTAACTATTTGTATTTCAGACGTAATTTATTTATGAAGCGATTGTAAGATTACCTCGGTATATATATATATATATATATACTTCATGTACCCATATATATATATATATATATATATATATATATATATATATATATATGGGTACATGAAGTGTATAGTATAATATACAAGACATATATAGAAGCCAGGTATAAATACAGTCTAACAATAGGTGTAATACTATGAATTTGGGTTTTGCTAATTGAGGTATCCGGATAAAAATCCCGTACGCGCTGGATTTGACATATCTTACTACCCAATACCTCCAAAGTGCACGCGCACTAAACGGAGAGAACGAGCGGCCGAGGGAGAGCCGCTCGATCTCGTCCCGATCGACAGCGCGGGGTGTCCAGGTGTCCCCTGGTCGGGTGGTGGAGTCGTGCCGCTCTGACCCGCACGTGGACCGGTCGCCTGGTCCGATTGCACCGCTCCGCGCGAGATAAGCCTCCCATGGGACCCACATGTCATAGAGGATGAGTTAGTTCCCCAGCGTATCAGCCGTCATGCGTAGTGGGCGGCGGTTTCAAATTTCGTGCCATTACCCCGTCCATCCGCCGCCTATCGCGGCTCATTCCTCCTCTTTCCCCCTTGCTTTTGCCGTTGGTTGGTGCTCGGAGGCGGTTCCAAATCCGCCGGGTTGTGGTCGACTGCGGGGCGCGCCGCGAGGGTCATCGTTCGCGGTGGCACATGTACTGCTCCTACGCGCGCTCCCTGTTCTTCGTCCCTGCTTGCTTCTCCACTCGCCTGCCTCCTTTTTTCTGGTGAGGTCGCATGTTTTCCGGTGAGGTCGCGGTCATTGTCAGGGAGGTCGAGGTAGAGGTTGAACTCAAGGTCGCGGTCGGGGTTAGGGAGGTCGAAGTCATTTTTCGGCGAGGTTGAGGTCAACCCCGCGGACTATTTCGATTGGGAAACCACCGGATTGGCAGGGGTGGGCTAGGGTCGTGCTCATCCTGTTGTTTTTGTGTTGCAATAAGGAGAGAGCTCATGCATATACGTGCGGGATGAGTGGTTCAGTTAGGATGAGTGGTTCGCGGCGATAGAGCCTCGTCTGTGGATTGTAGCCTCGAGGGTGGATCTGGCGTTTTTGATGAGTGTTTTTCCCCCGCGGTGTGCAGCTCTGTTTCCCCTTGCGTGCAAATTAGGAGCAATAGTAGACCATTTTTGAGATAATATAGCCAATGTGCCAGGCTTGTGGTGGTTCTGTTGGGTCATGTGCTTTCCCCTATTGTGTGTAATTAGGGACCATTACTGGTGCAAATTAGTACCTATGCTTGCCAATTTCCCAACATTCTCTAACCAAGCTGCCAGCCTTTGTGATTAATCTGGTGGTCCGTGTGTTTTCCCGCTGCCATGTGCAACTAGGAACCCTTGTTTGTGCAATTTAGCACCAATGCTTGCCAATTTTTGCAATATACTCTACCCAATCTGCCAGCCTTGTGGTGGATGTGCTGGTCCACGTGTTTTATTCGGCTGTGTGCAAATAGATATCATCACTTGTGCAAATTAGTACCAATGGTTGACAATTTTCCAATATAGTCTACTTATTTTTCTGCCAGCCTTTGTGCTGGATCTGGTCGTTCATGTGTTTTTCCCCTGCTGTGTGCAACCAGGCACCCTTGTTTGTGCAATTTAGCACCAATGCTTGCCAATTTTCCAATATGGTCTAACCAATCTGTCAGTCTTGTTGTGTATGTGGTTGTTCATGTGTGTTTCCCCTGCTGTGTGCAACCAGGGGCCATTATTTGTGCAAATTAGTTCCAATGCTTGCCAATTTTTTGGATTGGGCATCTTCTTGCCTTAGTGAAACTAGTTGGCTTATAAGTTGTGGAGTTGCACAAGGCTGACTGCCCAGTTGGCTGCATCACTTTACTAGTTAGCTGTCCTGCTTATGTGTAGAGGTTTGCAGATCAAAGCAAGCTTTTATGTTTTCTCTACTTCATTTGTGCATCTTCTAACTATGTTTTCTTTTCTTGTATTTCCCCCACAGGCTAAAATGCTTATAATAGGAGGAGAAGTTTATGGCAATGAAGGAGATGCATTTTTCTCATTTTTTCTGCATATTTGAGTTGTTTTCAACTTATCCATGTATGCTTATGTCCTTTTCTTTCATGTTTTTTTGGTTGCTTAATTAGGGTTCTGGAAGTCAGTCCCTTCGCCGGAACTCAAAGCGTGCTGCTAATCGCCAGCCACGCCCAAAACGTAGTGTTGAGCAGGGAGAGGAAGTTGAGGTAAGGACATACTGATTACACATTCATCTTATTTTGGGTCATATAATAATTTTTTCCCATACCCATGTTATTTTCATTTTCTTAGGATGTTGATTGGTTACACACTGGTAGTCTTCAGTTGCCATGATGAGCTTTCTTAGTTGCACAAAAACATCGTATTAGTTGTCATGATCTGTTTTATGTTTATATAGTTTTTGCAATACTGGTCCACATGATCATTGCTAGTTTTTTCACAGTCCAGATTTCTGTCCTATGTTTAATTTTTTATTATTTTTCATCATCAGGCCAGCGGTGAAGGAGTTGAGGTGGCTGCCCGGGAAGATGTGGAGCAACCATCACAAGCTAGCAGGTTAAGGGCATCACCAGGGCGGTTTGCGAAGTTCAACAGCTTGCTATCCCCGCCACAAAAGTCTGAGCTAGTTTCAAGGTTGTTTGGGGGCCTCTTGAACTTATTAGATACACTTCCAGGGGACTTTAGTAAATTCCTGGTGCAGTCCTACCAGCCAGAGACCTCTGAAATGGTGTTCCCAGGCAAGGGAAGTGTCCATGTCGATGTTGATAGTGTTCAAAGGGTATTTGATCTTCCTAACAGGGGTCAAAAAGCCAGATATAAAGTTGACAAGGATACAACTAGGAGATTCAGAGAGACTTTCAACATACGTGGAGATTCTCATCCCCAGATCAATACATGGACCAAGATGATTAAGGATATGGGGGTAGAACGGATGACACATTCTTTATGGCCTAGCTTGCAGTTGCATTCAGCACTTTCCTAGCACCAACCACGACCTTGAGGCTGAGCCCAAAGTGCTATGGACTTGTGCTAGATCATGAAACCTCAAGAACACAAACATCTGCCTTTTTGTAGCAGAACACATTAATGAAGCTTTCCGGAACGTGGACCAGGCAAATCAAGCTGTTTGCTGCTGCTTGTATCACTTGATGGTGAGTGAAAACTAGCACTTCCATGCATTTTTCTTCTTTTTTATGCAGTTATATTTTCTGAAAATACCCTTCATAATAACTGAAATTTGGTTTTCCTTTTTTGGTTTTGCGACAGATCCTGTACCTTGACGCGCTCGTTCATGACATCCCTGTAAGCAACTATCCAATACGAGCGACTGCATGGGACAGTAACCTAATTGCCAAGGTGATCAAGAAGGACACGATCTCTGCTGGTGTGTTCGGCAAATTACAAGTGAGTTCCCTTTTGTTTTTTTCACTAGTGGCTATTTTTATGTTCTATTCATTTCTACCCAGTTAATTCCTTGGTAGCTGCATATACGATTTCGATATCAGTTTTTCGACACTTTTTGGTAATTGCGCAAAAATTCTAATCTGTTGGCACAATAATGCATGTAGTTGCACAACTTGTAGCTTTAGTTTGGCATGTGATTACATGTTTCAAGTTGCATAGTTTTACTTATCTTGTTGCACAGATGTGTGACAACAGTCGGTAGAAAATTCAATGGCTGATTGAACTAGTTTTTGGTTTAGTTGCATAAAATTCCACCCAGTTGGTTACATCCCTTTTTTTAGTTGGTTGTTCACATGTTCTGCACTTTGCATTAGTTGTCTTCCTATTTGTACTAAGTTGGTTGTCTATTAGTCTGCTTAGCTGAGGGGTGGCTGTCCTTATGTTCTGCAGTTGTTCGCATATGTTGTTCAGTTGCACAAGTTGGTAGAAATTTAGGTAGACACTTTTTGGTAGTTGCGCAAAAGCTGTAATCAGTTGGCACAAGATGTTGCCCAGCTTGTAGCTCTAGTTTTGGCATGTGGTCACATGTTCATTTTTGTATGAGACATCATATGTTTCAAGTTGTAGGGTTTTACTTATCTTGTTGCACAGATGTGTGACAACAGTTGGTAGAAACATTTTTTCTAGGTGACCTATGGGGTGCACATTTTTTTTGTTTGTGCAGTTGCATACAGTAGAATCATGTCTGCCCAGCATTTTGTTGTAGTTGCACAAGTTATAACAATCTGTTTTTCGTTCAACACAATATCTGTTTTGATAACCTTGTCCTTTTCTTTTTCTCCTTTTCACATCAGCTTAAAGAGGAGTATAGGGGCACGGAGCAGACACCACTGTTTGGTGGTCTTTTGCAAGCTCAAGCATTCGTTGCATCCAAATTACCACTAACATACAATCCATAGGTAAGTCTTTTGCATAAAGGAGTTTCGATCATTTAACGACATTTCTTTTTTTTTAAAACTATTTATAATTGAATGAGTATTCAATTTTTTGTTGTGTTGATGCAGAAAAAGGCAAATATTGCCAAAGTGGTCAATGACTTGTGCAAGGTAGTAACTGAACAGGTTGGCACCTTCATTGAAGAAGTTGCCAAGATCGATGATGAGGAACCAGATGTTGATCCATATGTACAGCAGACATCAACGGGAACCGCTCCGTCATGTCGTGCTTCAAAAAGGAAGGGACAGGTTTCACCTATACAAGAAGAAGAAGAGTTTGATGAGGAGGAGACAGAAGAAGATGATAAAATTGGAGTGCCACAAGATGTTGAAGACGACGGGGAGACAGATGAGGATGAATCAAAGGAGGAGAACAAAGAGGATGATGACAAAGAAGAAGATGATGATGAGGAGGAGGAGGAGGAAGAGGAGGGGGAGGACAATGAAGAAGATGAGGAGGAGGAGGAGGAGGAGGAGGAGGAGGAGGAGGACAAAGAAAAAGAGGACAAAGGAGAGGAGGAGGGCAAGGAAGAATATAGTGAGGCAGAGGAGGAGGAACAAAAAAATGAGGCCAAAGAAGGAGATGGAGACAAAGCTGCAACAATCGATGGGAGTGAAGGGGAAGGAGATGATGATGAAGAAGACGAGGATGTCGATCCTGATGATCAAGAGGAATCCAATGGAGGCAGTGACAGTTCCGATGATGATGATGACAATGCCCCTGGTTCTGGTGGTATAGGCGGCAACACAACCAGGGTGAGTAGCAGATCTGCCAACCCTGCCAACAGCAACAACTCGATGAGCAGCAGGAGCACACTAAAGATGTTGATTGACAAAACTTGCTGGAAATACAAGAATCTGCCAAAGTCAAAGAAAAATGATGAAGCAGAGTCTCAGGGAAGCATTGACATGTTCAAGTTGTGCAACATGAAGCCAGCTTTGCCAACCACTTTCCCTGTGCCAGATTTCCATGATCGAGAGTTGTGTGACAAGATTGATTTTGCTGTTGACCAGAATTTGTTCTTCTTGGGTGAGGCTGAAAAGAATCCAGTTGACATGGAGGAAGCAGGGAAGGATCTTGATTGGGTTCATTCGAAGGAGAAATACAAGGAATATTTGAAGCAGCTTCCAGATATCATCTCTAGCAAGAGCAAGGCAGCCCCAGTGGCAAACCCTCATGTGGTCCAGAAGAGCAAAGGAGTTACAACGAAGAAGAATCTGAAGTTGCCTCAAACCAAGCAACAGATGCCGAGGGCAGATGCAGAAATAAATGTGGACAAGGAAGCTGTGGTCCAAACTGTTATGCCAACTGTAGTGATCAGAGAGCCAACCACCACTCAAGATGTGTCAGCAATACCTGTTGAGCCTACAACCATCACAGGAGTTCAACAGAACAAGAGGAAGATTCCTCTGTCAATAGTCCCACCTAAACCAGCTAAGCAGCAAAATATTGTCAAGTTTGCCAAGGGCACAAAGGAGGAACAGGGCAGAAAATGTGTGGGGTCCAAACACAAGACAGAAAAATGTGCCACAACCAACAATGCAGGACTGCCAAGTTCTGCTAGTTTGGTGCCAACTCAGGCTGAAAGGTGCCAACTGCAGATACCAGTGTACCAACTGAAGTGGTCACAGTCAAAACTAGCAAGTTGCTCAAGAATACTCAACTGCAACCGCAAGCCCCAAGGTGAGAATTCATAGAGATTCTTCAATGCCAAACACGAAATGAGGTTGTCAATCTGTCAAACTAACATCTCCAAGAGGTATCACAAAGCATCCAAGCAAGTCTGCATCACCAAGAGCTGATTTTCAAAACATATTAACACAAGAGGAGGTGTTCAACATTATAAGCAGGTGCAAGCCTCCTAGGCCGCCAACCACAACATTACTATGAACCAGGTCAGCGAATGATGCACCTGTGAATGTGCCGCAAGAAGATGCCCCTCGCCTTCAACCCATACGTGGATCAAATTCCTACAACTATCATGGTGACGGGTACTGCGATGCACCAACTTTTGACGTAGGCATAGATGATGATGCTGCGCATGCTGCATGACTTGCTCCAGCAGCACAAATAGGGGAAGCAAACGTGGTTGTCATAGTTGAGGATGAGTTGGAACCAACAACAGCGAATGAAGGATGCATTGCTGCTGATGCTGGCAAGGGATTAGGTCACCAGCCAGATATTGGATCACCAGACAGCTGCCACACCCCGATATGCGGAGAACCAGCAGTTGGCACAAGCAATTCTTCAGGACCACCTGTTGCACAAAGACAGAGGACGATAATAAGGCCCGGAGCATCTCAAAGGTCTCCATTCATTGATTACAACAAAAAGAAGACCTTCAACTGCAATGAGGCAGTCAACAAGATTTACGCTGCCATTGTGTATTGGGTCAGACATATCCCAGTAGCAGATGATGAGAATACCAGGCAAGCCAACTCCCCACAGCCTATATACATATCTTTTTTCAATTTCACAGTACCACCCACTTAGTTGCACAGCAAGCACAGCATGTTGCACAACATGTTTTTTATTAATTGCACATCAGAGTGGTGTAGTTGGGTAGGGCACGGGCCCTGTATTGCTATAGTGTTTGAAAGATAGCAGGGGATGCACGTCCAGGGCGCCCGTTGTGCGATTTTAGCGCAATGGAGAGCGGTTGTTTGTTGTCCAGGGTTGTTGCTGTCAAGGTAGGGGGTTTGAGATCTGTTCATGATTTCTCCTAATCCTTCTTCATGTTCTATGTCGAGTTTAAGTTCTATGTTGTTCTCCCCAGTTGGATGCATCCATATAGTAGTTGGTTGTCCATATGCTCTGCAGTTGCACTAGTTGTTTTACTGTTTGTACTAGTTGGTTTTCTACATGCTGTTCAGTTGCACAAGTTTGCCTACTGAGTTGGCTGCATCACTATACTAGTTGGATGTCCATGTGTTCTACATTGGACACTAGTTTCCCTGCTTAGTTTGCTTGCTATTTTGTGCTAGGTTGGCTGTCTACGCGTCGTTCAGTTGCACAAGTTTCCTGATTAGTTGGTTGCATCCATATACTAGTTGGTTGTCCACATGTTTTGCTTTTTTGCACTAGTTATCATGCTTTAGGTTTGCTCTTGTTTGTATTAGGTTGGTTGTCTATATGCTGTTGAGTTGCACAAAGTTGCCCTGCTTCCTGTTTTGCATTTCTTTTTGTCCTAGTCCTTTTGTTTGTCCCAGTTTCACAAATTTTCATACTCAACTAGCTGGCTTTAGTAAACTATTTTTGTCCATAGTTATTTCTTGCCTTAGTTGGCTTCCTGTTTGTACTAGGTTGGTTTGTCTATTAGTCTTCTTAGTTGTGGGTTGGCTGTCTATTAGTCTACCAGATGATGATAACACCAGGCAAGCCAACTCCCCACAACCTATATACATATCTTTTTTCAGTTGCACAGTACCACCCACTTAGTTGCACAGCAAGCAGAGCATGTTGCACAGAATAATGCTTTGAATTGCACACTCTTGTTTTTTCACATTTTCTTCTTTCTTTATGTGACCCTTCAAGCTAACTTTGTCTTTCATTTCTTTAAAAAAAATGCAGCCCTGAGATAATCAAGTATGGTAATTTCTTCATTTCTTTGAAGGAGTTAGTTGATTCGATGAAGGCAAAGCAGTGGCTTTCAAAAATTGTTATTGAGACTAGAATCATACACATCATGGATAACTTACCAGAAGGGTCAAAGAAAGTTATCATGCCACTGAAGTTTTCTGTAAGTTTTTCAAAAAATTTATACCCTCTTCCTTTTTTTGTACCACTTTTATTGACCAACCAGGGAGTCTTTTTCATACCCTAGTGCTTGAGACATGTTTATAATTTCTGTAGATCAATTTACAACAGGGGATCTACAATGTGAATGAGATAAACAAGAAGTTTGAATACAAGAACCATCTCGACAAGAAAGATTTGGTGAGTGCTGTGCCCACATGATCCATCTCATATTTGGCACTCACATCATGTTCATTTGCACATGACACATCTATTAGTTGGCAAATACCTTCTGCCAACCTGTTTCAACTTTCACATCTCATTTTTGTAGTGTTTTTCTTACCTACAGTGTGTATCTGTATCTGAATCATTCACGCATGCAGGTCATGCTGCCAGTGCTTCAGTGCGATCATGTAAACAACCGCGAAGGAGGCATGCATTATTGGGTCTTCAACATCAACCTGAGGGACAGACATTTCGAAGTCCTTGATTCAAACAGGAAGCTAGAAGACATTGAGTTGATGAACACCTCCTCTACGATTGCGGGGCAGTACGCCAGCTATGGAGGAAGAATTACCCAAAGCAGAGCATCAAGCACTTCCATATTATTGACATCGACGTATCGAAGCAGCTTGGCAAGTAAGACAAGAAGCATTACATTCTTCTCTATTTTTTCAATCAATTTGTAGTCTTTTAAAATTTCCTACTTGTACAATCTGTTTTTCATTTTATGACTTTCTCATGGATCATCTAGGCAGTTGCGCAGTTGAACATCAGTAGTTGCACAGTGCCACATAATTAGTTGCACAGTGCCACATAAGTAGTTGCACAGTGCCACATAATTAGTTGCATAGTGCCATAGAGTACATTGTCTTATTGGTTTTAAAAGTCTCTGTCGGTGTCAAAACCGGCGGATCTCGGGTAGGGGGTCCCGAACTGTGCGTCTAAGGCTAATGGTAACAGGAGACTGGGGACACGATGTTTACCCAGGTTCGGGCCCTCTCTATGGAGGTAATACCCTACTTCCTGCTTGATTGGTCTTGATGATATGAGTATTGCAAGATTTGATCTACCATCAGATCAGAGAGGCTAAGCCCTAGAAGCTAGCCTATGGTATGATTGTTGTCGTCCTACGGACTAAACCCTCCGGTTTATATAGACACCGGAGGGGGCTAGGGTTATACGGAGTTGGTTTACAGAGAAGGAGATCTACATCCGAATCGCCAAGCTTGCCTTCCACGCCAAGGAGAGTCCCATCCGGACACGGGACGAAGTCTTCAATCTTGTATCTTCATAGTCCAACAGTCCGGCCAAAGTATATAGTCCAGCTGTCCGGATACCCCCTTATCTAGGATTCCCTTAGTAGCCCCTGAACCAGGCTTCAATGACGATGAGTCCGGCGCGTAGATTGTCTTCGGCATTGCGAGGCGGGTTCCATCTCCGAATACTCCTAGATAAATTCCGAACACAAGAACTGTGTCCGACACTGCAAGATAAATTCCATATATCACCGTAGAGAGAATAATAATCCCCGAATCTAATCTGCTGACAACTCTTTGAAAAGTGACATCACGCCACGGTCCGGTTTTCATTCGAACAATTTTTTACAACAGGCTACTGCGCACATCACGAGGCGGTTCCATTGGCACGTCTTGTCGAAGCAGAGATCGTGTCCCTCTTATTACAGGATCCTCATCAATACGGGTATGGGTAATCCAACCGTGCCTGTTGGCATGACTCCATGTTTTTAGGCAAGTCCCGAACGGTTACGCTGGGGACGCTTGATATTCTTCCCCCTTTATAGAGAGGTCAAGGCCTATCACTCTATCTCCATGCTTGCACCTTCTCGTACCTCGAGTTCCAGCATCCAAAGCTCAAGCTTAAGCACCCCGGATCTTCGATCTTGTCCGGATCTGACCATCAAGGACGGTGGATGGCTTCCTCTGTCACAGAGGAGGATATTGCGAAGCTCAGGGGGGCCGGTTATTTGACCACCGATGTTAAGCATAGGCGTCCAGCCCCCGAACAGGTTATTCCTACTCTCGAGCCCAACGAGAGCGTCGTATTTGTCTCCCACTTCCTCCGGGGTTGGGCCTTTCTCTTGACCCCGTCGTGAGGGGGCTCATGTTCTATTACGGGCTAGATTTCCACGATCTAGCTCCGGATTCCATCCTCCACATCTTGTCGTTTATCGTTGTGTGCGAAGCCTTCCTCCACATCACCCCTCACTTCGGCCTATGGCTCAAGACATTCAATGTGAAGCCAAAGATGATTGAGGGGTGACACACAGAGTGCGGAGGGGCTGCAATAAGCAGGAACGCCGATGCCCCGTGGCCCGAAGGCTCCTTCCCGGAGGTATCCAATCTATGGCAGCGGAGGTGGTTCTATGTCACAGCTCCCCCAGGCTCGAAGTGGGTTACCGCCCCCGCCTTCCGCTCGGGCCCTCCGCCTCAACTAGCGTCGTGGGCCAACGTGGGGCTGAACTGGGGGCCTGCAAATGATGTACTGATGTTGCAGAGCCGCATTCAAGAGCTCCTCAAGAGGGACATTAGTGTTGTTAAAATAATCCAGGTAATGCTAGTTCGGCGGGCCCTGCCGTGCAAACGTCGACCTCTCCGGATGTGGGAGTTCAATCCAGAGGGTCCGCGAACCATTCAGCACTTCTTCGGCATGACGCCCGAAGGAATGTATAAGTTGTTCTTCGGACCACGAATAAAGTGTCCGGACACCATCGAGGATGCGGGCCTGAGCTGCAATCGCCCAGATACCGAAGTAAGTAAGCCTATAACCGAACACTTTGCTTATATTTGTCATAGCATTGTTCTGAATACTGTCCGCAACCAGGATTGGCTTAGTAAGGCGGAGAGGATCAGATGTCCGGCCCCGCTTCCCAGAGGCCTGCCCGGTCCGGCAATAGCCAGGATGCTTGAGCAGGCGCTGAGACAAGTGCCATCAGAGAAAGATGAAGGGAAGAGTGGGGAAGCCAAGGGCGAGCCTCACACATTGTGCATCCGAACCGGGGGAATTTAAGGTCTCCACAGAGGAGGAGAATCGGGGAGGTGAATCTGAGGTTTCCTCCCCCCGCGGGAAGAAGAGGGCCGCTTCCGAAGACCTAGAAACGGGGCACCTAAACAAGGGAAGAAAACTTCACCAAAGGGCCCTGCCCCAAAGGGCGTTCTTACCGCACAGTGCCCGCTAACGGGCCAGCCCTCCACCAAGCTGTAAGTTTAATACACAAGAAGCTTATTGCTTTTTCCTCTAAGGGTAATAACCGGGACCTATTTTTTGCAGTCCGGCTAGCAGTTCATCTCAATAGGGTTCGTCCTCAGTGGATCTTCTTTCGGAGATGATGGAGAGTGAGACCCCACCTACCTCTCTGCCCCATGGGGCAGGCGACCCTGAGGTATCGTCACGGAGGAGTCCGGATCCAATGCGGCCAGAAGCTAACACTTGGGCCGCCCCGAGCCCAGCGCGTTCGGCTCCTACGACAGACAATGAAAAGGGTCCGGGAGAGTCCGGTGTCCGGACGAACACACTGACGGGCCTCTTGGAGTCAGCTTCTCTCTCGGAGGATCACCGTACACTGATGGGTATGGTGTTGGAGAAAATTTCCTCTGCCACAAGCGGGTTAAATGAAGCTTTTAGGAGCTTGCTCAAAGGCTTTGAGGTAAGCAGTGAAATACGTCGTTTTTGGTCACACCGCACGCGATAGCTGTGCTCTGTATAGACAGTAGCCCCTGAAACTATGGTTGCCAGCCGATGGCGGCAAACAGAGGATCACAATCCCAGGTAATCATCACAGTTGTGTTGATGTGTAGGTTGCTAAGGGTCCGGCGATAGACTGGAATGCTGAATTGCCGAACTAAGGCGACAAATTGATGTGGTGGATACTGACGTGACGCTTATAAATAAGCGGATTGATGAGTCATAGAGCTTCTAATATTAATATGATGTGATGTGGCTGCAGGCGGAGCTGCTGCCATTGAGGCCCTGAGGGCGGAGCTTGCCCTAGCCAGGGAACAAGCCCAGGTCAGCAATGCGGCTGCTCTAAAGGCGGCCGAAGACTTGAAAGCCGAATAGGCCGCTCATCTCCGAAGCGAAGAAAAGATAGCCGACATGGCTGTGGAGCTGAGGGATGCCGTCGGCCGGTATGACCTTCTCGAGAAGGAGAATCAGGCAAAGGCGGTTGACCTAAAGAAGGCGCTGGATTCGGCTAATGAGACGCGCTCTGAAATTAGAGACGCGCGGGAGAAACTTCGACAAGTCGGAGAAATCGCGGCTGGAAATCCTTATTTGTTGCAGATGAAGTTTTTAGATCCAAAATATTCTCCGTTGGATAAGCTATGGAGTGCTGCAGATGAGTATGCGGACTTGGCGAAGAGTGCGGCTGATGCGACCAAGTTGTTCAAGGACCATAAAGATAACGAAATAGAATGACTGTTCTAGCCGCAATTTAATGCCCCAGCGCGCTCATTACCCTTGAGTGAGAAGATGGCCGCTATAGCCGAGCTCCATAGGCTGTCCGACCTTGCAATGTGGTCTGTAATAGACCATCTGTGGCCAAAGGAGCCGAAGCCGGACAATTACTTTGGTTTGGTGCAACAATTATTTGGCGCCAGAGTGCGAATAGATGCCGAGAAGAGGTCGGCGTGCATAGAGGGTGCGCGGATGGCCCTTGCCCGTGTGAAGACATATTGGGCAGATATGGAGGCCACCGGCATTGCAACCCAGGGTCCGGCAGGAAGCCAAGACCCAACCGAGCACTATTTTGAGCAAGTCATAGAAGGTGCCCGTAGAATAGAGGCTCAGTGCTCGAAGAATGTCATGTTCGAGTGACGAATCTATCAACTGTAAACAATTATGTGTTTAATTATAGAGGTTGTTTTTTATACTTTTGCCTGAAAGTATTATAATGTCTCCTTTGCGGCTGTTTATGTATGCATATAACGTGAAAGTTAGCAGTTGTTGGCTTTAGCCCCCACGCATATAATGCGGGGGTGTTCGAGAAAATAGGCGTAAGCACACTTGATCCAATGTCTTGGTCCATTAAGGAGGTGATCGCACGTCGAACCAGGCAACCGGACTATATAGTTGTAACACTTTCACTTAGCCATGGGAGTTGAAAAGGTGGGGCTGCTATGTAGCCCCTGGTACTTCCGCGTGCATCCGGATACGGTGTGTGTACTTGACTGAAAAACCGGTCCTTCATTGATGCGGAGGAATCCTATAGATTCGTATGAGTCCTTGAGTGGTTGATCATTCTCTCGCTGTATCATGACAGTCAGTTTATGACTTTCTCTACTGAGGTGCTCATCCGGAAGAACCAGGGCACAATCGCAGTAGTTCTCCTTTGGCCGCCTTAGCCGATAGAACGGAATGTAAGGCAGTAGACCCAGGAGCCAGGCTAACCCAACATTTGACCAAAGACATGATTCGGAGCTGATGCATATAAGGCCAAACTCATGACGCCGAACACTGCCGAAGGTATTTGGACTTTATAACATATACCGGGCTGATTAACGCCCTTGACCCTGTAATTCCAGGTACGTGCATTGATCTGTCATGGAGAAAATCCTATAACACCAGTGTCCCTTTGGGTGTATGAAATACCCATGGGATGTCAAGCAACAAAAGACAGTAAAGGAGGTTTACACAGGGGCTTAATCTAAAGAGAAACCTTTTAGTGGGGCCCTGCTGCACGTCTGCGCCTTTGTCTCCATTGTGCCGTATCCTGGAAGGGTGTTGCACGGATAGTTTCTGTAAAACGAAAACTCACGTAAAAGAGTAAGTGTGCGAAAAGTTAGTTATTCTCGATGGATGTTAGAGATACGAGATATTTGCCTATTAATGAGGCAAGCCGAACTGTGGGCTTTATTGCATGTTTGTAGCCCCTCGTATTATTTATGGGGACACATGCACAACACCTAGCTCAGGTTTATTCGAGCTATTGTGAAAAATGGTGTACTGGACTCGTCTAGCCGTGTCCGTGGTCTTGACGACCGGTCATGCGTTCCAGTGGGAGAGGCCACGTAGAGTCCGGCAGCGGGAGCTGCCGCATACTGCTCTGTGTTTCCGCTATCCGTTATGACGCCGCGTCGACCGTGCATCTTAAGTTTAAGGCAGGCGTAGTTTGGTATTGTGTTAAAGCAAGCGAAGGTCGTTCTTCCGAGTAATGCATGATAATCGCTACTGAAGGGAGCGATGTTGAAGATTAGTTCCTCGCTTCTAAAGTTATCGGGAGAACCGAATGTTACTTCTAACACGAGGGAGCCCCCGGAGTGGGCCTTGACGCCTGGTATCACTCGAGTGAAGGTGGTGCTATTTTGACTTAGTCTGGATGGGTTTATTCCCATCTTGCGGATGGTGTCTTGATATATCAGATTAAGACTACTGCCGCCGTCCATTAGGATGCAAGTGAGATGGTATCCATCAATTATTGGGTCGAGCACCAAGGCAGCCGATCCTCCATGCCGGATACTGGCCGGGTAATCCCTATGATCCAAAGTGATCGGGCAAGCCGCCCAGGGGTTGAATTTGGGGGCTACGAACTCTGTGTGAGTTGCGTGTACCATATTTACTGTTTTAACTTCTGGTGGGAATTGTTTCTGGCCCTTGGTGTTCGTCTGGCGAGGTTCATCCTTGTCTTCGCTTGGTGTTTCCCTTCCCTTGTGTTCGGCGTTTAACTTGCCGGCCTGCTTGAAGACCCAACATTCTCTGTGGGTATGATTTGTAGGTTTGTCGGAAGTGCCATGGATTTGGCGCAATCTGTCTAGGACTTTATTTAGGCCGGATGGTCCCTCTTTACTGCCCTTAAATGGCTTCTTTCCTTGACCAGGTCGGGAGCCCCTGAATCCGGTGTTAACCACCATGTTGTCCGGACTATCATTATTCTGACGTTTGTGCTTAGTGCGCCATGGTTTCCCGTTGCCATCTCGAATTTCGGATGTGCCCGGGTCACTGGTGCCTCTATGGGCCAACTAGCTGTCTTCGCCCGCACAAAATCGGGTCATAAGGCTTGTTAAGGCTGCCATCAACCTTGGCTTTTCTTGGCCGAGGTGTCTGGCAAGCCACTCGTCTCGAATACTGTGTTTGAAGGCCGCTAAGGCTTCAGCGTCCGGACAGTCGACAATTTGATTCTTTTTAGTGAGGAATCGGTTCCAGAGCTTGCGGGCTGACTCTCTGGGTTGTTTTATTATGTGACTTAAATCGTCTGCATCCGGAGGGCGGACATAGGTTCCTTGAAAGTTGGCCCTGAAAGCATCCTCAAGTTCCTCCCAACTTCCAATTGGGTGTTCGGGGAGGCTTTTTAGCCAGTGATGAGCTGGTCCTTTTAACTTGAGGGGAAGGTATTTGATGGCGTGGAGGTCATCCCCATGAGCCATGTGTATGTGAAGGATAAAATCTTCAATCCAGACCCCAGGGTCCGTCGTTCCGTCGTATGGCTCTATATTCACGGGTTTGGATCCCTGTGGAAATTCATGATACAGCACCTCGTCGGTGAAGCACAGGGGGTGTGCAGCCCCTCTGTATATGGCCATGTCGCGGCATGCTGTCGGCTGTTATTGCTCCCGGTGTTGATTCCGGACTGGTATTCGATCAGTATGATCGTTGTGGTGACCATAATCCCGCGTCGGAGCACGTCCTTTGGACCCATAGCTGGATCTGGCCGCACTAGCCTTTTTGTCCAGGGGCTCTCATAAATCGTGTGTGGTGTCGGTGGCTGCTCTATTGCAGCAATGAGGTGGTTGGTCCGGCTGAGTGGTTGTATTGTTTTTTGGCGGAATGGGCGCTGCGGCTTCGCCGTCAAATTCGGGTAGCAGTTTGCACTTTGTCTAGCTGTTTGTGTGGCGATCGTCGCCACATTTTCCTTTGGTGTCCAGCACCTTATTTCATCTTCGATTGAGTGTATCCTGCGCGGTTTTAAGCCTTTGCTTCTGTTTCTTCAGGCTCCTCGCTATGGCCAGGAGTTTTCTACGGAGGTTATCTTGTTCCAAACGTTTTTCCAGCATGACGAATGCATCGTCAACTGGACTGTCCTCCTCTTTGCAGGTAGTATGATGAGTTCGGCCCTCTGGATCGCTGTGATCGGGCATCTGCTCCGTGCTGTGTTTGGCGTCACCTGGCTTATCCTGCTCCATCGTTGGGTCCCTATGGTCGTTGTTGCCTTCAGAGTCAACCGGAGTGTCATCCTGTTTTGTGTTGTTATCGCTATTTTTACTGTGACTGGACTTAGAGCGATGTGTGCGCCGTCGTATTTGCTTTTGTCCGGGGGGTTTCTCCTCCGTTATGTCCTTTTTGTCACCATTTTATTCTTTAGGCATGTCCACCATATAGACGTCATATGATGAAGTGGTTGTCCAGCGCCCCGTGGGCGGCGGTTCCAGATCGTCCCTTGCATCAACGCCCATACCGTCGATGTTATTGGAGTCAAAGTCAAGCATATCTGTTAGGTCATCGACAGTGGCTACAAAGTGGGTGGTGGGTGGGTCGCGATTTTCTTCGTCCTCCATATCCCACACGGGCCGGATATAATCCGGCCAAGAGTCTCTTGACAGAGAGGGAGATCTTAATGAATCTAGCACGTCTCCGAAGGGTTAGTGCTGAAAGATATCCGCGGCGGTGAACTCCATAACCGGAGCCCAATTAGATTCGATGGGCACGGATGCGCACGGTCTGGAACATACAACCAGAGACAAGTCCGGGGGTCCGGAGATACAGATTTCCAACGCCGATGAGTGTGCAGCCTCCGGGGCGGGGTCCATCCACCCTTCCTCGGAAGGCACGACCTGCTCTGGAACGAAGTCTAGAGCTGTAGCAGGTGCGATATTCCGGATACTGTCCGACTAAAAATCTAGTTCATGCACGTCGTGATCATTCGGCACTCCTTACACGGGCCCGAATCCATCGAAGATCAAGTCTTCGCGGATGTCGGCAGTGTAGTTTAGGTTTCCAAACCTGAACTGATGGCCAGGGGCATAGCTGTCGATCTGCTCCATATGGCCAAGCGAGTTGGCCCGCAGTGCGAAGCCGCTGAACACGAAGGTCTGTCCGGGGAGGAAAGTCTCACCCAGGACGGCGTTGTTGAAGGTTGGAGAAACCATCTAGCCTTACAGCGACGACACAAAGGAACGCATCTAAGGCTAATGGTAACAGGAGACTGGGGACATGATGTTTACCCAGGTTCGGGCCCTCTAGATGGAGGTAATACCCTGCTTCCTGCTTGATTGATCTTGATGATATGAGTATTGCAAGATTTGATCTACCATCAGATCAGAGAGGCTAAACCCTAGAAGCTAGCCTATGGTATGATTGTTGTCGTCCTACGGACTAAACCCTCCGGTTTATATAGACACCAGAGGGGGCTAGGGTTACACGGAGTCGGTTTACAGAGAAGGAGATCTACATCCGAATCGCCAAGCTTGCCTTCCACGCCAAGGAGAGTCCCATCCGGACATGGGACGAAGTCTTCAATCTTGTACCTTCATAGTCCAACAGTCCAGCCAATTATATAGTCAGGCTGTCCGGATACCCCCTTATCCAGGATTCCCTCAGTCTCCAACATTTTTCTTTTTCCCCACTGCAGCAATGAGTGTGGTCTGTTCGCACTGCTTAACGCCACTGAGTGGAACGGGAGCCTACTGCCTAACTATGAGCCCAAGGAAGTACTCAACATCACGAAGAAGCTGACATACGATTGGGTCACTAGTACATTTTTTTATTCTTTGCCATTTTTTTTGATGCCTTGCTGATTTGCACAATTATTATAAAAAATTTGTAGTTGCATATTAGTAGTATTTCTGTTGCAACTCAATGTCATCACTTTTATTCACACATTACGAGAACTGGGCATACAATTGTTCGACAACTAAATATTAAATGATTTGCCATCAAAGGCACAAATAGCAACCATTTTTACACAGTGCATTAACTAATTCGAGGAAAATAACTTAGAGAGGAGAAAGCATAGTTGCTGAATGTGTCCACTTTTTGGCCCCTAAATTGCTCAAAAACCATCATTCTTTTCCCTTTTTCCCTTTTTTGATACAAACGATACAAGAGAATCACAGCAGTCTGAGTGGACACACCAGCAGTGTGCTTTGTAGATTGGCAGTGACTGCATTTGTTTTTCTTCTTTGGGTGTAGCTCCAGCGCCGATTTGTACCGTCGACTCTTCGTCCTACCCTTTGTAGTAGACCTTGGAGGATCCCTAGGCATAAAATCATCATAGGCTTGTGCCGGGGATGGAGCCTCCAACTGGGCAGGACCATCAAGAGCTTGTGTTTGATCACTTGTGGAATAATGATATAAAAAGTTTAGTTTTTTTTCGTGCAACCACGACTAATGTTCTCTGCAACCACACAGCTTATGTTGTGCAACTAACTGGTTGCTGTGTGCAAATTAAGTTTAAAAGAAAACTTGTAGTAGCGCGGCCCGTCATGCCACTTGGTTGGTAATCACCTATAGCCAGAACAGGAAAAAACAAGTTAGTTTGTTTGTCTTGATGCTTGAATTAACAGAGTGCATGCAATTGGGTAGCCTGTTCTGTGCAATTGGGCACCATGATGTGCACAACTGAAATCACACACACACTTGTTTGGGGAATTGGGGCAGGTAATTACCTGGATGACAAGCCCTCTGAGTACTCCCTGTAGTGCCATTGGGAGGAGCATGCGGGGCACTGCTTGTTAGGCCAGGCGGGGGAGGAGGTGGAGGAACATGTTGTGCAGAGCCTGGAGGTGGAGGAGGTCCTCGAGGGGTTGCCATCAACTATAGCCAAATAGGAAAAAACAGTTAGTTGGTTATCTTGGTCTTCAAACTAACATAGCATGCGCAACTGGGTAGCATGTTCTATGCAACTGTGCACCATGATGTGTGCAACTGAAATCACACACCTAGGTAGATGGGGTGTTGGGCAGGTAATTACCTGGATGATGAGGCCCGTGAGTACTCCATGTAGGGCCATTGGGAGGAGCACGTGGGCCACTGCTTGTTGGGCCAGGCAGGGGAGGTGGTGACGGAGCATGCCGTGTAGGTCCTAAGCCTGGAAGTGGAGGAGGTCCTCGAGGGTAGCCATCATTTGATGGCCCCATAGCAGCAACCGGTTTTTTCTTTTTCTTGGAATTGTTCAGGTGGCCAATCTCGGTACGTGTTGCGCGCATATGCTTGTATACAATAGCTTGTGCTGCATTAGAACCACTCGCAAACTTTGCTAGTTTCCGAAAATCGTATATCATGTCCCTCTTCCTTATTTTCTTCTTAGATTGAGGAGGCGTTTCATCCGGTTGCTCATACCCAGTCTCTGGCGCACTAGGTACAACAGTAGGTGTTCACCGTCTTAGCAGGTACCTTTCCGGTATGACATCAACTCCAATATGGGTGAACACCTTGAGGATGTGGCAATAGAGGATGCTTTCCTTGTCCATTTTACAGCACTCACATAAATAGGAACCCTCCTCCACCCTTGCCTGCACCAAGTAGTTTCGAGAACCATATTTGGCAACAAATTCCTGGTTCGGTCTGAGCTCAAAAATATCAGCACCAACTTGGAACGCATTATAACGTCCAATCAGTTCAAACTCTTCTCTGAACTTGCGGTAAAGGTCCCTAGTGTAGGTTTTGTAAGCTTGCTTCTCTATTGGGAAGTTGGACCACAACTCAATCTCAAGGTGTTCTGTCCTATAATCATTGCAGCCTTCCTTGGCAAGGATGTGGTTCTGAATTTTTTCATATTGCTTGACGAAGTTCAGCATCGAGTTGTGTGAGTTCACATATCTTTTTAGGACGGCGTTGAACCCCTCACTATGTTGTGTAGACTGCAGGAAAAGGAAGAACCTGTGTTTGAAGTAGCACGGCACCCAAGTTGACCTGTATTCGTACAACTTCTCAAAGTGTGTGTGTGTCATAGCCTCGTACTTCATCATTAACCCAGCCCAATTTTGTTCAAACTCGTCTGGAGTGAAGCTGAAGTCAACACAGTAGTTGAAATCATCAGAGTGTTGGAAATATGCCCTAGAGGCAATAATAAAAGTATTATTATTATATTTCCTTGTTCATGATAATTGTCTTTTATTCATGCTATAACTGTATTATCCGGAAATCGTAATACACGTGTGAATACATAGACCACAATATGTCCCTAGTGAGCCTCTAGTTGACTAGCTCGTTGTGATCAACAGATAGTCATGGTTTCCTGGCTATGGACATTTGGATGTCGTTGATAACGGGATCACATCATTAGGAGAATGATGTGATGGACAAGACGCAATCCTAAGACTAGCACAAAGATCGGTTAGTTCGTTTGCTAGAGCTTTGCCGATGTCAAGTATCTCTTCCTTTGACCATGAGATCGTGTAACTCCTGGATACCGTAGGAGTGCCTTGGGTGTATCAAACGTCACAACGTAACTGGGTGACTATAAAGGTACACTACAGGTATCTCCGAAAGTATCTATTGTCTTATGCGGATCGAGACTGGGATTTGTCACTCCGTGTAAATGGAGAGGTATCTCTGGGCCCACTCGGTAGGACATCATCATATGCGCAATGTGACCAAGGAGTTGATCACGGGATGATGTGTTACGGAACAAGTAAAGTGACTTGCCGGTAACGAGATTGAACAAGGTATCGGTATACCAACGATCGAATCTCGGGCAAGTAAAATACCGCTAGACAAAGGGAATTGTATACGGGATCGATTGAGTCCTTGACATCGTGGTTCATCCGATGAGATCATCGTGGAACATGTGGGAGCCAACATGGGTATCCAGATCCCGCTGTTGGTTATTGACCGGAGAACGTCTCGGTCATGTCTACATGTCTCCCGAACCCGTAGGGTCTACACACTTAAGGTTCGATGACGCTAGGGTTATAAAGGAAGCTTGTATGTGGTAACCGAATGTTGTTCGGAGTCCCGGATGAGATCCCGGACGTCACGAGGAGTTCCGGAATGGTCCGGAGGTAAAGATTTATATATAGGAAGTCCTGTTTCGGCCATCGGGACAAGTTTCGGGGTCATCGGTATTGTGCCGGGACCACCGGAAGGGTCCCGGGGGCCCACCGGGTGGGGCCACCTGCCCCGGGGGGCCACATGGGCTGAAGTGGGAAGGGATCCAGCCCAAAGTGGGCTGGGGCGCCACTTCCCTCATGGCCCATGCGCCTAGGGTCAAAGGGGAACCCTAAGGAAGAGTCCTAGGAGGGGAAGGCACCTCCTAGGTGCCTTGGGGGGAAGGGAATCCTCCCTTGGCCGCCGCCCCTTTCCCATCTAGGGCTGGCCGCACCCCTTGGGGGTGGGAAACCCTAAAGGGGGCGCAGCCCTCCCCTCCCCCTATATATATTGAGGCATGGGGCTGCCCATAACACGCGATTTGATCTCTCGTTGGTGCAGCCCTGCCCCTCTCCCTCCTCCTCTTCTCCCATGGTGCTTGGCGAAGCCCTGCGGGATTGCCACGCTCCTCCACCACCACCACGCTGTTGTGCTGCTGTTGGATGGAGTCTTCCTCAACCTCTCCCTCTCTCCTTGCTGGATCAAGGCGTGGGAGACGTCACCGGGCTGTACGTGTGTTGAACGCGGAGGTGCCGTCCGTTCGGCACTTGATCATCGGTGATCTGAATCACGACGAGTACGACTCCATCAAACCCGTTCACTTGAACGCTTCCGCTTAGCGATCTACAATGGTATGTAGATGCACTCTCCTTCTACTCGTTGCTGGTCTCTCCATAGATAGATCTTGGTGTTACGTAGGAAAATTTTTGAATTTCTGCTACGTTCCCCAACAGTGGCATCATGAGCTAGGTCTATTGCGTAGATTCTTTGCACGAGTAGAACACAAAGTAGTTGTGGGCGTCGATATTGTTCAATATGCTTGCCGTTACTAGTCTTATCTTGATTCGGCGGCATCGTGGGATGAAGCGGCCCGGACCAACCTTACACGTACGCTTACGTGAGACCGGTTCCACCGACAAACATGCACTAGTTGCATAAGGTGGCTGGCGGGTGTCTGTCTCTCCCACTTTAGTCGGATCGGATTCGATGAAAAGGGTCCTTATGAAGGGTAAATAGCAATTGGCATATCACGTTGTGGTTCATGCGTAGGTAAGAAACGTTCTTGCTAGAAACCCATAGCAGCCACGTAAAACATGCAAACAACAATTAGAGGACGTCTAACTTGTTTTTGCAGGGTATGCTATGTGATGTGATATGGCCAAAGGATGTGATGAATGATATATGTGATGTATGAGATTGATCATGTTCTTGTAATAGGAATCACGACTTGCATGTCGATGAGTATGACAACCAGCAGGAGCCATAGGAGTTGTCTTTATTTATTTGTGACCTGCGTGTCAACTTAAACGTCATGTAATTACTTTACTTTATTGCTAACCGTTAGCCATAGTAGTAGAAGTAATAGTTGGCGAGGCAACTTCATGAAGACACGATGATGGAGATCATGATGATGGAGATCATGGTGTCATGCCGGTGACGATGATGATCATGGAGCCCCGAAGATGGAGATCAAAAGGAGCAAAGTGATGATGGCCATATCATGTCACTATTTGATTGCATGTGATGTTTATCATGTTTATGCATCTTGTTTACTTAGGACGACGGTAGTAAATAAGATGATCCCTTACAAAATTTCAAGAAGTGTTCTCCCCTAACTGTGCACCGTTGCTACAGTTCGTCGCTTCTAAGCACCACGTGATGATCGGGTGTGATGGATTCTTACGTTCACATACAACGAGTGTAAGACAGTTTTACACAGCGAAAACACTTAGGGTTAACTTGACGAGCCTAGCATGTACAGACATGGCCTCGGAACACGGAGACCGAAAGGTCGAGCATGAGTCGTATAGTAGATACGATCAACATGAAGATGTTCACCGATGATGACTAGTCCGTCTCACGTGATGATCGGACACGGCCTAGTTGACTCGGATCATGTGATCACTTAGATGACCAGAGGGATGTCTATCTGAGTGGGAGTTCATAAGATGAACTTAATTATCCTGAACATAGTCAAAAGGATTTTGCAAATTATGTCGTAGCTCGCGCTTTAGTTCTACTGTTTAGATATGTTCCTAGAGAAAATATAGTTGAAAGTTGATAGTAGCAATTATGCGGACAGTAGAAAGCTTATGTCCTCAATGCACCGCTCAGTGTGCTGAACCCCAATCGTCGTCTGTGGATGTTGCGAACATCGGACATGCACGTTTTGATAACTACGTGATAGTTCAGTTAAACGGTTTAGAGTAGAGGCACCAAAGACGTTTTTCGAAACGTCGCGGAACATATGAGATGTTTCGAGGGCTGAAATTGGGATTTCAGGCTCGTGCCCACGTCAAGAGGTATGAGACCTCCGACGATTTTCTTAGCCTGCAAACTAAGGAGAGAAGCTCAATTGTTGAGCTTGTGCTCAGATTGTCTGAGTACAACAATCACTTGAATCAAGTGGGAGTTGATCTTCCAGATGAAATAGTGATAGTTTCTCCGAAGTCATTACCACCAAGCTGCTAGAGCTTCGTGATGAACTATAACATATCAGGGATAGATATGATGATCCTTGAGGTATTCGCGATGTTTGACACCGCGAAAGTAGAAATCAAGAAGGAGCATCAATTGTTGATGGTTGGTGAAACCACTAGTTTCAAGAAGGGCAAGGGCAAGAAGGGATACTTCATGAAACAGCAAATCAGCTGCTGCTCTAGTGAAGAAACCCAAGGTAAAACCCAAACCCGAGACTAAGTGCTTCTGTAATAAGGGGAACAACCACTAGAGCAGAATTACCCTAGATACTTGGTAGATAAGAAGGCTGGCAAGGTCGATAGAAGTATATTGGATATACATTGTGTTAATGTGTACTTTGCTAGTACTCCTAGTAGCACCAGGGTATTAGATACCGGTTCGGTTGCTAAGTGTTAGTAACTCGAAACAAAAGGCTACGGAATAAACGGAGACTAGCTAAAGGTGAGCTGACGATATGTGTTGGAAGTTTTTCCAAGCTTCATATGATCAAGCATCGCACGCTCCCTCTACCAAAGAGATTGGTGTTAAACCTAAATAATTGTTGTTTGGTGTTTGCGTTGAGCATAGACATGATTGGATTACGTCTATCGCAATACGGTTATTCATTTAAGGAGAATAATCGTTACTCTGTTTATTTGAATAATACCTTCAATGGTCTTACACCTAAAATGAATGGTTTATTAAATCTCGATCGTAGTGATACACATGTTCATGCCAAAAGATAGTAATGATAGAACCACCTACTTGTGGCACTGCCACGTAAGTCATATCGGTATAAAACGCATGAAGAAGCTCCATATTGATGGATCTTTGGGCTCACTCGTTTTTGAAAAGTTTGAGACATGCGAACCATGTCTATTGGTGTATATGCATGAAGAAACTCCATGCAAATGGACCGTTTTGACTCACTTGATTTTGAATCACTTGGGACATGCAAATCATACCACATGGGCAAGATGACTGAAAAGCCTCGTTTTCAGTAAGATGTAACAAGATAGCAACTTGTTGGAAGCAACACATTTTGATGCGTGCAGTCCAATGAGTGCTGAGGCATGCAGTGAATATCGTTATGTTCTTACTTCACAGATGATTCGAGTAGATGTTGAGAATATTTACTTGATGAAACACAAGTCTGAATTATTGAATGGTTCAAGTAATTTCAGAGTGAAGTAGAAGATTGTGACAAGAGGATAAAATGTCTATGATATGATCATAGAGATGAGTATCTGAGTTACGAGTTTTGGCACACAATTAAGACATTGTGGAAATTGTTTCACAATTAATACCGCCTGGAACACCATAGTGTGATGGTGTGTCCGAACATCATAGTTGCACCCTATTGGATATGATGCATACCATGATGTCTCTTATCGAACTGCCAGGATAGTTTATGGGTTAGGCATTAAAGACAACCACATTCACTTTAAATAGGGCACCACGTAATTCCGATGAGATGACACCGTATGAATTATGGTTTAGAGAAACCTAAGTTGTCATTTCTTAAAGGTTTGGGGCTGCGACGCTTATGTGAAAAAGTTTCAGGATTAAGCTCGAACCCAAAGCGGATAAAGTACATCTTCATAGGACACCCAAAACAGTTGGGTATACCTCCTAATTCAGATCCGAAGGCAATATGAATTGTTTCTAGAATTGGGTCCTTTCTCGAGGAAAGGTTTCTCTCGAAAGAATTGAGTGGGAGGATGGTGGAGACTTGATGAGGTTACTGAACCATCACTTCAACCAGTGTGTAGCAGGGCACAGGAAGTTGTTCCTGTGGCACCTACACCAATTGAAGTAGAAGCTTATGATAGTGATCATGAAACTTCAGATCAAGTCACTCCCAAACCTCGTAGGGTGACAAGGATACGTACTACTTCAGAGTGGTACAGTAATCCTGTCTTGGAAGTCATGTTGCTAGACAACAATGAACCTACGAGCTATGGAGAAGCGATGGTGGGCCTGGATTCCGATAAATGGCTCAAGGCCATAAAACCCGAGAGAGGATCCATGTATGAAAACAAAGTGTAGACTTTGGAAGAACTACTTGATGGTCATAAGGCTGTTAGGTACATATGGATTTTGAAAGGAAGACAGACAATGATGGTAAGTGTCACCATTGAGAAAGGTCGACTTGTCGTTGAGATGTTTTTCGACAAGTTCAAGGAGTTGACTACGATGAGACTTTCTCACTCGTAGCGATGCTAAGAGTATGTTGGAATTATATTAGCAATTACTGCATTATTTATGAAATCTTGCAGATAGGATGTCAAAACATTGTTTCCTCGACGATTCTTGAGGAAAGGTTGTATGTGATACAACCGGAAGGTTTTGTCTATCCTGAAATATGCTAATAAGTATGCAAAGCTCCAGCAATCCTTCTGAGGACTGGAGTGAGCATCTCGGAGTTGGAATGTATGCTTTGATGATGATCAAAGATTTAGGGTGTATACAAAGTTTATGAGAAACTTGTATTTCCAAAGAAGTGAGTGGGAGCACTATAGAATTTCTGATGAGTATATGTTGTTGACATATTAATGATCAGAAATGACGTAGAATTTCTGGAAAGCATATAGGGTTATTTGGAAAGTGTTTTCAATGGAAAACCTGGATTAAGCTACTTGAACATTGAGCATCAAGATCTATAAGGATAGATCAAAACGCTTAATGGTACTTTCAAATGAGCACATGCCTTGACGTGATCTTGAAGGTGTTCAAGATGGATCAGTCAAAAAAGGAGTTCTTGCCTGAGTTGTAAGGTACGAAGTTAAGACTTAAAGCTCGACCACGGCAGAATAGAGAGAAAGGACGAAGGTCGTCCCCTATGCTTTAGACGTAGGCTCTACAGTATGCCGTACTGTGTACCGCACCGAAAGTGTGCCTTGCCATGAGTCAGTCAAGGGGTACAAGAGTGATCCATCAATGGATCATAGGACAGCGGTCAAAGTTATCCTTAGTAACTAGTGGACTAAGGAATTTTTCTCGATTATGGAGGTGGTAAAAGAGTTCGTCGTAAAGGTTACGTCGATGCAAGCTTAACACCTATCCGGATAGCTCTGAGTAGAGAGACCGGATACATATAATGGAGCAATAATTTAGAATAGCTCCAAGTAGAACAGTTGTTTGGAATAGCTCCAAATAGAGCGTGGTAGCTGCATCTAGGAGATGACATGGAGATTTGTAAAGCACACACGGATCTGAAAGGTTCAGACCCGTTGACTAAAACCTCTCTCACAAGCAACATGATCAAACATAAAACTCATTGAGTGTTAATCACATAGTGATGTGAACTAGACTACTGACTCTAGTAAACTCTTGGGTATTAGTCACATGGCGATGTGACCTGTGAGTGTTAATCACATGGCGATGTGAACTAGATTATTGACTCTAGTGCAAGTGGGAGACTGTTGGAAATATGCCCTAGAGGCAATAATAAAAGTATTATTATTATATTTCCTTGTTCATGATAATTGTCTTTTATTCATGCTATAACTATATTATCCGGAAATCGTAATACACGTGTGAATACATAGACCACAATATGTCCCTAGTGAGCCTCTAGTTGACTAGCTCGTTGTGATCAACAGATAGTCATGGTTTCCTGGCTATGGACATTTGGATGTCGTTGATAACGGGATCACATCATTAGGAGAATGATGTGATGGACAAGACCCAATCCTAAGACTAGCACAAAGATCGGTTAGTTCGTTTGCTAGAGCTTTGCCGATGTCAAGTATCTCTTCCTTTGACCATGAGATCGTGTAACTCCTGGATACCGTAGGAGTGCCTTGGGTGTATCAAACGTCACAACGTAACTGGGTGACTATAAAGGTACACTACAAGTATCTCCGAAAGTATCTATTGTCTTATGCGGATCGAGACTGGGATTTGTCACTCCGTGTAAATGGAGAGGTATCTCTGGGCCCACTCGGTAGGACATCATCATATGCGCAATGTGACCAAGGAGTTGATCACGGGATGATGTGTTACGGAACGAGTAAAGTGACTTGCCGGTAACGAGATTGAACAAGGTATCGGTATACCAACGATCGAATCTCGGGCAAGTAAAATACCGCTAGACAAAGGGAATTGTATACGGGATCGATTGAGTCCTTGACATCGTGGTTCATCCGATGAGATCATCGTGGAACATGTGGGAGCCAACATGGGTATCCAGATCCCGCTGTTGGTTATTGACCGGAGAACGTCTCGGTCATGTCTACATGTCTCCCGAACCCGTAGGGTCTACACACTTAAGGTTCGATGACGCTAGGGTTATAAAGGAAGCTTGTATGTGGTAACCGAATGTTGTTCGGAGTCCCGGATGAGATCCCGGACGTCACGAGGAGTTCCGGAATGGTCCGGAGGTAAAGATTTATATATAGGAAGTCCTGTTTCGGCCATCGGGACAAGTTTCGGGGTCATCGGTATTGTGCCGGGACCACCGGAAGGGTCCCGGGGGCCCACCGGGTGGGGCCACCTGCCCCGGGGGGCCACATGGGCTGAAGTGGGAAGGGATCCAGCCCAAAGTGGGCTGGGGCGCCACTTCCCTCATGGCCCATGCGCCTAGGGTCAAAGGGGAACCCTAAGGAAGAGTCCTAGGAGGGGAAGGCACCTCCTAGGTGCCTTGGGGGGAAGGGAATCCTCCCTTGGCCGCCGCCCCTTTCCCATCTAGGGCTGGCCGCACCCCTTGGGGGTGGGAAACCCTAAAGGGGGCGCAGCCCTCCCCTCCCCCTATATATATTGAGGCATGGGGCTGCCCATAACACGCGATTTGATCTCTCGTTGGTGCAGCCCTGCCCCTCTCCCTCCTCCTCTTCTCCCATGGTGCTTGGCGAAGCCCTGCGGGATTGCCACGCTCCTCCACCACCACCACGCCGTTGTGCTGCTGTTGGATGGAGTCTTCCTCAACCTCTCCCTCTCTCCTTGCTGGATCAAGGCGTGGGAGACGTCACCGGGCTGTACGTGTGTTGAACGCGGAGGTGCCGTCCGTTCGGCACTTGATCATCGGTGATCTGAATCACGACGAGTACGACTCCATCAACCCCGTTCACTTGAACGCTTCCGCTTAGCGATCTACAAGGGTATGTAGATGCACTCTCCTTCTACTCGTTGCTGGTCTCTCCATAGATAGATCTTGGTGTTACGTAGGAAAATTTTTGAATTTCTGCTACGTTCCCCAACACAGAGAGCCCTGGATTTTGACACAACAGCCAACCAACTTTTTCCTGTGCCTTCTTCATGATGTGCCATCGACAACATCGATGCACGGTGGTCGGAAAGATGCTCTGTATTGACTGATGTAAGTGCATCTAGTGCCCCTTAGTGATTTTGGTGTATTGAAGACTTATAGGTTAAGGGACTAATATGTTTGTAAGTGGACACAGGCTCTATAAGTCAATGAAGAGTTTGATATTTACAATGAAAGTCAGCCCCTAAAAATGAATGTCTTTGGCTGAAGACTTTGGTTCTCCTGAAGACTTTGAAAATGAAGAAATTGGTGTGACCTTGAAGACTTCGATATTCATGCGAGGATTATGAAGCACGAAGACTTTTGTTTTCATAGTTTCTTTTTCTCCTTCTTGAGTCATAGGAAACACCATACTTTTAAAGGGTGTCGAGGTAATACTAAGGAAACTGATTTCCATGTGATGCTCATCTCAAAATCCTACACCTACCCAATCCTTCGAGTGAAGCCATTGCAAATCTCATATCAGTTCAGTCGATTTCTTCAGTGACAGAGACGAAGATCTTCTGGTCTATAAGGAATCTGTTATGACTGAGGAGTTAGGAATTCACTAGTGCCGATTGCCTACGCAGTGAGGAACATGATAGCCCTGAGGAATTCGAACCTCAGATATCCGACCGTTGCTGAGCCGTGCCCCAGCTGTCCCAAAAATATCCTACCACCTAACGGTCATATCAACCAAGGGAATTTATGTCTTATCATGGCGGGCTGCTCCCTAGGCTATAAATAGCCGCCCCCTACAACCACTAGTTGGTTGGCTGCTCCGAGAGAAACTGACACTTGTCATTTGAGAGCATCCCATCCTCCGAGGACTTTGAGCGAAAATTATCAAGTGAGGAAATACCCAAATCCCAAACCCAAACACCTACAAACCCAAAGTGATTGAGCATCACTGAAGAGATTGTTCCTGCATGGAATCGACACTTGTTACCTTCGAGGACTATGTATCCACCAGACGGTTAGGCGTCATGGTCTAAGCATCCAGGAGGAATTGTGGATTGCCGAGTGACCGAGTTTGTGAAGGTTTGGAAGTCACCTGTGAAGACTTACCACTACTGTTGGGCAAGATTTGCGTGATCTTAGATCAAGGAGAATACGGTGAGGACTGTGTGTCCTCGAGTTTAAATACTCAGCCGCTCCAACCAGACGTACAACTATCATAGAAGTTGGAACTGGTCGACCAAATCATTGTCTTCACCAAGCCTACTGGTTCTATTTCCTCAACCCTTTCATTTCCTCAGTTATGTGTTGATGTACTTGATCATTACTGTTTGAAGACTTTGACTGAAGACTTTCTCTAAATTCCTCAATCCTAATTCTTTAGTCTATTTGTATTCATCCTACTTATCCTATGTTTACGCTTTCTGTACTCTGTGTTTGTCTTTCATTTCATCATGATGACTATGATGTTTCTCTGTTATGCTTATACATGAGTACTTATTCCGCTGCAAGTAGTTCTTTGCTTAGGAATTTCCTCGCCCTGAAATTCCTTAGTGAAGAATTCTTGAAAATCGCCTATTCACCCCCCCTCTAGTCGATGTAACACACTTTGAATTGGTATCAGAGCAATATACTCCCTTGTTTTGTGTGATTTTGGTTTAACCACCTGGAGTTTTAGTTCTGTCGACTTCAGGTATGATCAAGGTCTTGGCTGGGTGTCCTACCTTTGATGGGACACTGGAATAACAAGATGCGCATGCATCTTGAGGCAATTGATATTGATCTCTGGTATGTTGTGGAAAATGGTGTTACCTAAGTCACTCCGTCTATGAATGTTGCTGATGTGAAGAGATTCAAGCAACTCGATACTCAAGCGAACAATATTGTATGTGGCCATCTGAGCAAAGGTCAGTTCGGCAGAGTGAGTGCACTGGAAACTGCTAAGCTAATTTGGGACAGGCTATCCAAGGTCAACGAAGGAGTCTCAACTCAACGCGACTCCTGATTTAATGTTCTTCGCAATCTCTTCAACCTCTTCAAAAGACTCGACAACGAAAATATTCAGCAAACCTTCGATCACCTCAGTGACATCTCAAATGAGCTTCAAGCGCTTGGTGTCACTGACATCACCGACCATGCGGTGGTGAAGAAATTGCTGAGATCACTTGATACCTTGTTCGATACCCTCGCACTGATGATTCAAGAGCGAGGTGATTACAAGTCACTAGATCCCGCTGATATCCTCGAGAGGCTAAACACTCATGAGTTCCAGCTTGCTGAGAAGAGAGATCCCTATGGACCAAGATATGGTAGATCACGTGCTCTGAAGTTCAAGGTAGTATCTGAGTCTGAAGTTGAAGACTCTGGTAGCAGCCTTGGTGATCCTGAAGAACTAAGCCAGGAGCTAGCAATGCTCGTGAAGAAATTCCAGAAGTTCTCTCACCGTGGTTTTTTTGGAAAGTCTTCAAGAAATGATGATTCCTCGTCTCGTGACTACAAGAAGAGAACTTGCCACAATTGCAAGAAACCTGGTCACTACATGTCTAATTGTCCTCTGTGGGAAAAGGAATCAAAGAAGAAGAAGTACAAATATGACGATTCTGATGATTCGAAGAAGAAGATGAAATCTTCAAAGTCTTCATCATCAAAATCTTCAAAGTCTTCATCTCACAAGAAGAGTAGTTCCAAGAAGGCCCGGGCTTTCATTGGCAAGGAAATGGACTCTGAAGCTGAATCTGAGGAAAATGTGGAAGAGGAGGAATATGAGGGATCAGACTCTGGTGTGACGAGCTTAGCCCACGCTACTGCTTACGTCAGCAAGTCAATCTTCAACACTGAAGAAAATGACCTCCCCAACTCTGCTGACACAAGCATCGATGACTATACTCCCACCTATTGCTTCATGGCAAAATGTGCCAAGGTACTCAAACATTCCACCTCTGACTCTGGTAGGATGAATCTGATGAAAATCTTAAGCCTAGCTATTCCAAACTTGCTAGAATTGTTGTTAAACAACAAAAGGCTTTAGAAAAAATTCAAGATCAACGGGATAGAAGCGATGACCTGTTGGGTGTGGAATTGAATCTTCTAATTCATCACCTAAAAGTTAAAATGCTTCTACTACTACAAATTCTTCAACAATCTCTGTGGTCACAATTTCCTCATCTGAGGATACCACAAGTATCACTGACAATGATGTAGGTCTGAAGGAATTGTATATGATAGGCATTTACAAAAGCCTCAAAGGGCATCAGACTCTCTGTGATGTGCTTAAAAAGCAGATCTAGAACAGGAACCCTAGGAAAGAGGGTATTGCCTTTGCGATGAAACTCAATGCTGATGGAACCTACTGGAAACCTGAGCAGTATCCCAAAACCTCATGGGTTACTGCAAAAGGACCTCCTATAGATCCATGCACTTTATCTGGCTTTAACTGTGATTATTCATATTCCTCTGATGAGTCATTTGACTCCAACTATAAACTGTTTTCAGGATGGTGAAGTATTTGCTCGATATGTTGGAACTAACTGCAGGAACGGTCCCCCCGTGAAGAAAATCTGGGTTCCTAAAAGATGCCTTGAAAATCTTCAGGTGAATGTCATCATGACACCACCCATGAAGAAAAGAAACCCCTGATCAAATTCTTCATATGGATCAAAATCTTCATATGGATCCAAGTCCTCATATGGACCAAATTCTTCATATGGATCAAATTCCTCACGCGGATCAAAATCCTCATATGAACATCATCGTGCTAACACTTCTGTTTCGCAGGGAAAGTCTAAAGGCTACGAATATGAGCATTATTCTTCAAATCATTATGTTCATAAGTCCTCGAAGAATTTCTCTCCTTATTCATATGCTTATCCTAACCAATCTTCTGTGAAACGAAGTACACTGGCTTCTATGCCATCATTTTCTTATGGAGCTCGCGGAATGATGAACTCTTTGCCACCCCTTCAGATGTGGGTGGTGAAGAAAAAAGAACTAATCTCTTATGCAGGGTCAGGTCTCCAGAAGAACTTACTCGTATGAAGAATTTGCTGGAGACCTGAATATGCTTGAAAGGACGCAAGCTAAACATGAAGAAATGAATTACTCATTTCTCACGTCCTCATATTGCTATATTTGTTACTATTGATGACAAGTATATCATATTCTTCACTGATGAAGTATATGGGTTCATAAGTTGCACTAATTCATCTGCAGGATGAACAACCCAAAGCTACTGAGTGGGTCCTCGATAGTGGATGTACAAATCACATGACTGGTGACAGGAACTTGTTGATGGACACTGATTTGTCACCATCTCATCTGAAGCATATCACCTATGCTGACAAAGGCAAAAGCAAGGTATTGGGTCTAGGTAAGGTTTCGATCTCAAAGGATCGACAGATGGACAAAGTCATGCTTGTCGAGTCCTTAGGATTCAACCTCATATCTGTCTCAATGCTTTGTGATCTTGATATGGTTGTTGTCTTTGGAAAAAAAAATTGCCTTGTGCGAATGCAATCTGACAACTCCAAAGTCTTCGAAGGCTTTAGGAAAGGAGACTTGTATATTGTTAATTTCTCTGCAGGACCATAGCCTGCCACTTGTCTACTTGCAAAAGCTTCAGAATGCTGGTTATGGCATCGACGACTTGGTCATGCTGGGATGAGGAACTTGCATACACTTGCGAATAAGAAGCATGTCATTGGCATCGAGGGTGTCAAATTCCTCAAAGATCATCTTTGTGGGGCTTGTGAGTCAGGAAAGATCACCAGATCCAAGCATCCCTCGAAGACTATCATGACCACTTCTCATCCCTTTGAATCACTTCATATGGATCTATTTGGCCCTACTCACTATGCCACGTTCTCTAGTTCTGCATCATTATATGGCCTTGTCATAGTTGATGACTATTCTCGTTACACATGGGTGCATATCATCACTTACAAAAATGAAGTGCCGGAAGTCTTCAGACATTTTTCCTCAAGGGCTTCCACTAACTTCAGTGTGAAGATCAAGCATATCAGGAGTGATAATGGAACCGAGTTCAAGAACACTGGCCTCGATGAATATCTTGATATGCTTGGTATTACTCACGAATTGTCTGCTCCTTATACTCCTCAACAGAATGGCATCATGGAGCGCAAGAACAGGACTCTTGTTGAGATGGCCCGCACTATGCTTGATGAATACAAGACACCTGAGCGCTTCTGGCCTAAAGCAATTGATACTGCATGCCACATCATCAACAGGGGTATGTCTTCACAAATTCTTCAAAAAGACCTCATATGAACTCCTCACTGACAAGAAACCCAATGTATGTTATTTCAAAGTCTTCGGTGCTAAATGCTGGATTAGAGATCCTCACCATCTCTCTAAATTTGCATCGAAAGCACATGAGGGTTTTATGCTTGGTTACGGAAAGGACTCGCACCCCTATAGAGTCTTCAACATCAATCATCACAAGGTTGTTGAAACTGTAGATGTGCGGTTCAATGAAACTAATGGCTCGCAAATATAGAACCTACCTCCTGTGCTAGATGAAATGTCACCTGAGGAATCCATCAAGTTCAAAGCTACTGAGGATTTCATCCCTACCGAAGAACCTGCTGAAGAAGACATTCCTAATTGTGAAGAAAATCATGCTGGTGCTGCTGAAGAAACTGGCCCTGAAGAAACTACTGAGCCTAAGCAAAGTCGTCAACCCGCACATCCTCGCATTGCAAACGAAGTGCAAGTTGAAAAGATCATCGATGACATTCTCGCACCAGGTCCCCTCACTCGCTCAAAAGCTTCACATTTATCTAAATTTTGTGGGCATTTTCCATTTGTCTCTATCACAGAGCCCACTAAAGTAGATGAAGCATTCATGGAATCTGAGTGAATTCAAGCCATGCAAGATGAATTGCATCAATTCGAGCTCAACAATGTGTGGGAGCATGTCAAGCGACCAGACCCACGCAAGCACAACATCATCGGTACCAAATGGATCTACCGCAACAAACAAGACGAAAATGGCCTCATGGTGAGGAATAAGGCTCTTCTTGTAGCTCAAGGCTACACACATGTTGAAGGAATTGATTTCGATGAAACTTTTGCACCTGTTGCTAGACTTGAGGCTATTCGCATATTGCTTGCTTACCCTAACCATCATAATATCATCTTACATCAAATGGATGTGAAAAGTGCATTCCTCAATGATAAGCTTGAGGAAGAAGTATATGTTGCTCAACCACCAGGTTTTGAGGATCCAAAATTTCCAGAGCACATCTACAGACTCAACAAGGCCCTCTATGGCCTCAAGAAAGCAGCTCAGGCGTGGTATGACACACTGAAGGAATTCCTCATGAAGAAAGGCTTCAAACCCGGTTCACTTGACCCAACTCTTTTCACAAAAACATATGATGATGAATTATTCGTGTGCCAAATATATGTTGATGATATTATCTTTGGCTGTACTAACCAATGTTACAGTGATGAATTTGCCTATATGATGAGTGAAGACTATCAAATGTCTATGTTAGGATAATTGTAATTCTTCTTAGGTCTTCAGATTCGTCAACAATACAATGGCATATTCATATCTCAGGAGAAATACCTCAAGGATGTATTGAGGAAATTCGGCATGCAAGATTGCAAAGGCGTCAAAATTCCTATGCCCATAAACGGCCATCTATGCACTGATGAAAATGGTGAAGACTTCGATCAAAAGGTATACCGCTCCATGATTGGATCTTTATTGTACCTATGTGCATCTAGGCCAGATATTATGCTTAGTGTTTGCATGTGTGTCCGATTTCAAGCTACACCGAAGGAATCACACCATAAGGCTGTGAAGCATATTCTTCAATATCTAGCTCACACACCAACACTTGGATTATGGTATCCCAAGGGCTCTTCCTTTGATCTCATTGGATATTCAGACTCTGACTATGTTAGTGATCAGGTGGACCGCAAGTCAACGTCAGGCACATGTCATTTCCTTGGATGATCCTTGGTATGTTGGTCCTCGAAGAAGCAGAACTGTGTATCACTCTCTGTCGGT
Organism: Triticum aestivum; assembly: GCF_018294505.1. Taxonomy (NCBI): domain Eukaryota; kingdom Viridiplantae; phylum Streptophyta; class Magnoliopsida; order Poales; family Poaceae; genus Triticum; species Triticum aestivum. The sequence goes on from NC_057801.1 coordinate 729,334,026, forward strand.
GTTAAAACCAGCGGATCTCGGGTAGGGGGTCCCAAACTGTGTGTCTAAGGCTAATGGTAACAGGAGGCTGGGGACACAATGTTTACCCAGGTTCGGGCCCTCTCGATGAAGGTAACACCCTACTTCCTTCTTGATTGATCTTGATGATATGAGTATTACAAGAGCTGATCTACCATGAGATCAGAGAGGCTAAACCCTAGAAGCTAGCCTATGGTATGATTGTTGTTGTCATGTCCTATGGACTAAACCCTCTGGTTTATATAGACATCGGAGGGGGCTAGGGTTACACGAAGTCGGTTTACAGAGAAGGATATCTACATCCAAATCGCCAAGCTTGCCTTCCACACTAAGGAGAGTCCCATCCGGACACGGGACGAAGTCTTCAATCTTGCATCTTCATAGTCCAACAGTCCGGCCAAAGTGCATAGTCCGGCTGTCCGGATAACCCTTATCCAGGACTCCCTTAGTAGCCCCTGAACCAGGCTTCAATGACGATGAGTCCGGCGCGTAGATTGTCTTTGACATTGCGAGGCGGGTTCCATCTCCGAATACTCCAAGATAAATTCCGAACACAAGGACCGTGTCCGGCTCTTCACATACAGCCGTAGAGAGAACAATAATCCACGAATCTAATCTGCTGACAGCCCTTCGTAGAATGACAGTACGTCGTGGTCCGGTCATTATCCGAACCGCTTCTCATATCCAGCTCCCGCACACATCGCGAGGCGGTTTCTTTGGCACGTCTTGTCAAAGCAGAGATCATGTCCCCTTATCGCGGGATCTCTATCAATACGGGTATGGGTAACCGAACCAGCGCCATCAATCGAGGCGCTTGGAAAATAAATAATTTCGAGAGGCAAGTGGGGAGGTGCACATTCTACGTCGCCTTTGTAAAGGGACAAGGATCTCCCGTTTTCACCCACGCCTTCTTACTCCTTTGCTCATCCGTTCTCGCACCCTCGAGCTCCAGCACCAAAGTTCTCACCTTCTCCGTAGGACCGCAGCATGTCCGGAGCGGGAGGCAGGTGGATGGACTCCTCTGTCACAGAGGAGAACATTACCAAGATTCGGGAGGCCGGATACCTGGCCGAGAGCATTTCGCACAGGCTTCCGGCAGAGGGACGGATTACCCCCACCCTGAAGTCTCGGGAGAGAGTAGTATTTCTCCCTCATTTCGTCCACGGATTAGGATTTCCACTCCACCCATTTGTCCGCGGGCTCATGTATTACTACGGGCTAGATTTTCACGATCTAGCCCCGAATTTCTTCCTCAACGTCTCGGCGTTCATCGTCGCGTGCGAGGCCTTCCTCCGCATCAAGCCTCACTTCGGCCTGTGGCTGAAAATATTTTGCGTGAAGCTGAAGATCGTGAGCGGCCAACAGGCGGAGTGCGAAGGTGCCATGGTGGGCAAGATGCCCAACGTCACATGGCTTGACGGCTCCTTCGTGGAGACCATAAAAGGATGGCAATCAGGGTGGTTCTACATCACTGAGCCGCGGGACGCCAACTGGGTGGCGGCCCCCAAATTCAGATCCGGAATCCCCATGCGGCTCACTTCTTGGGAAAAGAAGGGCCTGGCCTGGGGCGAACCCACGGAGCTGACCGGACTCGATACATGTATCAAAAGTATGATGGACGAGAAGATCAAGCTTGTCAATGTGGTCCAGGTCATGCTCATTCGCCGGATTCTCCCGTGTCAAAGACGGGCATTTGATATGTGGGAGTTTGATCCGGCCGAACACCAGATGCTGCTAGAGCTCTTTGACACGACGCACAAAGAAATCTAGAAGGTGTTGTTCAAGACCGGCGAAGTTCCTCCTCCCCTTTCCGAGGACCGTGGGCTCAGCGCAATGCGCCTCGCCAATCCGGTAAGTCCTATGATTATCACAAGATGTTCCTTTCCCAGTATATTCGAGGAAGGATTTTTAATTCACCATGCTGACCAAACAGGATTGGGTGGAAACAGCGGAGCGGATTGACTGTCTGGCTCTGCTGCCTGACAACCCAGCAGACGCGCTCCTGACGAAGTTGCTGGTTCCGGCGCCTTACAAGGTGTCGGAGAAGAAGGCCAAAAAGAAGGCCGCAGGGACCCAGAAGGGTCTTCGGCGCGAGCCCGCACCCGACACCTCGCCAGAAGAAGACGAGGCGCACTCCTGCCACGAAGGATAGGAGAGAAAGAGGAAGGCCGCCTCAACTGAGGGGGGCGAAGGATCCAAGAAGGCGGCCCCGGGGACCAGACAGGGTCTCTAGCGCAGGGCCGTGATAGACTCATCATCCGAAGACGACGAGGAAGATTATCCCCCCGAAGACTGGGGGAAATGTGAAGAAATGCCTCCTCCCCGTACTAGGGAGGAGAAGAAAAGAAAGGCCGCCCCGTCGGGGGAGGCTGGGATGCCGAAGAAGGGAAAGGCGTCCCTTCCAGATCACTCCACTACCGCCGCTTACAGCAACGAGGAGTGGCTTCCCACGGGCAAACCCCAGGCGATGTCGTAAGTATCCGCATTCCATAATACTTTTCCATGCAACTTCGACCTCATGGTTTGTAATGATGCCGAACACGTATATGCAGTCCGGTCGGGTCCAATCTTGGGGTGCCCTCTTCGGAGGAGTCTCTGGACGAGTAGGAGATGAATTCACTCCCGACGGCCACCTCCCCACGACCTGTGGATGACACCGAGGTGTTGTCCTGAAGGATGCCAGAGAAGGAGGCGACGGTTCCGGAGACGCCCCAAGGCAAAATCCCAGATGTCGGGCGCATGGGGAGCAAGACCCCCATGGACTATGCTGATGGGAGCCACAGCAAGTCTGGCTCCCAGCAGGTTACTATGCCGGAGTCTCCAAAGGTTCCGGATTCCAGCAGGCAGCCCCTCGCGAAGGAGGGCGAGCCGGCCGTGCCGATGACCTCTGCCCAGCCGGAGGCATCGGATAATTTATTGGAAGTTCTTCGAGGCGCTTCCATGGACGATGAGCACCGTACTCTTATGAGTATGGTGATAGAGAAGGCTTGGTCCGCCAAAAGCGGATTGACCGAAGCCTGCACCAGCCTACTAACAGACTTTGAGGTAAGTAATGAAAAAGTGTGAGGGGATATCACCTGATAGACAGTAGCCCCTGATACTCTATTTGGTGTTCGGAAAAAAAAGGGAGGGTCAACTAATAATCCGCAGGAATCTGATAGTACTTGTCTATGTTAACGAGCAAGCATTGCTGCTGACCGCCGCTGCGGGCATGGCCGAGGTTGCCGGACTCAAGCGCGACCTGGGGCGGGCCGAAGAAGAGCTCGGCCTCGTGAAGAAGCAGCTCGAGGAGAACAAAGGTAAGGGAAACCCCGTCCATGTGTTGTATAGATGAGAAAAAAGTGATGATGCTAACGAAAAGCATCATGGTATTTGATAGGGACCGCGACCGAAGTGGCGGCCCTGAAGAAAGCGTTGTCCGCAGCCGAAGCCAAGGCGGCTAAGGAGCGCACCGAGCGCGAGAAGCAAGATGCTTGGGTGGGAGAGGTACAGTAAGAGCTCGAGGAGCTCGGCAAGAAATTCGAGTCCTTGGAAAATGACTTCAAGACGCAAGAGTCTGAGCTTGCGAAGGCCCTCCAGAGCATGATAGACACCAAGGCCGAAGCCCAAAAGGCCCTCCAGGAGATCCAGGCGGCCAAGAAGATAGCGGAGGGTAAGGCAGTTTTTTATGCAAAACAAGCATGTGGAGGAGTCATTTATGTTACTTACACGAATTCGGAGCTCTCCAATGGCTTTCGCAGATCTGCCACGCAACATTTCGGATGCCGCGGAGTTCTATCATGCTGAAGAGAGGAGCTCAATGTAGAAGTTGTTCTGGTCCCAATACATTGGAATCGAACACCCGATGCCTCTAAGTGACCAACTGAAGCAACTGGTCGAACTCCACAATGTGGCTGAACGGTCCATGAAGGACCTCATAGTCCGGATGTGGCCTGGCGAGCCCCTGTCCGGCAACTACTTTGGCCTGATAAAGCGGATGGTGCATGCCTGTCCACGGCTAGATGTTATCAAGCAGTGTGTTTGTATTGAGGATGCCTGACGGGCTTTTGCCCGCGCGAAGATGCATTCGGCCAAACTGGATGCTTAGAAGCTCGTGAAGGATGGACCCCCAGAGGGTAATTAAGGAGCATCGCTACCCCGAAAAATATTATAACGGCATTATGAAAGGCACTCGACTTGTGGCAAATGAGTGTCCTAAGAACATAATTTTTGAGTGAATGTACTCATGTCGTCTCTGTAATATGAGGACGAGTTTGTTTGCGCTATATAATGCTTTGTTTGATTTAAAATATTACCTTCTCTGTGGCCGTTTATCAAAATCTGAGAGTAGGCCAGTCGTCGGCTTCCGCCCCCTTGTAACTAGTACTGGGGTGTTCGTGGAAAACCCAAACACTCTTTATCCAAATTCTTGGTCCTTTAAGGAGGTGTTTAGCGCAGCGAATGAGGCAATCGAACTATTTGGCTTTATAACTATCACTTTGACATAGAAGTCTATAATTTTAAATTTCGGTGAAGCCCCCTAGTATTAGGAAGGCTGAACTGGGGCGCTATACACGCCTAAATCGGGCAAGGCCGATTCCTTGCCTTAAGCGGAAAAAATCTTTAAGGATTTAGTACCTCGCGAACAGCGACCAGCTCTCGCCGCATCATGACAGTCAGTTTTCGGCTTTCTCTACAGTAGTTCTCCCTGCACTACCTTAGCCGATATAACGGAGCGTAAGGTACCAAAACAAGGGAGCCAAGCTAACCCAACTATTGACCCAAGACATGATTCGGAGCTGATGCATATAATGCTATAAGTCCGGGGTTCCGCACTGTCGAAAGTGTTCGGACTTTTCTTGCCATATGATGGGGCTCGATAACAAGCCCCTGGCAAAATTAGTGTACCGAAGTGCACGGATGCGTTATTAGATAAATATTCAAGGGAAAATATGAAGATATTAGTAAAAGTTGACGCTATTATACCGTTTCCCATTTTTATTTGTATAATAAATCAAGGCATATGTTTACAATTGGTGCATTTAAGCGAAGAGAAATAGGACCATTTGACATGACCGATCCAAGGGCAGGCTGCATGTAGGTATGTAAAACAGGTATAACGATCATTGACAAAGACCACCTGGGTACTTCCTTGTGTGCAAAGCCTCTTGCCTCCTTGGTGTTCCCTCCTATAATGAGTCCGGTTATCTGATCTCTCTGAAGGGGCTGCCCGAAAGTAGGGCCCTAAAAAAGAGAAAAAACTGTATGCGGGCCTCATGGCTGCTGAACCGCACTGCAGGCCGCATTATCGACTCGCCTCCACCTATGCCCATGGTATTTTAAGCGCGTATTTGTGTACGTGTGGTACGAACGCTGCCTGGATGGGGCCGGGGTGGAGGCCAGATTGCTAATCGAGCTCCGGGCGTGCCTGATGGTCCTGTTGCGGGGTGCTCCGGACTCGCTTGACGGTGTTCGGGGTCGTCGTTGCTGAATTGGATGTTTGTCGAAGGAGGTGATACGTCTCCAACGTATCTATAATTTATGAAGCATTCATGCTATATTATTATCTGTTTTGAATGATTATGGGCTTTATTATACACTTTTATATTACTTTTGGGACTAACCTATTAACCGGAGGCCCGACCCATATTGTTGTTTTATTGCCTGTTTCAGTATTTCGAAGAAAAGGAATATCAAATGGAGTCCAAACGGAATGAAACCTTCGACAGCGTTATTTTTGGGAAGAATATCACCCAGGAGACTTGGAGTTCACGTTAGAAGAGCCTCGAGGACGCCACGAGATAGGAGGGCCCCCCCCTACTGGGCGCGCCCCCTGTCTCGTGGGCCCCTCGAGCACCCCCCGACCGACTTCTTTCGCCTATATAAACCTACGTACCCTAAAACCATCAAATAGGAAGATAGATCGGGAGTTCCGCCACCGCAAGCCTCTGTAGCCACCAAAAACCTCTCGGGAGCCCTTCCCGGCACCCTGCCGGAAGGGGAATCCTTTACCAGTGGCCATCTTCATCATCCCGACGCTCTCCATGACGAGGAGGGAGTAGTTCACCCTCGAGGCTGAGGGTATGTACCAGTAGCTATGTGTTTGATCTCTCTCTCTCTCGTGTTCTCTCTCGTGTTCCCTCTAAGGCACAATCTTGATGTATCCCGAGCTTTTCTATTATAGTTGGATCTTATGATGTTTCTCCCCCTCTACTCTCTTGTGATGAATTGTATTTCCCCTTTGAAGTTATCTTATCGGATTGAGTCTTTTATGAGAACAATTGATGTATGTCTTGCCGTGCTTATCTGTGGTGACAATGGGATATCATGTGCCTCTTGATGTTTGTTTTGGTGACCAACTTGCGGGTTCCGCCCATGAACCTATGCATAGGGGTTGGCAAACGTTCTTGACTCTCTGGTAGAAACTTTGGGGCACTCTTTGAAGTACTTTGTGTTGGTTGAATAGATGAATCTGAGATTGTGTGATGCATATCGTATAATCATGCCCACGGATACTTGAGGTGACCATGGAGTATCTAGGTGACATTAGGGTTTTGGTTGATTTGTGTCTTAAGGTGTTATTCTAGTACGAACTCTTGAATAGATTGATCCGAAAGAATAACTTTGAGGTGGTTTCTTACCCTACCATAATCTTTTCATTCGTTCTCTGCTATTACTGTCTTTGGAGTGACTCTTTGTTGCATGTTGAGGGATTGTTATATGATCTATCTCTGTTATTATTGTTGAGAGAACTTGCACTAGTGAAAGTATGAACCCTAGGCCTTGTTTCCTATCATTGCAATACCGTTTACGCTCACTTTTATCATTAGTTACCTTGCTGTTTTTATTATTTCAGATTACAAATACCTTTATCTACCATCCATATTGCACTTGTATCACCATCTCTTCGCCGAACTAGTGCACCTATACAATTTACCATTGTTTTGGGTGTGTTGGGGACACAAGAGACTCTTTGTTATTTGGTTGCAGGGTTGTTTGAGAGAGACCATCTTCATCATATGCCTCCTACGGATTGATAAACCTTAGGTCATCCACTTGAGGGAAATTTGCTACTGCCCTACAAACCTGTGCACTTGCACGCCCAACAACGTCTACAAGAAGAAGGTTGTGTAGTAGACATCAAGCTCTTTTCTGGCGCCGTTGCCGGGGAGGTGAGTGCTTGAAGGTATATCTTTAGATCTTGCAATCGAGTCTTTTAGTTTCTTGTTTTATCACTAGTTTAGTTTATAAAAGAAAACTTCCAAAAAAATGGAGTTGAGTTTGTCTCATACGCTTCGTCTTTTTAATATCTTTCGTGAGTTTGATGAAAGGAAAATTGTGCTCAAGTGCTAGAAGAAGAATGCTTTAAAATGCTCGGTACTAAATCTTTGAATGTTGAGCATGATTGCAATGTTGTTAGTATGAATTCCTTGAATATCCATGATGATAATGATATGCAAAGCCACAAGCTTGGGGAAGCTATGTTTGATGAATATGTTATTTTTTGTCCCCCAAGTTTTGATGAGAATATTTATTATGATGAAAGGATGCCTCCTATTTATGATGATTATATTGATGAAAGTGGGTTTGGAAGAGTGTCAACTTTAGGAAGTAGTGATCCCACTATTTTGGAGGATGTTGAATCTTATTGTGATGAACATGAAAGTGGATTTGGAAGAGTGTCAACTTTATTTAGTGATGATTCCACTATTTCGGAAGAGGTTCCAATTGATTATGAGAACAAAGTTGCTATCTATGATGATTATTGTGATGACTTGTATGCTATTAGGAATAATGATAACCATGAAACTTGTCATCGTGATTTTAGTTTTCAATTGGATTATGCCTCACATGATAATTATTTTGTTGAGTTTACTCCCACTACTATGAATGAGAAGAATTTTGCTTATGTGGAGAATAGTAAATTTTCTATGATTGTAGATCATCAAAAGAATGCTTTAGGTGCTGGTTATATTGTTGAATTCATTCATGATGCTACTGAAAAATTATTATGAGAGAGGAACATATGCTTGTAGGAATTGCAATAATGTCAAGCTTCCTCTCTATGTGCTTAAAATCTTGAAGCTATGCTTGTTTTACCTTTCTATGCTAGTTGATTATTGTTCCCATAAGTTATTTGCTCACAAAATCCCTATTCATAGGAAGTGGGTTGGGCTTAAATGTGCTAGTCATATGTTTCATGATGCTCTCTTTATGTTTCAATTCTTATCTTTTATGTGAGCATCATTGCCATCATCATGCCTAGCTAGAAAGGCATTAAAGAAAAGTGCTTGTTGGGAGACAACCCAATATTTATCCTTACTGTTTTTGTGTGTCCACATGATTATGTTACTGTAGTAATCATGTTTTATAGCTTTTGTTTCAATAAAGTGCCAAGTAGAACCTTTGGGAAGACTTGGGTGAAGTTTATGTGATCTTGCTATAGAAAACAGAAACTTTAGCGCTCACGAGAATGGCTGCCATTTTTTACTGGAGAGTGCTTTTAGGTTGATTCTTTTCGAAGATGATTAATAGACAAATTACTCAGGTCCAGCAAGTTATTTTTTAATTTTTGGGGTTCCAGAAGTATACGTTTGATACAGATTACTACAGGCTGTTCTGTTTTTGACAGATTCTGTTCATTGTGGTGTTTGCTTATTTTGATGCATCTATGGCTAGTATTAAGTGGTATGAACCATAGAGAAGTTGTAATACAGTAGTGTTAACACCAATATGAATTTATAATGAGTTCATTACAGTACCTAAGTGGTGGTTTTATTTTCTTATACTAACGGAGCTTACGAGTTTTGTTTGAGTTCTGTATGGTTGAAGTTTTCAAGTTTTGGGTAAGGATTCGATGGACTATGGAATAAGGAGTGGAAAGAGCCTAAGATTGGGTATTCCCAAGGCACCCAAAGGTAATATTCAAGGACAACCAAGAGCCTAAGCTTGGGGATGCCCCGGATGGCATCCCTTCTTTCATCTTCGTTCATCGGTAACTTGGCTTGGAGCTATATTTTTATTCACCACATGATATGTGTTTTGCTTGGAGCATCATTTTATTTTGTTAGTATTTGCTTGCTGTTAGTTAGAATAATGTTTTGCATCTTTAGTTTGAATAAAAAAGTCAAGGATAGCCTTTGCCATGCTTATTTTGCTAGTATACATGTTGCTGTTTGAAAACAGAAAGTTTACCACTGTTGCAAAAATTCCCTAGAAAATTCAGAGAATGGTATAATGTTGAATATTTTTTCATATTAAGCTCTGATAAATTTATTACAGTGGTAATTTTAGTTCATAATTTTTGGAGTTAGGGAAGTATTGACACTCTTGCATTCTTTACAGACTGTACTGTTTTGGCAGATTGCTGTTATGTTTGCATTGTTTGCGTATGTTTGCTTGTTTAATGATTCTATTTGAGGATAGGAGTGTTAAATATGCAGAGTACTTTAGTATTAAATGTTGAATAATAATTTTAGTGATTTGTTACAGTAGAAAATGATAAGGTTTTGCATTGGTTTATACTAACCTATCTCACGAGTTCTTGTTGAGTTTGGTGTGGATGAATCTTTTGATAAAAAGAGAAACCATGATATGAGAGGAATTAAGGAGACATAAAAAGCTCAATCTTGGGGATGCCTAAGGCACCCCAAGATAATATTTCAAGAAGTCTCAAGCATCTAAGCTTGGGGATGCCCCGGTAGGCATCCCACCTTTCTTCTTCAACAACTATCGGTTAGTATCGGTTGAACCTAAGTTTTTGCTTCTTCACATGAGTTGTGATATCCTTGCAATGTAATTTTGTTTTGTTTTCCTTGCTGCTTGAATACAATACCAAGATCTTAAATTCTTAATTGAGAGAGAGTCTTCACATAGTTTCATAATTATTTAGCTACTCATTGTTCTTCACTTATATCTTTTTGGAGTAGTTTGTCATTTACTTTTGTGCTTCACTTATATCCTATGAGTAAATGGTTGAATGAGTTGAATGTCATAAATCTGAAATTATATATGTTTCATTTGCTTATCCCATGGGGAGTAATGACTTCACATCTAAGAAGTAGAGGTTGTAAATTTATTGACGGTTAGCAAGCATTGTATTGGTCATTTGAACAATTCATGAAAGAATATTTAAGGGAGAGAGATTTCACATATAAATGTATTATCATAGACATCTTTTATAATTGTGAGCACTCATTAAGTATGACATGCTAAAGAGTTGATGTTGGACAAGGAAGACAACTTAATGGGTTATGTTTTCTCGCATCTCTGTTAAAGTATATTGTTATGGATCATTCAAACATGTTGAGCTTGCCTTTCCTCCTCATGCTAGCCAAAAATTCCTAGCACCAAGTAGAGATACTACGTGTGCTTCCAAATATCCTTAAACCCAGTTTTTGACATGAGAGTCCACCATACCTACCTATGGATTGAGTAAGATCCTTCAAGTAAGTTGTCATCGGTGCAAGCAATAAAAATTTCTCTCTAAATATGCATGACTTATTAGTGTGGAGAAAATAAGCTTTGTACGAACTTGTTATGGAAGCAATAAAAGCGAGAGACTGCATAATAAAGGTCCATATACAAGGGGCAATATAAAATGACGTTCTTTCGCATTAAGATTTTGTGTATCCAACCCTAAAAGCGCATGGCAACCTCTGCATCCCTCTATGAAGGGCTTATCTTTTACTTTATGTCTTTTACTTTATGCAAGAGTCAAGGTGATCTTCACCTTTCCCTTTTTCATTTTATCCTTTGGCAAGCACTTTGTGTTAGGGTGATCCTGATACATATATCCAATTGGATGTACGTTAGCATGAACTATTATTGTTGCCATCACCCAAAGGTGAATACGTTTGCAGGCAACATTATAAGCCCGAGTATTGCGTGAGTGTTAGCAATTGTAGAAGAGTATATGATAGTTGAGTATGTGGAGTTTCTTCTTCCTGAAAATAAGATGAATTGCAATTGTTTTGATGACTAAGAATGAAGTTTGCTAGTTTTTAAGAAAGTTGATGGTCTATGCTTTAACATGTGATTTGCTTGTTACTTGATTAGGAAAAGTTTTATGAGATGAACTACTGTTACGACATATTATCATGCTAGTAAAGGTGATTGAAATTATAATTGATCAAACTTGTGCACCTTCTAGCATTCACACTTCATAAATTCTTTCTTTTATCATTTACCTACTCGAGGACGAGTAGGAATTAAGCTTGGGGATGTTGATACGTCTTCAACGTATCTATAATTTATGAAGCATTCATGCTATATTATTATCTGTTTTGAATGATTATGGGCTTTATTATACACTTTTATATTACTTTTGGGACTAACCTATTAACCGAGGCCCAGCCCATATTGTTGTTTTATTGCCTGTTTCAGTATTTCGAAGAAAAGGAATATCAAACGGAGTCCAAATGGAATGAAACCTTCGGCAACGTTATTTTTGGGAAGAATATCACCCAGGAGACTTGGAGTTCACGTCAGAAGAGCCTCGAGGAGGCCACGAGATAGGAGGGAGCCCCACCCCCTACTAGGAGCGCCCCCCTATCTCGTGGGCCCCTCGAGCACCCCCCCGCCCGACCAACTTCTTTCACCTATATAAACCTACGTACCCTAAAACCATGGAATAGGAAGATAGATCGGGAGTTCCGCCGCCGCAAGCCTCTGTACCCACCAAAAACCTCTCGGGAGCCCTTCCCGGCACCCTGCCGGAGGGGGAATCCTTCACCAGTGGCCATCTTCATCATCCCGGCGCTCTCCATGACGAGGAGGGAGTAGTTCATCCTCGAGGCTGAGGGTATGTACCAGTAGCTATGTGTTTGATCTCTCTCTCTCGTGTTCCCTCTATGGCACGATCTTGATGTATCCCGAGCTTTGCTATTGTAGTTGGATCTTATGATGTTTCTCCCCCTCTACTCTCTTGTGATGAATTGAGTTTCCCCTTTGAAGTTATCTTATCGGATTGAGTCTTTTATGAGAACACTTGATTTATGTCTTGACGTGCTTATCTGTGGTGACAATGGGATATCATGTGCCTCTTGATGTATGTTTTGGTGACCAACTTGCGGGTTCCGCCCATGAACCTATTGATAGGGGTTGGCACACGTTCTTGACTCTCTAGTAAAAACTTTGGGCACTCTTTGAAGTACTTTGTGTTGGTTGAATAGATGAATCTGAGATTGTGTGATGCACATCGTATATTCATGCCCACGGATACTTGAGGTGACAACGGAGTATCTAGGTGACCTTAGGGTTTTGGTTGATTTGTGTCTTAAGGTGTTATTCTAGTACGAACTCTTGAATAGATTGATCCGAAAGAATTACTTTGAGGTGGTTTCGTACCCTACCATAATCTGTTCGTTCGTTCTCTGCTATTAGTGTCTTTGGAGTGACTCTTTGTTGCATGTTGAGGGATTGTTATATGATCTATCTTTGTTATTATTGTTGAGAGAACTTGCACTAGTGAAAGTATGAACCCTAGGCCTTGTTTCCTATCATTGCAATACCGTTTATGCTCACTTTTATCATTAGTTACCTTGCTGTTTTTATTATTTAAGATTACAAATACCTTTATCTACCATCCATATTGCACTCGTATCACCATCTCTTCGCCGAAATAGTGCACCTATACAATTTACCATTGTATTGGGTGTGTTGGGGACACAAAAGACTCTTTGTTATTTGGTTGCAGGGTTGCTTGAGAGAGACCATCTTCATCCTACGCCTCCTACGGATTGATAAACCTTAGGTCACCCACTTGAGGGAAATTTGCTACTGTCCTACAAACCTGTGCACTTGCAGGCCCAACAACGTCTACAAGAAGAAGGTTGTGTAGTAGACATCAGGAGGCTTCTTTGTACTTCTGCCGCGAGGGCCGCAGTGTGCTCTTCCGTATGAAGGGAGCGGTCTGTGCTTCCATTGACTGTTATAACCCCGCGAGGTCCTGGCATTTTTAGCTTGAGGTACGCATAGTGCGGTACAACATTGAATCTAGCAAACGCGGTTTGTCCAAGTAGTGCATGATAGCCACTACGGAAAGGGACGATATCGAAGATTAACTCTTTGCTTTGGAAGTTCTCCGGAGATCCGAAGACCACTTCCAGTGTTATTGAGCCCGTACAGCGGGCCTCTAACCCTGGAATTACACCCTTGAAGGTGGCTTTTGTGGTCTTGATCCGTGACGGATCGATGCCCATTTTGCGCACTATGTCCTGATAGAGCAGGTTCAGGCTGCTGCCACCGTCCACGAGGACTCACGTGAGGTGGAATTCGTCGATGATTGGGTCAAGGACCAATGCGGCTGAGCCGCCGTGACGGATGCTGGTTGGATGGTCCCTACGATCAAAGGTAATCGGGCAGGATGACCATGGGTTGAACTTTGGGGCGACGGGCTCCATCGCATAGACGTCCCTAAGTGCATGCTTTCGCTCCCGTTTGGGAATATGAGTGGCATATATGATGTTGACTGTTTTCACCTGGGGGGAAATTTCTTCTTTCCCCCAGTGTTTGGGCGCCGGGGTTCCTTGTCATCCTCGATGTGCAACCCCTTGTCCTTGTTCTCGGCATTTATCTTGCCGGCCTGTTTGAACACCCAGGAATCTCTGTTAGTGTGGTTGGCTGGTTTATCTAGGGTGCCGTGAATCTGGCACGAGCGGTCGAGTATGCGGTCCAGACTGGACGATCCCGGATTGTTTCTTTTAAACGGCTTCTTCTGCTGACCGGATTTGGAGTTGCTGAATCCGGCATTGACTGTCGTATCCTCGACATTGTCGCAATTGTTTCGGCGCTTGTGTTTGTTGCGTCATGGCTTTCCGTTACTGTCACGGATATCTGAAGTGCCAGAGTTTCCTAGCGCGGTGTTACTGTGAGCCAGCCAGCTGTCCTCGCCCGCGCAAAAGCGGGTCATTAGTGTCATGAGGGCCGTCATGGTCTTCGGTTTTTCTTGGCCAAGGTGTCGGGCAAGCCACTCGTCAAGGATATTATGCTTAAAAGCCGCCAGGGCCTCGGCTTCCGGACAGTCGACAATTTGGTTCTTTTTAGTTAGGAACCGAGTCCAGAATTTCCTAGCTGACTCTCCGGGCTGTTGGGTAATGTGACTTAAGTCATCAGCATCCAGTGGTCGCACATAGGTGCCCTGGAAGTTATCAAGGAATGCGTCCTCAAGATTTTCCCAACTGCCAATGGAGTTTGCTGGCAGGCTATTCAGCCAGTGTCTGGCTGGCCCTTCAAGCTTGAGTGGGGGATACTGATGGTGTGTAGGTCATCACCGTGGGCCATGTGAATGTAGAGAAGAAAATCTTCGATCCACACCGCGGGGTCTGTTGTGCCATCGTATGACTCGATGTTGATGGGTTTAAACCCTTCTAGGAATTCATGTTCCATTACTTCATCAGTGAAGCAGAGGGGGTGTGCGGTGCCTCTGTGCCGGGCTATGTTATGGCGTAGTCCGATTAGGTCTGGTCGGTTACGTTCGGCCCAGCCGGATTTATTAGTATTGTATCCGGCATGACGATCGGTGTCATGAGTTGTGGCGCACCCCCGTGATCTGTAGATCGATCTTGGTTGTCCTGCATTGTTTTCCAATATGTCTCGCAGGTCCTGCGTATTGCCCTGGGCCGTAGTGCACCGACGTGGGGGTGCGGGCTGGTATCCGGCCTGATATGCCATTTTATCCCGGCCATGGGGTGGTCGGTCAGCCTCATCTTGTGCTGGAAGTTCAGGCTCTTCGGCCTCTTCTTCTAGCAATTTGTGCTTTGGGTATCCCCTGCTAGGGGGCTCGAGTCCGTATTCTTCGACCGCCAGGACTTCGTTCCATATTTCTGCAAGCAGATCTTGATCAGCTTGGAGCTACTGCTGCTTCTTTTTCAGGCTTCTTGAAGTGGCTATAAGCCGACGCTTTAAGAGCTCCTCCTCTATGGGATCCTCTGGTATGCCAAATTCATCGTCACCGAGGCTCACCTTGTCTTCGGAGGGAGGCATATAGTTATCGTCCTCCAAGTATCCGTCTGTCGCCTGTTCGTCTGGGCTGACCTACCCGTGTTCTTGTTCGGCTTGCTTTAAGGTGGGTTGATTAGGATTGTATTCCTCTTTGGCACCATCTGGATTTTCTTCTCCGGTGCCGGTGTTGATGTGGCAGGGCTTGGAGCAGCGCCGGTGACGCCCATGCTTTGATTTCTTCCCTGAGGGGTTATCTCCTGTTGCCTCATCGCCATTGTTTTCTTTGGGAGTATCCACCATATATATATCATATGAAGAGGTGGCAGTCCAGCGCCCTGTGGGCGGTGGTTCCTGTTCTTCTCCCGCATTGTCGTCTATACCGTCAATGTCTTCGAAATCGAAGTTAAGGACATCGTTCAAGTCATCGACCGTGGCTATTAAATGGGTGGTGGGTGGGTGACGAATTTCTTAGTCGCCTGCTTCCCACTCGAGCCGAGTATAGTTCGGCCAGGAATCTCCTGATAGAGAGAGAGACCTTAATGAATTTAGCACATCACCGAAGGGGGAGTGCTGGAAGATATCCGCGGCGGTGAATTCCATTATTGGAGCCCAATCAGATTCGATGGGCATGGATGCACGTGGTCTGGGACCTATGACCGAAGGTGAGTCCGGGGGTCCGGAGACACAGATCTCCTTGGGAGCGGAGTTTGTGTTCGGCTCCAACGCCGAGGAGTGTGCGGCCTCCGGGGCGGGGTCCATCCACCCGTCCTTGGAAGGCACGACCTACTCTGGAATGAAGTCCGAAGGCGTAGCAGGTGCGATGTTCTAAATACTGTCCGGTGGCAGATCTAGGTCATGCATGTCGTGATCGTTCAATGCTCTTGACATGGGCCCGAATCTGTCAAAGATCAAGTCTCTTCGGATGTTGGCAGTGTAGTTTAGGTTTCCGAACCTGACCTGATGGCCAGGGGCATAGCTGTCGATCTGCTCTAGATGGCCAAGCGAGTTGGCCCACAGTGCGAAGCCGCCGAACACGAAGATCTGTCTGGGGAGGAAAGTCTCACCCAGGACGGCATTGTTGAAGGTTGGAGGAGCCATCGAGCCTTGCAGCGACGACACAGAGGAACTCTCAATGAAAGCACCAATGTCGGTGTCAAAACCGGCGGATCTCGGGTAGGGGGTCCCGAACTGTGCGTCTAAGGCTAATGGTAACAGGAGGCTGGGGACACGATGTTTACCCAGGTTCGGGCCCTCTCGATGGAGGTAATACCCTACTTCCTGCTTGATTGATCTTGATGATATGAGTATTACAAGAGTTGATCTACCACGAGATTAGAGAGGCTAAACCCTAGAAGCTAGCCTATGGTATGATTGTTGTTGTCATGTCCTATGGACTAAACCCTCTGGTTTATTTAGACATCGGAGGGGGCTAGGGTTACACGGAGTCGGTTTACAGAGAAGGAGATCTACATCCGAATCGCCATGCTTGCCTTCCACGCCAAGGAGAGTCCCATTCGGACATGGGACGAAGTCTTCAATCTTGTATCTTCATAGTCCAACAGTCCGGCCAAAGTGCATAGTCCGGTTGTCCGGATACCCCCTTATCCAGGACTCCCTCACTCTCCACTGCAGAAGCTAAGTACATTGCTGCTGGATCTTGCTATGCTCAATTACTATGGATGAAGCAAACACTCAAGGACTATGGCATCAACCTGAAGAATGTGCCTCTCTACTGCGACAATGAGAGTGCCATCAAGATTTCTCGTAACCCAGTTCAGCACTCGAAGACAAAGCACATCCAGATTCGTCATCATTTTCTTCATGACCATGTGTTGAAGGGCGACATCTCCATCGACCACATAAGTACTGAAGACCAATTGGTCGATATCTTCACAAAGCCCTTGGATGAGAAGAGATTTAGCAAGTTGCGGTGTGAGCTAAATATCCTAGAATATTCGAATGTTCTTTGAAAAGGACACACATCCTAACACTTATGCTGACTTGATGACTTAGATGTGCAACGCACGAAGTAACGTTTTTCTTCAATCAATGAAGACTAACCCTCTAAGTGTGAAGAAATTAATGAAGAAATTGATTCTCAGAATCCTACGAGAGTTGTACGCGGTGTCTGAAATAAGCTTTCTTATATGGTGGGTTACGCCGCCAACAAAAGTTGAAAATCTTCAATTTGAGTTTTTCTTCAGTTTTGAAATTCCTCAGTTTTTCAAATTCTTCAACTTTGCATTGTCTTCACTCTTTCTGTCGTTGTTCTTCATTTGACTATATATATATATATATATATATATATATATATATATATATATATGAGATTATGTCCTCTACAGCATTCACTTATTGCTAATTCTTCAAGTTGACTTTTCTGCTAAGTGAATGTTATCGGACCCTTCCCCCTCTATGCTAAATTCAACCCAGTCTGTTCACAAATTCTTCATGTGTGTTCTATTTGAAACTCGTTCAAATTCTTCACTGTGTCCTTGTCAGCTGAAGAAATTGTGAACGAAACATTACAAATTCTAAATCTGAATTTTCGACTTTTGCCGCTCAAACCGTTACGCATTCCACGGTATACTTATCTATTCACCCACGATCTCCACTACACAGTACGTGGGTGACACATGCCGCGCGAATGAGAAGGGTCAGGGGCACGTTCATCCTAATTCTTCGGACGAACAGTTTTTCACAGTGGCTATAAATACCCCCTCTCCCTCCTCACTTCACTTTTTACTCCGCTCGAACTCTTTCCCTCGCTCGAGCTTCTCAAACCCTAGCGCCACCGCTACCTCCATCGTCGCCGGTGAGGAAGAGCTTCACTGCCTCGACCTCGTCGCCGTCGTACTCGTGCCGGCCGCGGAAATCTTCCCTCCACCACCGCCGTAGACGTCTTCCTCCACCAAGTTAGGGCGTGGAAGATCCGAGCTGACGAACTTCTTAATCTAGAACTCTTGTTCGTCGTGTTCTTTATCAAGGGTAATTAAAAGTTACTTTTACCGCATTTATTCTACTGATGATTTTCATCAAATCTTCAAAACGTGTTTATTCCTCAACCTCCACACTCTAAACCCCTAGCACAAATCTTCAGTTCTTGATCTGTTTCTCTAAGTGACGTTTTTCTTCATGATTCCTCAATTGTGTGAATCTCAGGATCCGCACAACTCTGGAACCTAAGTCAAAGAATGCTTAGTGAAATTCTTCAAGACACATCGGGTCAATTTCCTCAAACTTGTTCAGTTTTGCAAAAACTTCTGAGAACGCATATGACCTCTCCAAATTCTTCGCACCTATACTCTATTCATAGGTACACATGTCTGTTGCTGAATCACTAAGTTCTCATCAACTTAACTCATTTGCAGCGTTCCTCGAAGAAAAGCTACATACTTCTTCAGAGAACTCAATTGTGCAAATTCCTCAGCTGAAGAAAATGGCAGATGGTAAAAGACCTTAGAAAGGAGGAAAGAAGCTTGAAGTTAATACTGCTTTTGAGATCCCTGCGGACATCTATGCAGGGTACTGCACACCTGATGAGGCAACTCATGGCAAGGAAACGAAGAATGAGCGCAAAGTGCGCATTAAGAGGATTGAAAGATGGGCAAGAGAGTGGAGGGAGTACAGATATGTCACTCCCAAATACATGAAGAAATTCGCTCTTAACCCCCCATGCTCAAGACCTCCTCTGGCACCTGGCCATTTAGCAGATCCAACAAGCCTTAAATGTGGTGAGGATTATGCAAATGAATGGGCCAAGAAGCAGGCCAAGTTGGCAAGGCAAGCAAGAGAAGCAGTGAAGAAATTTATTGAGGATTCTGCTGCTGCCGCTGCCGCTGCTGAGGCTTCTTCAAGCAAGAAGGCTATGCCAAAGAAGCCAGCCAAGAAACCACCTTCCTAAGCAATGCCCTCATGGCCAAGCTCTTCTTCAATGCCCTCACGGACAAGTTCTTCTTCAATTCCCTCACAGCCAATTTCCTTAGTGCCACCGAGGAAAATTCCTCAAGCTGCCTCAGTTCCTCAAGCTGCTCAACTTCCTCGAACTTCAAAGTCCTCAGATCCTCCGGCAAAGTCCTCGTCACCTGTGCATCTCGCCACTTGCCAATGGACCACATGCATATCTATTGCCTCAGGAGCTTCTGCAAGTTCTTCTACTCCACATCTGTCTTCAAAAAGCCCAACTGTGCTGAAGACCAAAGCCACTACTGGACGAGGCACTAGACCAAGTCCTCACAAGAAGCAGGTGGTCTTTCAAATTCCATCTGATGATGATGAAGCTAATGATGAGGAATTAGTTGAAATCATCAGGAACAAACAACAATGTGTCGCTAGAGCCAAAGGAAGTGTTGTGCCCCTTCTACTGGATCCGAAGAAGATCCTGGATTTCATCAACATCTGGCACAAGGATCCAAACACTCCTCTGCCAGATCTGAGCCTCACTCCTGGACAAAGTCACATATTGGCTGTGTTCATTGCCGAAGAAAATGGATGTGTGACCAAGCCAAATCCATGAAGAAAGCGCAGTACAAGAAGCAGCGCTACCTAAAGGACAATGTACTCAGTCTTTCACCTAAGCAGCTCATTGCACTCCAAGATGACATCAAAAAGCTCAGCGATGAATTTGATGCCTACAAGGCAGATTGGCTGGAAGCCAAAGTCAGGTTGATCAAGTTGTTGAAGAAATTCACTTCACCTGAAGAAGTGTCTCAGGCTGAAACTTTTGCCCAGCCAACTAAAGGAAATGCCAGCACCGCTGATGAAAACCAGGCTGCTGATGCAATTGCAAGTACCAGGACTGCTGAAGAAATTCCAGTCGCTGAAGAAACTTCCAGGGCAACCACTAGTGTTGCGCCTGAAGAACAAGCCAGGACTGCTGAAGAATCTGAAGCAGTGCCTAAAGAAATTGCTCAAGACAGGCCAACTGCATCAGTTGAGCCTGAAGAAATTGATCCTATCCCCTTTGCTCCGCCCGCACCTCTACCAAGCCCAATTCTTCCTTTTGCTCTGGAAGTGAAGAAAACCAAAGCTGAGGAGCGAGCTGCTCTGAAGAAGAGGAAAGCCTCAGCTGCTTCAGAATCTTTGGCCCCCAAGAAGCCGAAGATTTTAACAAGTTCACTTGACAATCCCATTGATGTTGTTCCTCTTGCAAGCATGCCATCAAAGGAACTTGTTCCTTATGGTGAAGAATATCAGATTCCTAAAGAATCTGCTGATGAAGATCCCTCTGTTGCTTCCACGGAGCAGATGGATGAAGAAGTTGAAATTGAAGCTTTCAGCTCAACTCCTCGGGTATCATCGCCAACGCCTCAGTTCACTGCTGAAGATGCCGACGTTGAAGAAATGGAAGTGGATGAGGATGTGGACATTAGCTACACCACTCTAGTGATAACGATGAATTTTGGGATAGTCAACACCCCAACTCTCCTCTATTCACTCCGATACAGCAAATTCCTCAGTCCCCAGCTCCAACTGAAGTTCAGATGGGTTCTGATGAAATCCACAATGCCCTTCCACTCATGAAGAGATTCCATCCACTAGTGCTGATGAAAATGCTGCTGAAGAAATAGAGGCCCAGGCTGCTACTAAAGCGGAAGCTGATATTCCTCAGCCTGCGGCTCCAGAAATTGACATTCCTGAAGTTATTCTTCAGATCACTGACACTCCTCAGCCACAGCCGAAGAATCCATTCTCCAAAACTCTGAAGTTTAAGGATGATGGCTTCTTTAATGAGCATGTATTCTTCACTGAATACAACCCTTATGATTCTGCTCGTCCGAGGAGGAAGCACTTCTGGATAGCTAGTCAAGCAAATTTCTATGCTTCAGTGCTCTTCAACAAGGATAAAGTCTTCGACCACATGCATATTCCTCATGTCGATATGGAATCACTGCCTTGCTTCACCCCAATCCTCGCTGCTATTCATGATGCTGGTCTGCTCAATTTCTGCACTGACATTTGCGATTGGAATGAAGAACTCATTCTTCAATTCTACGCGACGATGCACATCATAGGCAATGCTGAAGATGTGAACTCTTGGGTGTTGGACTAGATGACAGAGAACACACACTATAAGGCATCGGCCACTGAATTGCTTCGTGCCCTGCCTGTCAGTCCTCCACAAGAAGGTGCACGTCTCATCTACTCAGAAACTGAGCTATCTGATCACTATATGCAAGTGACGATGAAGCCATTGAAGCCTAGTCAAGCCTCAAGGACAAAATTCCTTGTGAAGGAATTGCAGTATGTGCCTAGAACAGTCTATCACATTCTGACGAAGAGATTGAGTCCTATCAAAGGCCACGACTCGAATGATGAAGAAGTCGTTGGCATCATGAAGAATCTGCTTTTCAACATCATGCACGGTATTCCCGTGAATTATCATGATTTCTTCATGACGACTTTGGCGAATGTTGCAATGTCACCGTTTGAGTTGAAGCCTTATGCGCCCTGGATTATGAGATTCCTTAGATCAAGGTCTTCACTCAACTACAAAGCTGATTCACTCAACCATGGCAGCTACTTGCCCCCAATTGAAGTCCTCAAATGGACATTTTCCTCAGCTAATGAGAAGGGCAAGGCTACTGCTATCATTTATGAAGGCAATCGACCATTGGATGGACAGTTTCGCAAAGTTGTTTCCTATTCCACCAATGATGATTCTGCTACCCATGACTCTGCCGCCAATGCTTGAAAGCAAAGTCCTTAGGCTACAGCTCCAAGGGTGATGACTAATCATGAGCTTCTCCTCAGTCTTCATCAAAAGGTGGGTCGCAATCACAAATGGGTAAAGCGTCAGTTTGGCACTATTCTTCATAACATGACTGCAACTTATAATTCAGTGAAGAAAAACCACTATTACCTCAATGAAGTATTCGATCACACCTGGGCTGTTCTGACTTATCTCTACGGTGATGAAGATTTGAAGCCAATGGGTTTCCAATAGGACTTCGGCTGGTCTAAACGTCCACCGAAGAAATTCAAGAAAGTTCAAGTTCCTCCTTTGGTGCCCAGCTCATTTTCCTCATCCCGTGGGACGGATGAAAATGAAGATTTGGACGACACTGCGGCAGGCCCTACTACAACAACCGACCCCGACAACACTGGCACTCCTCCATCGACTTCGTGAAGAAATTCTTCAGGGGCATTGGTCCTCACTTTTCGTCCCTTTTGGTCATTTGATGACAAATGGGGAGAAATTTGAGTTGGTCTTCAAGCGGGTCTATATATATGGGCATTTTTTGTTAAGTTGCAACTCTCGCTCTTCTAAAGCTTTTGTTGATTGAGTTGTAAACTTAAGTCCGATGGTGACCTGATACATTTGCTGTGTTTTTCTGCATGCTATTCCTCTTTAATGTTATGCACGCATGCTGGATTACATCAGTCACCATATTTCATCATGCATTTCAAATTCTTCAATTCATATGTTAAATGCGTGTATGAATTACAAGATATAGGGGGAGATCTCCATGATTCTACTCTTCAAGTGTGCATTGCTTCAAAAGCTAATTCCTCACTATGCACATCTTCAGGGGGAGTTCTTCTATATCTTGCAATCAAATTCTTCAATATTGAGTACTTTCAATTCATATGTTTATCCCTGTTGAAAACTTAACCTATATTGTCATCAATCACCAAAAAGGGGGAGATTGTAAGTGCATGTAGTGCCCCTTAGTGATTTTGGTGTATTGAAGACTTATAGGTTAAGGGACTAATATGTTTGTAAGTGTACACATGCTTTATAAGTCAATGAGGAGTTTGATATTTACAGTGAAAGTCGACCCCTAAAAATGAATGTCTTCGGTTGAACACTTTGGTTCTCCTGAAGACTTTGAAAATGAAGATATTGGTGTGACCTTGAAGACTTCGATATTCATGCGAGGATTATGAAGCGCGAAGACTTTTGTTTTCATAGTTTCTTTTTCTCCTTCTTGAGTTATAGGAAACACTGTACTGTTAAAGGGGGTCGAGGCAATACTAAGGAAACTGATTTCCATGTGATGCTCATCTCAAAATCCTACACCTACCCAATCCTTCGAGTGAAGCCATTGGAAATCTCATATCAGTTCAGTCGATTTCTTCAGTGACGGAGACCAAGATCTTCTGGTCTCTAAGGAATTTGTTCTGACTGAGAAGTTAGGAATTCGCCAGTGCGGATTGCCTACATAGTGAGGAACATGATAGCCCTGAGGAATTCGAACCTCGGATATCCGACTGTTGCTGAGCTGCGCGCCAGCTGTCCCAAAAATATCCTACCACCTAACGGTCATATCAGCCAAGGGCATTTATGTCTTATCATGTTGGGCTGCTCCCTAGGCTATAAATAGCTGCCCCCTACAACCATTAGCTGGCTGGCTGCTCCGAGAGACACTGACAATTGTTATTTGAGAGCATCCCATCCTCCGAGGACTTTGAGAGAAAATCATCAAGAGAGGAAATACCCAAATCCCAAACCAAAACACCTACAAACCCAAAGTGATTGAGCATCACTGAAGAGATTGTTCCTGCGTGGAACCGACGCTTGTTACCTTTGAGGACTGTGTATCCTCCAGACGATTAGGTGTCATGGTCTGAGCATCCAAGAGGAATTGTGGATTGCCGAGTGACCGAGTTTGTGAAGGTTTGGAAGTCACCTGTGAAGACTTACCACTACTGTTGGGCGATATTTGCGTGATCTTAGCTCAAGGATAATACGGTGAGGATTGTGTGTCGTCGAGTTTAAATACTCAGTCGCTCCAACCAGACGTATAACTATCACAGCAGTTGGAACTGGTCGACCAATTCATTGTCTTCACCAAGCCTACTGGTTCTATTTCCTCAACCCTTTCATTTCCTCAGTTACGTGTTGATGTACTTGATCATTAGTGTTTGATGACTTTGATTGAAGACTTTCTCTAAATTCCTCAATCCTAATTCTTCAGTCTGTTTGTCTTCACCCTGCTTATCATGTGTTTACGCTTTCTGTACTCTGTGTTTGTCTTTCATTTCATCAAGATGACTATGATGTTGCTCTGTTATGCTTATACCTGAGTACTTATTCCGCCGCAAGTAGTTCTTCACTTAGGAATTTCCTCACCCTTAAATTCCTTAGTGAAGAATTCATAAAAATCGCCTATTCAAACCCCCCCTCTAGTCGTCGTAACGCACTTTCAACTGCCTCATTGCACCATCTTGATCGGTTATGAAGTTGTTAGGAGGTTTGCCACCCATAGCCTCTAGGAATGCTTGGAAGACCCAATCAAAGCTTGATTCCAACTCTTGCCTCACAAACGCGCAACCGAGCATGAAAGATTGGCCATGTCGGTTTATTCCAATGAAGGGTGCGAACGGCATATTGTGCATGTTGGTCATGTAGGTAGTGTCAAACGATATGCAATCATGGTACGCCTCGGCATAAGCTTTTCGAGCTAAGCCATCCACCCAAAATATGTTGAAAACTCTGTCCTCTTCATCATATTTTACCTTATAGAAGAAGTCTGGATCGGTTTTCTGTATATCCTTGAAGTGCGCAATTGTCTCAATCATGTCACCCTCCTTTGTCTTCTCTACGGAAACTTGTACACAGATTTGTTACTGCCTTTGCTCCGAACGGCACCATCATCTTAGATCCATAGAACTCTACCATTATATGCATCATACATCCTACATAATAAAAAAAGAATACAATATATCCTTTTTTAGTTGCACGAATGCGCACATCCGGCTGCACAGTAATAGGACATGTGTTCGCACAGAAGATAATTGCAGGAAATGGACACCTAGCTGTACCTTTTTAAAAACACTTTGCACTTTTTGAATACAGGACATTGTGTAGTTGCACAGTGAAGGCAATCTAGTTGCACAACAAGAACCAAAGTGATATAAAAACAGCATGGGAAGTTGGACACCAGTTGCACAGTTAAGACATTTCAGTTGCACGGGAGTACCATAACAGTTGCACATTGGACTGCCTAGAGGGAAACTTAATTCTTTAAGGGATATAGAAACACCACACCTGTAGTCAAGTTGCAGTTATACAATATGCGCAAAAACTCCTTTTCATCAGGTGCGATGCTTTGGTGGGATCTCAAGTATTTGGACGATGAAGGTTTGTTCACTAGCGGATGATTGTGGTCACGAACAAAGTACGTCACTGTCGGATTTCGGGTTTCGGCAGACCATTAAGGTTCGAACTCTAGGGTGCGCATGGAGATCACTCCTCTACCAACTCACGTCTCGTCGCCTCAGAAAGGATCTAGGCTACACGTGAACAACACATGGGACGCAAGGTTTATACTGGTTCAGGCCACCATTGTGGTGCAATACCCTACTCCAGTGTGTGGTGTGTGGATTGCCTCAGGGGCTGATGATGAACAATACAAAGGAAGAACAACCTCGCAAGGGGAGGAGTTCTTGTGTTGGTGTGGGTGGTTCTGGCTAAGGTTCGATTGGTCGATCGCCTGCATTGAGAATGGCTAGTCCTATTTATAGAGCGAGGCCCTGGTCCTCTTCCCAAATATTGAGCGGGAAGGGCGCCAACAATTGGTCATTTTGAAGGGGAACATCTAGTACACTTATCCTGACTAAAGTTGGTCCTCGCCTGTCAAAGACTCTGACGATGACACCTTCCTGGGCTCCATGATGACCTCCATCCTGCCGTTCTGCTGGTCTTGGTCTTGTTGCACCGAAATGGTAGCCTTTGCTTGATACCTTGGCATGCGCTTGCCCCCTTTGCACCGAAGGGGAAACAAGGACACTGCATAGGCCGGCGCCCGCCTGGCGCCCGCCTGGCTTCGGTCGTCATGGCTTGCATCACGGGCACCTCGTGAGGTACCCCGCCTTGATCTCTCCGCCTCCTCATGAGCCAGCCTGACAAGGCTGCACCTGAGGAAGCTTCCTGTCGTCCGCCCCGCGAGGCTTGGCCCTTCACAAGGGTCTTGAGCTTGTGATGACGAAGATGGGCCGTACTGGGCCATTCGTTGAGCCACCCTGCAGGCCGCAGGCAGGCAAGTCTGGGTACCCCCATTCAGAATACCGACAGTAGTCCCCGGGACCAAGGCGCGCCCGGACTTGGCTTAGCAGAGAAGCGAAGGGGCAAGTGCGAAGCGCCGTGGGCCCCAACAGCCTCCGACCTTGGGCGCCGCGTGGCAGTTGATTGGACGTGGCGTCCCTGCTTCCCCATGATGAATCGGCAACTGCATGACTTGACATGTCCCTTCATGCAAAACGGGTCATGATTACCTGTGATTGTGGGGGCCGACAGTTGGCCTCCTCCGGCTATATGTATGGAACGGCGTGAGCCCTTCCAGTCCATCCCTTCCTGCTACTCCTTTCTCTCCATCACGGCTACTCTCCATCCCCATGGCTCCGCCGAAGAGGTTCTTGGCCGTGGAGAAGGGAAAGGCTCGTCAGGAAGGGCCTGACTCTCCTCTGACCAAGAGTGGCCGGGGACGCCCTCGGAAGCATCCTACGGCCCGCGCGGTGGCTTCCCGTGGTCGTGGGGGCGGTCCTCTGCGCGGCGATGAGCGCCCGGCTACCGATGGGAGGTACGCTGTGGCTGCGCGACCCCCCAGGCCGCCCTTCCGCTCGGCGGAGGTGCTGCAGAAGTTCGTCATGTGGTCGGCGGACCCGACCAGCACCTGGCTCCAGCTCCCCCGCTTCTTTGTAGGTGAACTTACGGCCGGCACTCTGGGCGGCCTTTGGCTTCAGGCGGATGGTTGTTGCAGCAGGGCCTCCTGGGCTTCACTGGAGGTCTCCGTCGCCGGGGAGGCGGCCCTGACCCGCGGCTGGCAAACGTTTGCCCGCGCGCGCGGCCTGAGCCGGTGGTGCACCCTGCACTTCAAGTTCGAGGGTGATGCCACCCTCTATGTGAGGGTGTTCGGGGAAGACAGCCGCCATGCTGGGTGCTGCCCCGAAGACGATGATCGCGACCGTGAGCCCAGCCCCGGCATTGATCAAGATGAAGGCGGCGGCACGTGCGCGGGCAGCGGTGCCCGGGGCCCGCCAAGCTTCGGTTACTCTCCTTCAGACGGCAGCTCCTCCAGCAGTGGCGGCGACCAGCCCCCGCGCCATCGCGCCCGCCTGGGGGAAGGCACTGGGTCGGTCCACCGCCGCGCCCCGGTGAAGCGGGAGATGGGATCCAGCTAAGCCCCGGAGGCAGTACGATCCCTCGCCGCGAGTTGGTGCCAAGAAAGTCGCGCCTATTTTGTTTTTCTTCCTTCCCTACGCAAAAGAAGGTAGTCTGGGGCCCCGTGGGGGCGTGTTGAACTGTTGCTGTTAATTATCGCGCTGTTTCTGCTATTTCTGTGCTATGTTTTCATGCCTCGTGCTCATGTGCAGAAATTACTTAGCTCGGGGAGGCTTGTCGTGGTCTTCGCCTCCCGAGGCCGGGGCCTCGCCGTGTGTTTCATGTCCTGCAAGGGTTAGTCGGTAGGGGTAGTTTCCAGCCTCGGTAGAGGGGGCGACCAACCCAGGTCCCGTGCTCGCGTCGCGATGCCCGTGGGGCATGGACTGGGAGAAGTGCTCCCGCAACAGACTCGGATAGGAAAGCTTCAAACGACCGGGGCAGAAAACACTCGCGAGGGTGCCCGTGTACCTCCCTCGCGAGACTTGCGCGAGAGAAAACGAGGCAAGTGAGTGAAAAAGACAAAGGGTCACGAACTAGAGACGGCAACAGCTCCAATAAAACTTCAAATAGGAACAACAAGCCAACTGCAGAAAGCAAATCAAAAAGCCGCGTCCGGCACCTAATCTAGTCTTCGACGTCTTCTCACCAGCGCGGAGCTAAGTGCTGCCACTGGGCGTGGGCGGGAGCCCCCGAGGCCCGAGGGCGACACTCCGGAGACTCCGGCGCATGTACATCCCCACTCATTATTACATGAGAGTGTCACGGGCGGCAACCTTCATAGGCATTAGCCTTCTTCACGGGCACCGGGCCTTTCCCAAAATGCGGCAGCTTCACAGGCATTCGCCTTCTTCACAGGCAGCGGGCCTTTTCCAAAATGCGGCAGCTTCACAGGCATTCGCCTTACTCACAGGCACCGGGCCTTTTCCAAAACGCGGCAGCTTCACAGGGATTCGCCTTCTTCACAGGCACTGGGCCTTTTTCCAAAATGCGCCAGCTTCACAGGCATTCGCCTTCTTCAGAGGCACCGGGCCTTGCTCAGGGGTAGAACCTTTGGAGATGTTGAATATTCCATGTGTTCTGGACGGGTACCCCCTCGTGGGTCTCCAAGCGCGTGGAGCCGGGCCTGGAAACATGAACAACCTTGAATGGGACCTCCCACATGGGAGAGAGCTTGTGCAGCCCCTCTATCGGTGTCAAAACCGGCGGATCTCGGGTAGGGGGTCCCGATCTGTGTGTCTTAGGCTAATGGTAACAGTAAGCAAGGGACACAATGTTTACCCAGGTTCGGGCCCTCTCGATGGAGGTAAAACCCTACTTCCTGCTTGATTAATATTGAAGATATGTGTAGTACAAGAGTAGATCTACCACGAGATCGTAGAGGCTAAACCCTAAGAGCTAGCCTATGATGGTATGATTGTAATTGTGATCGGCCTTCTAAGAACCATCCTCTCCGGTTTATATGGACACCGGAGAGCTAGGGTTTACATGGAGTCGGTTACAAGGAAGGAACATAATATCCAGATCGCCAAGCTTGTCTTCCACGCAAAGGAGAGTCCCATCCGGACACGAGCCGAAGTCTTGAGTCTTGTATCTTGATGCTTCTATAGTCCGGACGATGTATACAGTCCGGCTGTCCGGATACCTATCACGACCGGTTTTCCAATAAAAATATTTATTGAGAAACCAATCTTTTGAGTCCAGTATGAGAGAAATCCTCCTCACTGGTAGACAAATTCTTGATACAATAAGCCAGTAGCATAAAATATATTACAGGGTCGAACTACGGTTGCTCAACCAAATTATTACAAGCACGCCAATAATTATACATAATGGCGGACATGACACAGTGGTGTGGAGGCATACTACTGACTCGAGGATAGGGCGGTGGTGGAAAAACACAGCGGGGAGAGAAATACAAGACTCTAAGTCTGTCATCTCATCGAGCATCGAGGTGAGGCTCGATGAATTTATTTGGTAGCGGAAGCGGATATAAAACAGTGACCAAATCCAGGATCGCACGAGACTGACTGGGACTCCTCTAGGTGTCGGACTCGCTATCAAACTCTTCATCCATGAGATCGCCTTCGTCAGCATCTGGCCAAATCAACAAGCCAGTGAGTACTTTGAAAGTACTCGCAAGACAGTTCGGACGTAAGATACAACAAATGCATGCATGGATGCGTCATGATTAATTCACCAATGTACATTCAAAAATTAGCATAACAAGGTAAGTAAAAGGGAAACGGCGGTAGTCCGCCTGAAATCCCAACAAGACATAAATGAATACCGATCGGGTGTCTGAAGCGACGCCTCGAAAGGTTAATAAATAAGTAAAAGGAAATGATGCCACAGTCGGGCGTCTTAGCGACGCCACATAAAGGGCTTTAAAAGAAATGCCACAGTTGGACGTCGGGGCGACATCACAGAAAGGGCTTTAAAAGAAATGCCACAGTAGGACGTCGGGGCGACATCGCAGAAAGGGCTTTAAAAGAAATGCCACAGTCAGACGTCGGGGCGACATCACAGAAAGGGCTTTAAAAGAAATGCCACAGTCGGACGTCGGGGCGACATCACATAAAGGGCTTGAAAATAAAGTAGAATACAACATTGCCACAGCCGGACGTCTGAGCGACATCGCAGAAAGGGCTTTTATTGACAAGTAAATAATACCCATAATAAACATTTAATTATTGAGAAAAATGGGTTAGTCCATCCACAAAAATAATCATTTAACCGGACTTAGCACTCATGTGATTCACCGGAGTCTCTGTCATCAAAACTGACATTTGATTAGGATAAGATAATATCGATCTAGGACAGGGAATAGATGATTTGGAGGAATATATGACTCTGCAGAGTTTGTAGAAAAAATTTCCCACAGCCAACGGATTTCCGTAGTCATGAAGGACTAGTCCCATTTACGGTATTTCGGAAGAAAACACAGCTAACCAGTACACACCCATCCTACCTCTCGATGCTAGGAATCACCCTAGACATCGTCCAAGAAAAACTTTTGAGACGGGGAGATCACAATCTCGAATAGCATGGGATCAAATTTATATACGCGCGCTCTAAGGGGTGCCCCCCTCTCGGTCCCAACCGGAAACACCCATGCCCCCTGACCGGATGACTGGCTTTAATCCAGGGCCATGGAACCATCATCACGGCCTCTCCTTTTGGTGTGTACCAGAAAAGCGGTTTGCAACTTACTAGACCATATTCCTTGCGGAAAACATGTGGTAGTACAGGGAAGGAAATGAGAGGAACTGGACCGATACGGTTTGACACTGAAGTCACACAGTCCGGCGTAAGACTGGCATGCTACGACACTGCCATCTCACCCATCTTCATGCCAACACATGGCCATTCATACTCACATCCATCCACTTATGGATCATCGAACTCACTTACCTCAATATTGCATAAAATAACGTTCATCGATATGCTCCTCAACATGTCATGAAACTAACTAAATGCAAAACATGCCAAGACACTCATCATATCAAAAGTTCAAACATGCTTGCCTGGTTCAGAGTAGTCGGAGCCTAGCTCGGTGAAGTTCGCGGCTCCGTCACCTCCTTCGGTATCTACGGTATAAAGAAAATATATGCGCTATCGTAAATACCAAGGAGTGCACAGAAAGTATTCCAAATATTTTTCAAATAAATCTGATAAAAAACTAGACAAAATTTTAAAGAGAACAGAAAAAGAATCAATCAAAAATACTTTTCTATTTAAAAGTTATAAGAGTTTTTGTCCAGGGACTCATCTGTAATGAAACATAAGATTTCCAGGGGCTAGCTTATAAAAACAGAAAACGCTTCGGCAGAAACTACGCCAGCCCAAAGGGGAAAGCGCATTTTGCCCGAAGGCGCTTCCAGAAAATGCTTCACTAGAGAGAGCAGAGAGGCTGAAGGTGGGGTCCCACTCGTCAGGTTTAAATTTCAAAAAAAAAAGGGAAACGGAGCTCGTCGGTGCCCGAGAGCCGCGGTGGTCGCCGGTGGCGATCCACTGTGAGGCAGGGGGATCGGAGGGTACCTCCGTGCTCAGGGTGCCATTCCGTGTCGGTTGGTGGTGGTGGTGGTCGCCGGCGAGTACCACGTCGACGGCGAGCTTTGCTCCGGCGGACGGCGGCTCGGGTGGTCGAGGGACTCGTCGGAGAGGGCTGCAGAGGTCAAATTGAAGAGGGGGTTAGGCTCCTGGTAGCTAGAGAGGGTAACGGACGGGGTTTGGGCGCCGGAGATGGCCTCACCGGAGCGAATCGTGGTGGAGGCCGAGGCGGATCGGGGCGGTCGGAGTTGGGGGAGGAGACCTCCTTGAGGTCCTCCTAGTGGCCGGGCGGGGTGTTGGTGAGTAGTGGGGATGATGCGTGCACGAGGGTGAGCTCGGGGGTCCTTTTTATAGGCGGCCCGAGGCGGTTGCCGTGAACGGGGATCTCCGGCGAGTGATTACGGCGGTGCCGGGGATGTGCAGTGGGATTAGGGGCTTGGGTTTCGTCGTTGAGGTCCACCGGTCCCATTTAGATGCTAAACGGGCTGGGATTTGGTGCCATGGATGAGCTCGACGGAACGGGGGTGGCGCGGCCCGTCGGCGGCAGGGAGCACGTTCCGTGCTTGCCAGGCCACGGCGACGGTGCCACGGGCGTGCGCTGGCATGGTAGGGACACGCGGAGAGCCAGGGGGTGTTGGGCGGCGCCGGGTGGCGTGGCGAGAGGGCTCGGACCCTTGTTGGCCGCCACGGGAGGTGCAGCCACCGCAGAAGCTCCCAACGCCGGCGAGGCTCGCTGCTACCGACGCCAGGAATCGGCCAAGCGTGCATGCGGGGTGCTGGCCTGGGAGAAGAGGCTGCGTGCAACGCGCCAGGGCGCACTGTGGCCGCGTGACCGAGTCTGACGAAGGAAGAAAGATAACTGAATCTCTGATCTTACTGAATTTGCAAAGGAATAGTGCAGCTCAGGTGTTCGGCAGAATGTTTTTGGCCTCTGGAGATTTTTCCTTGAGCTGATTTTTGGTGGAGTGGCTTCTCATTGCTCAAGTAGGCTGCCTGAATTTTGGTGGAATTTTTGGGGGAGTGTAGATATGAATTTCATCAAATTTGGCAAATCTGGTCCAAACTTGCAGAGACTGAATTTTGAAAAATTTGAAAAGAGGAGGAGTGGATCAAGATGGTTCTGAGTTGTGGGTACAAAGGACTAACCAGGAGAGTTGGTTTGAGGTCAGAACTCAAATGAAAAAGGGTACTTGCTTTGAAAATCACCCATGCTCCAAATAATTTTCAGAATTGATTTGAGAGGAAAAATAATTAGAATAAAATCCAAAACTTGCTTGAATTAGTTGGGACAGAGAACTTAGGTTGATTTCGAAGAGGAGGGGAGGTTTTGGAGCGGTTTTACCACATGGGAACAATGCAAAGTCAAGGGTGGTTCCAAGATATGAAAATCCCAAATTTTCATAGAGTTTCATTTTAAAAGAAAACAAATTAAACTCCCAAAATAAATTTGAGAGAGAACCAACAGAGAAGAAGTTTCAAAAGATCAAACACCAAAGTTTGAAAAAAAATAAAATCCTTACCAAAGCAAAAAGGAAGTTTTTTAAGTGGAAGGTCTTTCTAAAAAAGAAAATTTAAAAGGCCTCTTTTTAAAAACCACAAAGTTTTTGATAAAAACCAAATTAAAATTTTTGGAGTGTCACA
Organism: Triticum aestivum; assembly: GCF_018294505.1. Lineage (NCBI taxonomy): Eukaryota > Viridiplantae > Streptophyta > Magnoliopsida > Poales > Poaceae > Triticum > Triticum aestivum. The sequence goes on from NC_057801.1 coordinate 729,366,763, forward strand.
ACACCTACCCCCTTAGGAAAAATCTCGTCCCCGAGATTTCAGCTGATCCTTAAATAAGTGTGGATGCTCTGTCCGAAGAAAATCCTCGCTTTCCCAAGTTGCTTCACTGTCGGTATGATTGCTCCATTGGACTTTGAAAAACTTGATGGTCTTCTGTCGGGTCTTCCTTTCAGACTCCTCTAATATTCTTACGGGACGTTCCCGATAAGTGAGGTCTGGCTGCACGTCAATGTTTTCATGGGATACTTGTTTCTCTGGGTTGCTTACGCACTTCCTTAATTGAGAGACGTGGAATACGTCGTGAATGTCGGACAAGTCTTCGGGTAAGTCTAGCTGGTAGGCTACAGTGCCTCTTCGTGCCACTATGCAGAATGGTCCAATGAATCTTGGTGCTAACTTTGCTTTAATCTTAAACCGTTGCAATCCTCTCATAGGGGACACTCTCAGGTATACGAACTCACCGGGTTCGAAGCTGACCCTACGATGTTTCTGATCATAATAACTCTTCTGTCGACTTTGAGCGGTCTTAAGTCAGTCTCTGATTAGCTTAACCTTTTCCTCGGCTTCTCTGAGCATGTCTGGTCCGAAGATGCGGCTGTCTCCGGTCTCTAACCAATTTAACGGGGTACGACACCTTCGTCCGTATAAAGCCTCAAATGGTGCCATTTGCAGGCTGGCCTGGTAGCTATTGTTATACGCGAACTCGGCGTATGGCAGGCTTTCTTCCCAACTGGTTCCATATGTGAGGACACATGCTCTCAGCATGTCTTCTAAAACCTGGTTTACGCGTTCTGTTTGTCCATCAGTCTGTGGGTGGTATGCGGTACTGAAGGCTAGTTGGGTTCCCAGAGCCTGTTGTAAATGCTCCCAAAATCTTGAGACAAACTGAGTGCCTCTGTCGGATATTATAGTCTTCGGGACACCGTGCAGACAAACTATGCGGGAAAGATAAATCCTGGCAAGCCTCTGAGTGTTGTAGGTTGTCTTCACTGGAATAAAGTGTGCCACTTTGGTCAACCTGTCAGTGATGACCCATATGGCATCATTCCCGTGTCGTGACCGAGGTAGTCCGACAATAAAATCCATCCCTATTTCATCCCATTTCCACTCAGGTATTTTGTTAGGTTGCAGTAGTCCGGCTGGTTTCTGATGCTCAGCTTTTATGCGTTGACATGAGTCGCAACATGCAATGAAGGCGGCTATGTCCCTTTTCATACCGTGCCACCAAAATCTTTCCTGAATATCTTTATACATTTTGGTTCCTCCGGGGTGGATTGAATATGGAGTGGTGTGTGCTTCAGCTAAAATTTGCTGTTTAAGGTCTTCTATGTTTGGCACGCAGAGCCTTTCTCCGTACCATAATATTCCTTCATTTTCTATTACGAATTCCGAGGCCTTGCACATACTCAACTTTCTTTTAATTCCTTCGATGCTGGGGTGACCAGGCTGAGCTTCTTTAATTTTCCCAACAAGGTCGGGTTGTATTTCCAAGTTTGATATGGTGCCTTCTGCTACCATTATCAAGTTGAGCTTGGCAAATTCTTGTTGGAATTCAGGCCTCAAGTTGTGCAGATTGTTTTCGTCGGAGCTGGGGTTCCGACTAAGAGCATCGGCCACTACATTTTCTTTTCCTGGATGGTAATGGATACCAACATCATAATCCTTTACCAATTCCAACCAGCGTCGTTGCCGTAAATTTAGTTCTGGCTGCGTGAAAATATATTTGAGACTTTTGTGATCCATATATATTTCACATCGATTCCCAAGTAAGAAATGCCTCCATTCCTTGAGTGCATGAATAACTGCTGCCATTTCTAAGTCATGAGTGGGATAATTTTCCTCATGCTTGTGAAGTTGCCTTGAAGCGTAGGCGACAACCTTGCCTTCCTGCATCAACACGCATCCGAGACCCTTTCTGGACGCGTCACAATATACTTCAAAATTCTTGTGTATGTCGGGGACAATTAATACTGGTGTTGTCGTTAACTTCCGTTTTAGCTCTTGGAAACTTTTCTCGCAGGCTTCTGTCCATTCAAACTTCTTATCTTTCTTGAGCAACTGTGTCATAGGCTTGGCTATGGTGGAAAATCCTTCAATAAATCTGCGGTAATATCTTGCCATTCCCAAGAAACTCCGTATGTCTGTTACGCTGGCTGGTGACTTCCAGCCAAGTACGGCCTTGACTTTCTCTGGGTCCACTGCGATACCGTCTTGGGTCAGCACGTGGCCTAGAAAGCCTACTTGTCTTAGCCAAAATTCGCACTTGCTGAACTTGGCATACAATTGGTGTTTTCTTAGCTCTCCTAGCACAATCCTGAGATGTTCTGTGTGCTCTTCTGGTGTCTTGGAGTATACCAGAATATCGTCGATGAATACCACGACAAACTTGTCCATAAACTTCATAAATACTTTGTTCATGAGGTGAACAAAATATGCTGGGGCGTTAGTTAATCCAAATGGCATCACTGTGAACTCGTACAGTCCATATCTGGAGGTGAAGGCTGTTTTGGGGATATCTTCCGTTCGTACCTTCAATTGATGGTATCCTGACCTTAAGTCAATTTTTGAGAATACCTTGGCCTGAGCGAGTTGATCAAACAAATCGTTTATCCTTGGCATCGGGTATTTGTTTTTGACTGTGACCATGTTAAGTGCTCGATAGTCAATACACAATCTCAGCGTTCCATCCTTCTTTTTGGCAAATAAAATTGGTGACCCCCAAGGTGAGGAGCTGGCTCGAATGTATCCCTTTTCCAGTAATTACTTTATTTGCTTCTTCAACTCGATCAACTCGGATGGTGCCATTCTGTATGGTTTCTTGTATATGGGAGTGGTTCCTGGTGCTAGCTCAATGCGGAATTCTATTTCTCGGTCTGGTGGCATGCCTGGTAGCTCTTCAGGGAATACATCTGGAAATTCACACACTACTGGAACCTTGTTTAGCTCAGAAACGTCCACCTTATTTAATCTCGGTTGCCGGGGTATTTTTCCTTCCTTGGCTGATACTCTTATTGTCTTCCCTTGGTGGTGTGTGAGAATTACGGTCCTGTTGAAACAGTCGATAAAACCCTTATTGGTGGTTAGCCAATCCATCCCTAGGATGACATCCAGTCCTTTATTTTCCAACACAATAAGATTTGCGTGAAACTCCAATCCTTCGAACTCAATGACCACATTCTGACAGTAATTCTGAGTAACTTGCTGAATCCCAGGGGACTTGATGGTCATGGATTTCTCCAAGGGAAGCATCGAAAAATTATTTTGCAAAGCAAAACTTTTCGAAATGAAAGAGTGAGAAGCTCCAGAATCAAACAAAACCATTGCAGGTATTGTGTTGACAGGAAACGTACCGAGTACGATATCCGGAGCATTTTGTGCCTCCTCTTTGGTTACGTGATTCAGATGACCCTTCCTGTGGTTATTGTTGGGATTGAAATTGTTTCGCTTGGGCGCGGAATTGTTGCCGCCGTTGTTCGGCTTTGGGGTTGAGTTCCTTGGCTTGGGGCACTGTTTGGCATAGTGCCCTTCTTCTCCACAAGCGTAACAAGTAACGCCGGGGCGATAGGTGAATTCCTTGTCCCTTGCATGAAAATTCTTGATTGGGTGTGAGACATTGGATGAGGATTTGTGTGTCCCACCCTTTTGAAAATCTGTCTTGCTTCGGTGATTGCGAGCATGATTAGTCTGGTCCCTTTTTCGCTTGCGGATATCTTCCAGACTGCGTCTCTCATTTTCCAGAGTAATGGCTTTGTCCACCAGTGTTTTAAAATCAGGAAAAGTGTGCACGACCAGTTGGCATTTAAGCGCGGGCGCCAGACCGTCAAGGAATTTCTCCATCTTCTTGATTTCAGTCATACGCTCTTCATTGGCGTAGCGGGACAATAGAGTAAATTGACTGTTGTAATCTGACACTGTCATGTTCCTTTGTTTGAGGTCATCGAACTCTCTCTTCTTGATTTTCATAATACTCTTAGGAATGTGTGCACCGCGGAAACCTTCCTTGAAATCATCCCAGGTTATGTCATTTTCGTTGGGATGCATGTGCAGAAAATTCTCCCACCAAGATGCGGCTGCGCCTGTGAGATAGTGCGGAGCATACAATACCTTCTCGGGGTCTGAACATTTTGCAATAATTAATTTTCTCTCCATATCTCGAAGCCAGTCCTCGGCTTCAAGAGGTTTGTCAGTGTGAGAAAATGTTTGAGGACGTGTCTTCTGTAGCTCAGATAACTTGGAATGCTGCTGATACTGTCCATGATGATTTCCCATGTTGATGACTTGGTTCATCATTTCCCAATGTTGTTGCTGACTCTGCTCATAAAGGCGGCACATTTGTGAAAGTGCCGATTCACTGCCCTGTTGGTTTGACTGTCCCTGAGTGAACTCGTTGCTGGGTGGTGCATCATAATTTTCCTCTGGTGGAATTGGCATGGAGCGAGTCCAAGGACGAGACATTTTTCACTCTGGGGAAATATTTTTGTAAAACTTATAAGAAAAGCGGAAAGAGTCGCAAAAATAAATCCATAAATGCGTAAAGCTGGCAAATAGAATTAAATAACTCAGCTTACTTAAGAAAAACAAATCGACTCGCGCACGGAGAAAGACTGCTCATTACATATCTTACACGCGGGCGGTAATTATACAATACATCACTCAGGATATGCGTACATAATCCTGACATGTTATTTAGGCTAGTGCACTTCTCCAGATCCTACATGATGCGCAAACAGGCTACTTCTCACAACCTATGTACATATCTTACAAAGCGGTACAATACACGGCAGCTAGGCGTACTCAGGCAGAGATGTTGCCGACCTCCTTTGCCCTGCCGAGGGCGAGGCGTAGCGAGGTTGGGGACTCGACTTCCTCCTCGCTAATGGGCTCCATACGTGTAGTGTTGCACACAGTGGACGGAGCGGTTGCGAGGGGCGGAGCAACACGTACAGGAGTGGGCGCGAAGGGTGGTGCAGTGCGCGCTGGAGTGGGTGCAATGACTTGGTTGAATTCTTCGGTAGAAGGCAGGCGATGAGTAGGCGTATAAGATGCTGATGACGAGACCAAAGTCAGTGGCGGTGCGATGGGTAGGAGCTCCCTCCTGTTGGCAGCACAGCCATGAACTGAGTCCATGCGGGTAGCTACGAAGTCGTCCACCAGGTTGTCGAAGGCTGCCTCCAGGGCCCGGAGATACTCAATGAGCATCTCAAAAGCCTCGTCTCGTTCTCCTCTGGGGCAGGAGTATGCGTAGTGACAGGTGTAAGGCACATGGCATGGAAGATAGCGGTAACGACGAGTCTTCATCACGGGAAGGACATCCCTGAGACGAGCTATCGCCTCGCGGGCTGCCATCTGCATAGCATGCCTCTCCGTAGGCATGGCTCTACCCACGAACCGGAAGCGGCGTAACTCACCACGCCCTCCCTTGAACTGCACCGCGGCCTGGTGCATGGTCAGACTGTCGTTGACTCGGTGCTGGTAGAGTGTGAAGACTGGGCGCACAGATGGCCCCATCGCGACCTGAACGATGAAGGAAAGAAGCTTGACGAACCCATCGGGCACGTTGGCGAAGGTTTGAGACTCGCAGCCGTTGTCGGCCATCTACAAAAGTAGGCAAAAATTCTGCATGGTCAGATCATAAATTTATGCTGACTGACAGAAAATGACTACAATTGCAAAAATATAACCTAGCTCTATCATGCTAATAACCAATTAGCGATCGCACCTAGTGGCTTCCTACAGTCAGCCTGGCTCTGGTACCAAGCTTGTCACGACCGGTTTTCCAATAAAAATATTTATTGAGAAACCAATCTTTTGAGTCTAGTATGAGAGAAATCCTCCTCACTGGTAGACCAATTCTTGATACAATAAGCCAGTAGCATAAAATATATTACAGGGTCGAACTACGGTTGCTCAACCAAATTATTACAAGCACGCCAATAATTATACATAATGGCAGACATGACACAGTGGTGTGGAGGCATACTACTGACTCGAGGATAGGGCGGTGGTGGAAAAACACAGCGGGGAGAGAAATACAAGACTCTAAGTCTGTCATCTCATCGAGCATCGAGGTGAGGCTCGATGAATTTATTTGGTAGCGGAAGCGGAAATAAAACAGTGACCAGATCCAGGATCGCACGAGACTGACTGGGACTCCTCTAGGTGCCGGACTCGCTATCAAACTCTTCATCCATGAGATCACCTTCGTCAGCATCTGGCCAAATCAACAAGCCAGTGAGTACTTTGAAAGTACTCGCAAGACAGTTCGGACGTAAGATATAACAAATGCATGCATGGATGCGTCATGATTAATTCACCAATGTACATTCAAAAATTAGCATAACAAGGTAAGTAAAAGGGAAACGGCGGTAGTCCGCCTGAAATCCCAACAAGACATAAATGAATACCGATCGGGTGTCTGAAGCGACGCCTCGAAAGGTTAATAAATAAGTAAAAGGAAATGATGCCACAGTCGGGCGTCTTAGCGACGCCACATAAAGGGCTTTAAAAGAAATGCCACAGTCGGACGTCGGGGCGACATCACAAAAAGGGCTTTAAAAGAAATGCCACAGTCGGACGTCGGGGCGACATCACAGAAAGGGCTTTAAAAGAAATGCCACAGTCGGACGTCGGGGCGACATCACAGAAAGGGCTTTAAAAGAAATGCCACAGTCGGACGTCGAGGCGACATCACATAAAGGGCTTGAAAAGAAAGTAGAATACAACATTGCCACAGCCGGACGTCTGAGCGACATCGCAGAAAGGGCTTTTATTGACAAGTAAATAATACCCATAATAAACATTTAATTATTGAGAAAAAATGGGTTAGTCCATCCACAGAAATAATCATTTAACCGGACTTAGCACTCATGCAATTCACCGGAGTCTCTGTCATCAAAACTGACATTTGATTAGGATAAGGTAATATCGATCTAGGACAGGGAATAGATGATTTGGAGGAATATATGACTATGCGGAGTTTGTACAAAAATTTTCCCACAGCCAACGGATTTCCGTAGTCATGAAGGACTAGTCCCGTTTACGGTATTTCGGAAGAAAACACAGCTAACCAGTATACACCCATCCTACCTCTTGATGCTAGGAATCACCCTAGACATCGTCCAAGAAAAACTTTTGAGACGGGGAGATCACAATCTCGAATAGCATGGGATCAAATTTATATACGCGCGCTCTAAGGGGTGCCCCCCTCTCGGTCCCAACCGGAAACACCCATGCCCCCTGACCGGATGACTGGCTTTAATCCAGGGCCATGAAACCATCATCACGGCCTCTCCTTTTGGTGTGTACCAGAAAAGCGGTTTGCAACTTACTAGACCATATTCCTTGCGGAAAACATGTGGTAGTACAGGGAAGGAAATGAGAGGAACTGGACCGATACGGTTTGACACTGAAGTCACACAGTCCAGCGTAAGACTGGCATGCTACGACACTGCCATCTCACCCATCTTCATGCCAACACATGGGCATTCATACTCACATCCATCCACTTATGGATCATCGAACTCACTTACCTCAATATTGCATAAAATAACGTTCATCGATATGCTCCTCAACATGTCATGAAACTAACTAAATGCAAAACATGCCAGGACACTCATCATATCAAAAGTTCAAACATGCTTGCCTGGTTCAGAGTAGTCAGAGCCTAGCTCGGTGAAGTTCGCGGCTCCGTCACCTCCTTCGGTATCTACGGTATAAAGAAAATATATGCGCTATCGTAAATACCAAGGAGTGCACAGAAAGTATTCCAATTTTTTTTCAAATAAATATGATAAAAAACTAGACAAAATTTTAAAGAGAACAGAAAAAGAATCAATCAAAAATACTTTTCTGTTTAAAAGTTATAAGAGTTTTTGTCCAGGGAAACATCTGTAATGAAACAGAAGATTTCCAGGGGCTAGCTTATAAAAACAGAAAACGCTTCGGCAGAAACTACGCCAGCCCAAAGGGGAAAGCGCATTTTGCCCGAAGGTGCTTCCAAAAAACGCTTCACTAGAGAGAGCAGAGAGGCTGACGGTGGGGTCCCACTCGTCAGGTTTAAATTTAAAAAAAAGGGAAACGGAGCTCGTCGGTGCCCGAGAGCCGCGATGGTCGCCGGCGGCGATCCACGGCGAGGCAGGGGGATCGGAGGGTACCTCCGTGCTCAGGGTGCCATTCCGCGTCGGTTGGTGGTGGTGGTGGTCGCCGGCGAGTACCACGTCGACGGCGAGCTTTGCTCCGGCGGACGGCGGCTCGGGTGGTCGAGGGACTCGTCGGAGAGGGCTGCAGAGGTCAAATTGAAGAGGGGGTTAGGCTCCGGGTAGCTACAGAGGGTAACGGACGGGGTTTGGGCGCCGGAGATGGCCTTACCGGAGCGAATCATGGTGGAGGCCGAAGCGGATCGGGGCGGCCGGAGTTGGGGGAGGAGACCTCCTTGAGGTCCTCCTAGTGGCCGGGCGGGGTGTTGGTGAGTAGTGGGGATGATGCGTCCACGAGGGTGAGCTCGGGGGTCCTTTTTATAGGCGGCCCGAGGTGGTTGCCGTGAACGGGGATCTCCGGCGAGTGATTACGGCGGTGCCGGGGATGTGCAGTGGGATTAGGGGCTTGGGTTTCGTCGTTGAGGTCCACCGGTCCCATTTAGATGCTAAACAGGCTAGGATTTGGTGCCATGGGTGAGCTCGACGGAACGGGGGTGGCGCGGCCCGTCGGCGGCAGGGAGCACGTTTCGTGCTTGCCGGGCCACAGCGACGGTGCCACGGGCGTGCGCTGGCATGGCAGGGACACGCGGAGAGCCAGGGGGTGTTGGCCGGCGCCGGGTGGCGTGGCGAGAGGGCTAGGACCCTTGTTGGCCGCCACGGGAGGTGCAGCCACCACAGAAGCTCCCAACGCCGGCGAGGCTCGCTGCTACTGACGCCAGGAATCGGCCAAGCGTGCGTGCGGGGTGCTGGCCAGGGAGAAGAGGCTGCGTGCAACGCACCAGGGCGCACTGTGGCCGCGTGACCGAGTCTGACGAAGGAAGAAAGATAACTGAATCTCTGAACTTACTGAATTTGCAAAGGAATAGTGCAGCTCAGGTGTTCGACAGAATGTTTTTGGCCTCTAGAGATTTTTCCTTGAGCTGATTTTTGGTGGAGTGGCTTCTCATTGCTCAAGTAGGCTGCCTGAATTTTGGTGGAATTTTTGGGGGAGTGTAGATATGAATTTCATCAAATTTGGCAAATCTGGTCCAAACTTGCAGAGACTGAATTTTGAAAAATTTGAAAAGAGGAGGAGTGGATCAAGATGGTTCTGAGTTGTGGGTACAAAGGACTAACCAGGAGAGTTGGTTTGAGGTCAAAACTCAAATGAAAAAGGGTACTTGCTTTGAAAATCACCCAGGCTCCAAATAATTTTCAGAATTGATTTGAGAGGAAAAATAATTAGAATAAAATCCAAAACTTGCTTGGATTAGTTGGGACAGAGAACTTAGGTTGATTTCAAAGAGGAGGTGAGGTTTTGGAGGGGTTTTACCCCATGGGAACAATGCAAAGTCAAGAGTTTCATTTTAAAAGAAAACAAATTAAACTCCCAAAATAAATTTGAGAGAGAACCAACAGAGAAGAAGTTTCAAAAGATCAAACACCAAAGTTTGAAAAAAATAAAATCCTTACCAAAGCAAAAAGGAAGTTTTTTAAGTGGAAGGTCTTTCTGAAAAAGAAAATTTAAAAGGCCTCTTTTCAAAAACCACAAAGTTTTTGAGAAAAACCAAACTAAAATTTTTAGAGTGTCACAACACCCTTATCCGGGACTCCCTCAGTAGCCCCTGAACCAGGCTTCAATGACGATGAGTCCGGCACGCAGTCTTGTCTTCGGCATTGCAAGGCAGGTTCCTCCTTCCGAATACTCCAAGGTTATTATCGAACACGTAGGCCGTGTCCGGATCTGCAAGATGATCTTCACATACCCTAGCATAAATCCGTTCCGCTGGCAATCTTTATACGTCGTGCCCTTGCATCGTGGCCTGGTCCAATATGAACCGGCATCTCCTGCTCCACCTCGACTCGCGTTGCGAGGCAGTTTTATTGGCACATCCTGCCAAAGCAAAGATCGTGTTCCTCTTAATATGGGATCTTCATCAATGTGGGCATATGTGACCCCATGGTGACCGTTGGTATGGTTACACATATTTTAGATAAGTCTCAAGCGGTCACGCTGAGGACTCTTGGTATTCATCCCTTTTATAGAGGGGGTCAAGGCCTACGCCTCTTCTCCACCTCTCCTGGCCCTTCTCGCACCTCGAGCTCCAGCACTCAAAACCTAAGCTCCAACACCCCAGATCCCCCAGTATGTCCAGATCCGACACAACAGGCCGGTGGGTGGCCTCCTCGATTCAACAGGAGGACATCGCGAAGCTTAGGGAGGTCGGATACCTGACCGCCGATATCCAGCACAGGCTTCCTGCTCCAAGGCAAGTTATCCCCACTCCGAAGCCCAACGAGAATGTCGTGTTTGTCCCTCACATCCTCCGAGGCCTAGGCCTCACCCTCGACCCCTTTGTGAGGGGGCTCATGTTCTACTATGGCTTGGATTTCCATGATCTGGCTCCTGACGCCGTCATCCATATCTCGTCGTTCATTATTGTGTGTGAGGCTTTTCTCCATGTCAACCCACACTTCGGCTTATGGCTCAAGACCTTCAATCTGAAGCCGAAGATGATCGAGGGGCGACATGCAGAGTGCGGAGGTACCATAATAAGCAAGAACACCGATTCCCCATGACTAGAGGGTTCTTTTCCGGAAGTATCCGATGTATGGCAATGGAGGTGGTTTTACGTCACAGCTCCCAGAGCCACAAAGTGGGTAGCTTCCCCCGAGTTCCGCTCGGGCCCTCCGTCACAGTTAGCATCTTGGATCGACGCAGGACGGAATTATGGGCCTACTGGCGATGTGCCTGAACTGCAGAATCGTATACGGGAGCTTATTGAGAGGGACATAAATCTTGTCAGCATAATGCAAGTGATGCTAGTCCGGCGGATGTTGCCGTGCAAACGTCGACCTCTCCGGATGTGGGAATTCAATCTGGAGGGTCCACGGACTATTAAGCACTTCTTCAGCCTGAAGGTCGAAGGAATGTGTAAATTATTCTTCGGACCACAAGTAAAGTGTCCGAACACCCCCGAGGATGCGGGCCTAAGCTGCAATCGCCTAGATGCCCAAGTAAGTAACCTTAAAGCCAGACACTTCATTTATATTTATCATAACTATTATTCTAACAGTCCCTCCGCGGCTAGGAATGGCTCGATAAGGCGAACAGAATCAGGTGTCCGGCGCCACTTCCTGAAGGCTCGCCTGGTCCAACCATTGGAAAGATGCTGGACCGGGTGCTCAGCAAAATCCCTTCAGGGAAAGGCGAAGAAAAGGGCAGTGAAGCCGAACTTCACACGCTACGCATCCAGACCGGGAAAATTGCTACCCCTCCTATGGAGGATACCCGGGAAGGGGAGGTCAAAGCCTCCTCCCCACGCGGGAAGAAGAGGGCCACCTCCGAAGATTTGGAGGCGGAGACGCCCAAGCAAGGGAAGAAAGCATCACCAAGGGGCTCTGCCGCGACGGGCACCCTCACCATGTCGTGCCCACCAAAGGGCCATCCCTCCACCGAGCCGTAAGTTTATTCATTAATTCGAAGGTATGGTGTTACTCCGAGATCCATAACCGGGACTTCGTCCTTTGAAGTCCGGCGAACAGCTCTTCTCAACAGAGTTCGTCTTCGGGGGACCTACTTCCGGAGATGATGGAGAGTGAGACTCCACCCCCCTCTCCGCCTCGTGAGGCGGACGACACCGAGGTGTTGTCACGGAGGAGTCCGGACCTGCCGAAGCCGGAGGCTAACACGTCAGCCGCCCTGAGCCCGGAGCGTTTGGCTCCCACGAGGGGCGATGAGAAGGGTCCGGCACAGTTCAGTGTCCGGCCGGACATACTAACGGGCCGTCTAGAGCGAGCCGCACTCTCTGAGGAGCACCGCTCTTTAATGAGCACGGTGCTCACGAAGATTTCATCCGCTACCAGCGGTTTGAATGAGGCGTTTACAAGCCTTCTCAAAGGCTTTTAGGTATGTAGTGAAAAATGCACAAATTTTTGGTTATGAAGCGCGCGCTAGGTGTGCTCCCTATAGATAGTAGCCCCTGAGACTCTGGTTGCCCGCCATAGGCGGCAAATGGGGGATCATATACTAATGGCTGTGCCGTACATGTGCGCAGGTATACAAGGATCCGGCAGCCGACCAGTCTGTTGAAGTTGCCGAACTAAGGAGGCAGATCGGATCCATTGATGTCGATATCACGCTGGTGAGTAAACGGCTGGAGGAGTCATAGGGTATGTGCTCGGTTTCCCTTATTATGATGTATAAGAGGGGCATAATATTAATGCAATGTGTTTGCACTGCAGATGGTGCTGCTGCCATCAATGCCCTGAGGGTGGAACTTGTTCAAGCCAAGGAACAAGCTCGGGATAGCAATGTGGCTGCCCTAAAGGCGGCCAAAGAATTGAGAGCCGAACAGGCTGCTCATCGCCGAAGCGAGGAAAAGATAGCCGAAATGACTGGGGAGTTAAAAAATGCCGCCGACCAGTACGCACTCCTCGAAAAGGAGAATAAGGCTAGTTCGGCCGAGCTGGACAAGGCACTTAATGCCGCCAAGGAGATGCGGACCGAGATCCGGAGTATGCGGGAGGAGCTCCAATAGGCCAACAAAATCATGGCTGGGGTCTCATACTTACTGCAGATGAAGTTCTTGGATCCGAAGTATGCTTCCCTGGCTGGTCGCATGAGACTGCAGACGCATATGCAGACTTGGCGAATAGTACAGCTGACACTGTCAAGTTCTTCGAGGGTCAAGGCGATGAAGAAGTGGAGAAGCTTTCCTGGTCGCAGTTCAATGCTCCCACTTGCCGCTGCCGCTGAATGAGAAGGTGGCTACTATGGCGGAGCTCCACAGGTTGTCCGGGCTTGCAATGCGGTCTGTAATAGACCATCTTTGGCCAAAGGGGCCTAAGCCGGACAGCTATTTTGGTTTGGTGCAGCAATTCCTTGGGGCCGTGTCTCGAATTAACGTCATGAGGAGGTCGGCGTGCATAGAGGGTGCACAGATGGCTCTAGCCCGCGTTAAAGCCTATTGGACGGATATGGAGGCCACTGTAATAGCAACCCAGGATCCGGCGGGAGGCCAATATTCGGCCGAGCACTACATGGCACAAGTCACAGAAGGTGCCCGCCTAATCGAGGCGCAGGATTCGAGGAATGTCTTGTTCGAGTGATAAGTCGAATCATTGTAAAAAACAATGTTTATTTTCAATACAAGGCTATATTTATACTTTTTGCCTGAAAATATGATTGTGTCCCCTGTACGGCCGTTTTTATATGTATAGGTAGTCCGAAAGATAGCAGTCGTTGGCTTCAGCCCCCGCGCATACGATGCGGGGGTGTTCGCGAAAAATATGCATAATCACACTTGATCCAAAGTCTTGGTCCGTTAAGGAGGTGATCGCACGCCTAACTAGGCAACCGGACTATATAGCTGTAACACTTTCGCTTAGCCATGGGAGTCTAATGGTGGGGCTACTATGTAGCCCCTGGTACATGCGCGTGCATCCGAATACGGGTGCGTGTGTACATGGCCGGGAAACGGCCCTTCGTTAATGCGGAGGAATCTTTAGAGATTCCGGTGAGTCTTCGAGTGGTTGAACAGTCTCTCGCTTTATCATGACAGTCAATTTTCGGCTTTCTCTACTGAGGCGCTCATCCGGAATAACCAGGGCACAATCATAGTAGTTCTCCTTTGGCCTGCCTTAGCCGGTGATAACGGAACGTAAGGCGGCAAACCCAGGAGCCGGGAAAACCCAACATTTGACCAAAGATATGATTCGGAGCTGATGCATATACGGCCAAACTCGTGACGCCAAACACTCCCGAGGGTATTCGGTCTTTGTATAAGAAAATAGGCTGACGAGAGCCTATTACAAGCCCTTAATTTCTAGGTACGTGCAATTTAGTCTGCCGTGGCCAAATGCCAATAACGGCAGTATCCTCTGTGGGTATAGAACCCATGGGATGGTTAAACAACAAGAGGCAGTAGAAAAGGTTTACACATGGGCTTAATCTAAAAAGAAACCTGTTGAACGGGGCCCTGTTGCATGTCTGTGCCTTTGTCTCCGTTGTGCCGTATCCTGGAAGGGTATCGCGCGAACGTTGTCTATAAAAAAAAGGAAAACTCGTAGGGGAGTGCAATGTAAGTATGTGATTGATAATAAAGGTGTAAGATGTTGGCCTGCCAATAAGGTTGAGCCACGTGTGGGGCTGTATTAAATATTTATAGCCCCTGGTTTCCGCTATGGGATTACATATACGGTGCCCGGTTGAATTTTATCCGGGCTACCGGACTCGTCTAACCGTGTCTGTGGTCTTAATGACCAGTCATGTTTTCTGATATTAGAGGCCGCCTATAGTCTGGTCGCGAGGGCCGTCGCGTGTTCCTCTGCGCGTGAAGGGTGCTCTGTGATTCCGCTAACGGTGATGACGCCACGGGGACCGGGCATCTTGAGTGTGAGGTAGCCATAGTGCGGCAATGCGTTGAAGCGGGCGAAGGCCGTTCTTCCTAGCAATGCATGATAGCTGCTTTGGAAGGGTGTGATGGTGAAGAGTAGTTCTTTGCTTCTGGAGTTGCCTGCGGGGCCGAATGTTACTTCCAGCATGACGGAGCCCCTGCCATAGGCTTCAACGCCTGGTATCACCCCTTCGAAGGCGGTGTTGCTTTGGCTAATTCTGGAGGGGTCTATCCCCATTCTGCGGACAGTGTCCTCGTATATTAAATTGAGGCTACTGCCATCGTCCATGAGGACACGGGTGAGATGGTATCCATCGATTATTGGGTCTAGCACCAAGGCCTCTGATCCTCCGCGCCGAATACAAGTTCGGTCGTCTGTGTGATCGAAAGTGACCGGACGAGACATCCAGTAGTGAGATGTGGGTACGATGGGCTTTACATCGCGCGCGTCTCTGGGCACACGTCCATGCCTTCTCGTGGATGTGTGAGTCGCGTGGATCATGTTTACTGTTTTAACCTCTGGCGGGAATTTTTTCTGTCCCCCAGTGTTCGGCTGGCAAGGTTCATCCTCGTCTTCACTTGGTGTGTCCCTTCCCTTGTGTTCGGCGTTTAATTTTCCGGCCTGCTTGAAGACCCAGCACTCTCTATGGGTGTGGTTCGCAGGTTTCTCCGAGGTGCCATGAATTTGGCATAGTCTGTCCAGGACCCTGTTCAGATCGGACGGTCCCTCTTTACTGCCTTCAAATGGCTTCTTTTGCTGATCAGGTCAAGAAACCCTGAATCCGGCATTGACCGTCGTGTTATCCGAGCTCTCTTCCTTGTTTTGGCGTTTGTTTTTATTACGTCATGGCTTCCCGTTGCCATCCCTTATTTCGGATGTGCTGGGGTCGCTAGTGCCTTTACGGGCCAGCCAGCTATCTTCACCTGCGCAAAAGCGGGTCATAAGGCTTGTTAAGGCTGCCATTGTCCTTGGCTTTTCTTGGCTGAGGTGTCGGGCGAGCCATTCGTCATGGATGCTGTGTTTGAATGCCGCTAATGCTTCGGCGTCCGGACAATCGACAATTTGATTCTTCTTAGTGAGGAATATGTTCCAAAGCTTGCGGGCGGACTCTCCGGGCTGTTGGATTATGTGCTTAAGTCGTCTGCATCCGGAGGCCGGACATAAGTCCCTTGAAAATTGGCCCTGAAAGCATCTTCGAGTTCCTCCCAACTCCCAGTTGAGTTTTCGGGGAGGCTTTTCAACTAGTGTCTAGTTGGTCCCTTCAATTTTAAGGGAAGGTATTTGATGGCGTGGAGGTCATCTCCATGAGCCATGTGAATATGCAGGATAAAATCCTCAATCCGGACCCCTGGGTCTGTCGTGCCGTCGTATGCTTCTATGTTCACAGGTTTGAAGCCTTGTGGGAATTCATGGTCCAGTACTTCTTCGGTGAAGTACAGGGGGTGAGCAGCCCCTCTGTATCTGGATGTGCAGTGGCATGCAGTCGGCTGTTGCTGTGTCCGGAGTTTATTCCGAACTGGTATTTGGCTTGTATGAGCATTTGGGTGACCATAGTCCCTCGCCGGGGTGTGTCTTTTAGATCCATAGATGGACCTGGCTGCACCGACTTTCTTATCCGGATGCTCACGTAGATCGTGCGCGGCGTCTGTGGCCGTTCTGTTGCGGTTGTGAAGCGGTACGTCTGGTCTCCTGGTCATATTATTCTTTGGTGGAACGGCCTCGTCGTCGAATTCTGGCAGTAGCTTGCGCTTCGGATAGCTTTTCGTATGGCGATCGTCGCCATACCTTTCTTCAGTGTCTAGCACTTTATTCCATCTGCGACTTAGCTTTTCCTGTGTGGCCTTGAGCCGTTGCTTCTGCTTTTTTAGACTTCCTGCGGTGGCCATAAGCTTTCTGTGGAGGTTGTCTCGTTCCACTTGTTCGTCCGGGATGATGAATGCATCGTCATCCGGACTGTCTTCCTATTCTGGGGTGGTTTCATGAGCTCATCCCTCCGGATCATTGTGATCGGATATTTGCTCCGAACTTGGTTTGGCGTGACCTGGCTCATCCTGCTCCATTGCTGGGTCCATGTGGTCGTGGTTGCTTTCGGAGTTTACGGGCATATCGACCCTTCTTGCGCTCTTGTCATTATTTTTGCAATTGCTAGACTTTGAGTGGCGTCTGCGCCGCCTTTTTGGCTTTTGCCCGGGTGTTTTATCTTCCGGATTATCCCTGTCGTCCTTATTGGGCGTATCTACCATGTATATATTGTGTGACAAGGTAGTAGTCCCGCGCCCCAGGGATTCTAGAGCTTCTCCTGCATCGTCGTCCATACCGTCGATGTCTTCAGAGTCGAAGTCAAGCACGTCGGTTAAATCTTTGATCGTGGCGATGAAGTGGGTGGTAGGTGGGCAACGAATTCCTTCGTCGCCTGCTTCCCACTCGGGCCGGACATAATTCGGCCCACGGCCTCCTGACAAAGAAAGAGACTTTAATGAGTTCAGCATGTCGCCGAAGGGCAAGTGCTGAAAGATGTCTGCATCGGTAAACTCCATTATCGGGGCCCAACCTGGCTCTGCTGGCTCAAGATTGAGCGGACGGGGACCAACGACCGGATACGAGTCCGGTGGGCTGGGGTTACAGGCCTCCACAGAGGTGAGACCTGTGTTCGGCTCCACCGTCGATGTGTATGCGGCCTGCGGGGCAGGGTCTACCCCTCCGTTCTTGGGCAACGCAACCTGTTCCGGATTTAGATCCGGGGTTATTGTAGGGATGATGTTCCGAGCATTGTCCGACAGCAGGTCTAGGCCGAGCTCGTCGTGACGGTCCGGCTCTCCTGGCACAGGGCTGAATCCATCGGAGATCAAGTCTCCGCGAATATCCATCGTGTAGTTCAAGTTTCCGAACCTGATTTGGTGGCCAAGGGCGTAGCTATCGATCTGCTCCAAATGTCCAAGTGAATTGGCCCGCAGTGCGAAGCCGCCGAACACAAAGATCTGTCCGGGGAGAAAAGTCTCACCCTGGACCGTGTTGTTGAAGATTAAAGGCGCCATCAAGTCTCAAAGCGACGACACAGAGGAACTCTCAATGAAAGCACCAATGTCGGTGTCAAAACCGGTGGATCTCGGGTAGGGGGTCCCGATCTGTGCGTCTTAGGCTGATGGTAACAGGAAGCAAGGGACACAATGTTTACCTAGGTTCGGGCCCTCTCGATGGAGGTAAAACCCTACTTCCTGCTTGATTAATATTGAAGATATGTGTAGTACAAGAGTAGATCTACCACGAGATCATAGAGGCTAAACCCTAAGAGCTAGCCTATGATGGTATGATTGTAATTGTGATCGGCCTTCTAAGGACCATCCTCTCTAGTTTATATAGACACCGGGGAGCTAGGGTTTACATGGAGTCGGTTACAAGGAAGGAACATAATATCCGGATCGCCAAGCTTGTCTTCCACGCAAAGAAGAGTCCCATCCGGACACGAGCCGAAGTCTTGAGTCTTGTATCATGACGCTTCTATGGTCCGGACGATGTATACAGTCCGGCTGTCCGGATACCCCTTATCCGGGACTCCCTCACCCTCCCTAGAGAGAACCCGTCTGAGCACGAGGTCCCCTACCTCAAGAGTTCTGGGGTGGATGTTGCGGCAGTGGTATCGCCGTAGCACCTATTGATACCTTGCCGCTCGCAGCGCGGCTTCTCGACGGCGCTCCTCCCCCAGCACGAGATCCATCCCCCGCATGGCGTCCTACTGCGCCTCGTCGAATGCTAGGACCCGTGCGGAATGACGCCTGACCTCGTGAGGGAGGACGGCCTCAGCTCCGTAGACGAGGAAGAACGGGGTCTCGCCAGTCGGCTTGGCCGCGGTCGTGCGGATAGACCACAACACAGATTAGAGCTCATCGTACCAGCCCCTACCGCAGGCCTCCAGTTTCTTCTTGAAGGTCCTGGTTTTGAGGCCCCTCGGGACCTCCGCATTGGCTCGCTCGGCCTGGCCGTTGCTCCGGGGGGTGTGCTACCGAGGCGTACCATATCTGCGTTCCAAGGTTAGCACAGTATGTTTTGAAGAGATTTCTGGTGAACTGCGAACCGTTGTCGGTGATAATGCGGTTAGGCACCCCAAATCGGCTCACGAGGCCCTTGATGAACTTGACTGCTGAGCCCGCGGGTATGGTGCGGACAGCTTCCACCTCAGCCCACTTGGTGAACTTGTCCACGGCGATGTAGAGGTAGCGATAGCCCCCTGGCGCCCGAGGGAACGGGCCCAGAATGTCCAGCCCCCAAACTGCGAACGACCATGAGAGGGGTATGGTCTGCAACGCCCCCACCGACCGGTGGATCTGCTTGGCGTGGAATTGGCAGGCCTCACAAGCCTTCACCAGCTCAACGGCGTCGCTGAGTGTTGTGGGCTAGTAGAACCCGCTGCGGAACGCCTTGCCAACGAGGGTTCGCGAGGATGAGTGGTGCCCACAATCTCCACCGTGTATGTCCGCCAACAGCTCCTTCCCTTGCTCTCTGGGAATGCAACGTAGGGACACGTCATTTGGTCGCCTCCGGTAGAGCTCCCCGTCTTTGATGTAGTAGGTCGTGGCCTGCCGCGCCACGCGCTCCGCGTCCTCTTCCTTCTCCGACAGGGTCTCTTGCGCCAGGTAGTTTTTGAACTCTGCCATCCAACATCCTTCCTAAGGCTCCAACGCCAGGAGCAGGCGTGCCCCTGAGGCCGGGCCACAAGCCGGGGCTCCCGAGGCGGGCGGCTGAGGGAGCTCCTCCCTAGGTTGCGATGTGCTTGATAGCGACAGTGCCGCCGAGGGTTTGAAGAGTCGCTCCTGGAAGACGCCAGGTTCCTAAGGCAACCACCTGGATGCCCTCTTGGCGATGTCGTCAGCCTCTTGATTGGTGCCGCGAGGCACATGTTGCAACTCCAACACCCAAAATTGTTTCTCCATCTTGCGGACCTCCGCGAGGTACGCTTCAATGTGCTCGTCCTTCGGCTCGTACACCTTGTTGGAGAAGTTGACGAGGAGTTGCGAGTTGCCCTTGATGGTGATTCGTTTTACTCCCAAGGCGACAGCTGCCTTCAAGCCCGCTATCAGTCCCTCGTACACTCTACTATGTTGTTGGAGACATTCTCCCCATGCTGGAAGCAGAGCTGGACGGCATAGTAAAGCTTGTCCTGGGTGGGGGATATGAGCACTGCGCCAGCCCCTGCGCCCTGCCGCGAGAACGCTCCATCGAAGTACATTACCCAACCGTTCGGCGCTTTGCTCCCCGGGGAGAGCGACCGGTCCTCGCCCATTTTGAGCCCTGGCGCCTCTGTCCATTCCGCCACGAAATCTTCAAGCACAGCTCCCTTAATGACCCTGGAAGTGCTAAATTCTAGCTGGAATGCTTGCAGTTCGATGTTCCATTCGGCGACCATCCCTGCTGAATTGGGGCCCCTGAGTACGCTTTCCAGGTGGTAGGTTGAGACGACCTTGATGGGATGGCCTTGAAAGTAGTGTCGCAGCTTGCGCGAGGCCACTAACAGTGCGAGGAGGAGTTTTTGAGGCATTGGGTACCGCGCCCTCGCGTCCCACAGCACTTTACTGATGAAGTACACCGGGTGCTCAACGAGATTGAGGGTGCTGGCGCGGCCCGCATCCTCTGGAGGTTGAGGTGCCTCCTAAGGCGGCATGGCCCTTAGTCCTTGGTCGCCTGAGGGGGCCTCCTCCACTCCGGGTGCGCTCCCTTGATGAGGCTGATCCTTCTCTGCTGAGGTCGTGGTCTCTACGAGGCCTTCCTGGCCTTGTTTTGCCTTGGTCGGTAGTGCGGCTGCGGCTGAGGCCTGGCGCTCCTTTCTGACTGCCACCAGGTCTGGGCTAGCGGAGTAAGGGGTGGCTGCAAGGTAGAGCACCAGGGGCTCTCGAGGGCGCGGGGCCACCATTACCGGGGGTTGGTAAGGTACCTCTTGAGGTCTTGGAATGGTTTGTCGGCCTCTTCAGTCCATTCGAAGGGGACTTTCTTCTTCATCAGCTTGAAGAAAGGCAGCGCTCGCTCTCCCAGCTTGGAGATGAAACGTCCTAAAGCGGTCACACGCCCAGTGAGCTTCTGCATTTCCCTGAGGGTCTTCGGGGGCTCATGTCTTCGACTGCCTTGACCTTCTCAGGGTTAGCCTCAATGCCCCTATGGGATACGAGGAAGCCCACACTTCTCCGGGTTGAGCCACAGGTCCACTTCGCTGAGGCTCGTGAAGGTTTCTTCCAAGTCCTGTATCAGGGTTTTCGCCTCCCGACACTTCACCACAATGTCATCAATGTAAGCTTCAGCGTTCCTCCCGAGCTGTCGTCCCAGAGCGATGTGCATCAATCGCTGGAAGATCGCACCCGCATTGCGCAACCCAAATGGCATGCAGGTATAGCAGTACACCCCACACGGGGTCAGGAAGGCCGTTTTCTCCACGTCCTCCACCACCATGTTGATCTGATGATAGCCCGAGAAGGCATCCAGGAAGCATAGTAGGTCACACTCAGCGGTAGAGTCGACAATCTGGTCGATGCGAGGGAGCGGGAATGGATCCTGTGGGCAGGCCTTGTTCAGGTTGGTGAATTTGACACACATGCATTCCTTTCCTCCCTTTTTTGGCACGACATTAGGGTTGGCTAGCTAATCAGGGTAGCGGACCTCACGAATGACCCCTGCTGCTTCTAACTTGCGGGTCTCTTGGATGATGAAGGCTTGCTTTTCAGTGGACTGCCGCCTTGCCTTCTGCTTCACAGGGCGCACGTTGGAGCACACATTTAGATGATGCTCAATTACATCCCTCGGGACTCCCGCAAGCTGATTAGGCTCCCATGCAAACACCTTCCTGTTCGCGCGCAGGAAACTGACCAGGGCCTCCTCCTGTTCAGGCTCAAGGTTGGTGCCTATGGTGAAGGTAGCACCGGCAGGCTCGTCCTCGTCGACCGGTACCTGCTTGGTCTCCGCCTTGTCTTGGCTGAATAGCTGCTTCTTTTTGGCTGGCGCAGCCCTCTTTGGCTCGAGGGCGACTGAGCTGGCGGGCTGCGCCACTGCGGCAGTCTTGAAAGCAAGCTTGAGCGCTTGTAACGCATCCTCGGTGTCTCCGGACACGGTAAGGACGCCGTTGCTCCCGGGCATCTTCATGAGGTTGTACGTCGGGTGAGTCGCGGCCATGAACCGGGGCAGGGCTGGGTACCCGAGGATGGCGTTGTACGGGAGACCGATGGGGGCGATGTCAAAGTCGATCAGCTCCGTGCGGAAGTTATCGTAGGTTCCGAAGGTCATCGGGAGGCGGATCTGTCCCAGAGAGCCGGTGGAACCGCCTCCGGCGCCCGAGAAGGGCCTGCTGGGCTGAAGCCGCTCTGACAGCATGTGGAGGAGGCTGAAGGCTTCCACTGAGAGCACACTGAGGCCAGCGCCGCTGTCGATGAGGGTCCTGGTGACGGCTACCTGGCATATGGTGGAGGTGCACAGCATCGGGAGCGCGCCCGAGCAGGCTGGGTTGGAGGGGTGATCATCCAAGCTGAAGGTCAGATCGGCCTTGGGCGCCACCCAGCCCGGGAGGGTTTCTTGGTGCTTGGAGGCGGCGCCGATCTGGCGGGTGAACGGCTTGACGTGGCGGCTCGAGGGTGGTGCCTGTGAGCCGCCCAGGAGAGCCGCAACGACCAGGGGCACTGGCGCAGCGTAATGGGCAAGGAAAAGGTCGCGCAGTTCCCCCCAGGAGGTCACAGAAGCCGCCGATAAGTGGAGCAGCCACATGCGAGCAACGCCGGCGAGGGCCATGGGAAACCAGTTGGCCATCACCCTGTCATCGCCCCCGCCTTGAGGACGGCTTCCTCGTACGCCAGCAGGAAAACCAGCGGGTCCGTCGCGCCGCTGTAGCGCGGCGGCACCTCTAGCTTGAACTTGCGTGGCCACTGCACCTGCCGCACGGCGGGGGCCAAGGCTTGGAGCCCCCTGGCCCCAGCACTGGCATCGGCTGCCGGAGCATG
Source organism: Triticum aestivum (assembly GCF_018294505.1). Lineage (NCBI taxonomy): Eukaryota > Viridiplantae > Streptophyta > Magnoliopsida > Poales > Poaceae > Triticum > Triticum aestivum. The sequence goes on from NC_057801.1 coordinate 729,389,306, forward strand.
CGGCGCGTTGTCCGCCATGTGGGCGAAACGCAACGTCGGCGGAGAACGGGCCGGTGGAAGGGAGAGCTTCGGCGCACCCCTACCTGGCGTGCCAAATGTTGGATTTCGGGTTCCGGCAGACCCTTAAGGTTCGAACTCTAGGGTGCGCGCGGAGGTCACTCCTCTACCAACTCACGTCTCGTCTCCTCGCAAAGGATCTAGGCTACACGAAGAACAACACATGGGACGCAAGGTTTATACTGGTTTAGGCCACCATTGTGGTGTAATACCCTACTCCAGTGTGTGGTGTGTGGATTGCCTCAGGGGCTGATGATGAACAATACAAAGGAAGAATAGCCTCGCGAGGGGAGGAGTTCTTGTGTTGGTGTGGGTGGTTCTGGCTAAGGTTCGATTGGTCGATCCCCTGCCTTGAGAATGGCTAGTCCTATTTATAGAGCGAGGCCCTGGTCCTCTTCCCAAATATTGAGCGGGAAGGGCGCCAACAATTGGCCATTTTGAAGGGGAACATCTAGTACACTTATCCTGACTAAAGTTGGTCCTCGCCTATCAAAGACTCTAATGATGACGCCTTCCTGGGCTCCACGATGACCTCCATCCTGCCGTTCCGCTGGTCTTGGTCTTGTTGCACCAAAATGGTAACCTTTGCTTGATACCTTGGCCTGCGCTTGCCCCCTTTGCACCGAAGGGGAAAAAAGGACACTGCGCAGGTCGGCGCCCGCCTGGCTTCGGTCATCATGGCTTGCATCATGGACACCTCGTGAGGTACCCCGCCTTGATCTCTCCGCCTCCTCGCGAGCCAGCCTGACGAGGTTGCGCCTGAGGAAGCTTCCTGTCATCCGCCCCGCGAGGCTTGGCCCCTCGCGAGGGTCTTGAGCTTGTGTTGACGAAGATGGGCCGTACTGGGCCATTCCTTGAGCCACGATGTAGGCCGCAGGCAGGCAAGTCTGGGTACCCCCGTTCCCAGAACACCGACAGTCACCTCCCATCGCCCATCTATCAGCTTCACCAACATTTTTGCCTTGCATTGAGTCTGCTTTATTGTCTCGCGTTTCCGTTTCTTCTTCTTCTTACTAGAACCAGCCTCCTCTTCAGCAAAGATCGGAGGTTCATCTTCCATTTCCTCATCACTTTCAACAGGTTTTGGATGGAATAGGGTCCAGGACAGGAGGAGCCTCGGCTCCTCCATCATCAGCTTTGGGTTTCTTGAACTTGTTGCAGCAAAATTGTTGTTTTACCAATACATTGGTGTGAGGTGTCCGCCTAGAGGTGTTCATCTTGACAGAGAAACCCATCCGTAGGGCATAGCTGTTGTAGTGATCCTTAGCAATTTAAAGGCTGTCAAACTTCATGCCACCATAGGGTTCCATAGGTTGAGAACCAGCCTCATCCTTTCCTTCTTATCCTTGCACAGCTCCGTCAATAGCCCCAGCTCCTAGCTCAGTCCTAGTTGGACCAGGGACATTTGTCGCGGTTCCCGTGTCATCAAGAGTATGGCTCTCTGACTGTAAAGACACCACTATAGGGGCACCACGGGTTGATAACTGTCCTGCCACATTGTCATGGCCCATAGGGTTACCACCGTGACTTGCCTGCGTGTAGTAAACAGATCGCCCATTTTCTATCCAATTTCCTTGTGGTATGCTGTGTTGCTGCTGATCCGTATCATGAGGAAGCTCATTGAGATCAGGAGGCAACTCATTGAGATCAAGCATTTTTTTCCTTTTTTAGATGCTGCCACACACTCCCTGCACATAAAAAAAGAAGAAAGTGATGTCATCAGTTGTTAACCACAGAAAAGAGTAACAACCTAAAAACTTAGTAAATAGGCAATTGCACACCATTTATGACAATCTTTAGTTCCAAAAGCAACATGTCTATGGCAGAATCTTTTATTATAACAGACATGCATTTTTTTGTTTGCACAGAGTTGTTATGTTAATTGCACAGTTTGCAGTAAATAGTTGGCAAGAAGATGACTTTTTTTACTAAAGAGTTTTCTTGACTTTTTCCTCTGTTTTTGTTGCAATGATCGGCGAGTTTTCTGTTGGCAAGGAGCTGATACAGATTTTTCTGCACATAATTTGGAAACAATTTGATGCTACATTTTGAGATGCAAAATCTAGGTGAAAGAAGAAAGAAGAATTGGATGAAAAACTATAGATATATGTTTTTCATCGCCGTTTTTGTTTTTTACTTCCAGTATATTTGAACATATTTTTACACTATAGCTTTGCAATAGGTGTGCTACCAGAATATATGTGTGGGACAAGTATATATGCGTGACTACTTTAATATGGTTTATGGCTTCAATAGCCTTGTTTATTTCTCTGTTGCACAAATTGCTGGAGAAGTTGCTGTTGCACAAATAACCACCGCATATTTTTGGTTTTGGCTAGAATGGATTTTTAGTTGGCTAGGATGCATATATCAGTTGGCTAGCATGCATGTTTGGTTGGGACATCAATGTGTTCAGATTGCTAGAATTGATCTTTCGATTTCTCATGATGCATATATCAGTTGGTCAGCATGCATGTTTAGTTGGACTGTCAATGTGTTCAGTTTGCTAGAATAGATGTTTCAATTTCCCACGATGCATATATCAGTTGGCCAGCATGCATGTTCAGTTGGACAGTCAATATGCTCAATTTGATAGAATAGATGTTTCAATTTCTCCGGATGCATATATCAGTTGGCCAGCATGCATGTTCAGTTGGATAGCCAATGTGTTCAGTTAACTAGAACAGATGTTTCAATTTCCTAGGATGCATATATCAGTTGGCCAGCATGTATGTTCAGTTGCACAGTCAATGTGTTCAGTTGGCTAGAATATATGTTTCAATTTCCCACGATGCATATATCAGTTGGCCAGCATGCATGTTCAGTTGCACAGTCAATGTGCTCAGTTGGCTAGAATAGATGTTTCAATTTGCCAGGATGCATATATCAGTTGGCCAGGATGCATGTTCTGTTTGCACAGTCAATGTGTTCAACTGGCTAGAATAGATGTTTCAGTTGGTCAGGATGCATATATCAGTTGGCCAGGATGCATGTTCAGTTGGCTAAAATCATGTTTTAGTTGGCCAAAAATTATGTCTTAGTTGGCTTGTTGAACACATATAGGGGGCAGGGGAAACTTGCCTGGCATGCATGTTTAGAATGTTCAGTTCGATCTCAAACCATGTGTTAGTGTGCAGATGCACTCATGGGGGGGTGATGTTGACAATGGGGTAATGTGACAGATCCACTCCTTTTTTGAAGCAACTTCTCCATGGATCCATGGAGAAGTGTGTTTATAGATGCAGTACAAAAAGGGGGAGAACTGAAGAGGGGCAGATAAGGAATTACTTGCCTGATGTTGCTGCCTGGTATGGCTCTGATCACCCTACCCTTTAGATCAATTTGTTGAAGCAGATTCTTCTACTTTTCTGCTGCCATGGCGACTGTACAGGAGGAGGAAGAAGGTGCGTTGGATCCCCTTCTTTCGTGGAGGACAAGAAGGTATCGTGGGAGGGGCTGGGGCGTGGGAGGGGTTGAAACGTGGGGGCAAGCGAGCGTGTGGACAGCTGGCCACGTGGGGATCCCTTTTTCTATTTGGGATTGGGCGTTGCATCGTTTCGGTTTGATGGTCGCCTGTCCCGACAGGGACTTTCCTATTTAGGCCGGCCGCTCGATCGCACTAGTGGACAGCCGGCCGCCGACTAAACGCGTACATCTTACTATAGAGCATGCATGCACTTTTTTTTAACACACTACAGATATTAGATATGTCATGCTCGAGGTTCCTAAGAAATAACTTAAATATGCGTAAAGGAAAGAAATGACAAACAAGATCGTATTCTACGAACTAACAACGAGTCCACGAGAAATCACAGCCTCTCAAACGGCCACGAGGCTCATCTCCTCATCCACGTGGCGTCCTCCCTTTGGCTGCCCCTCCCAGCTCACCCCCTTCCTCATCTCCCCGCAGTGAGGGAACCTGCTCCTGCCTGCCAGCCACTAGCAGTTGCCCGCGCCACCGCTCCCGCCGACATCGCCGGGCGCCACCGGTAATGCAATGGCCGCCATCGTCTCTTCCGCCGCGCCAACGACCCCGACTCCCCCGCGCGCCCGGAGGCCTCGACAGGCGCCCAGGAATAGGCGCCTCCCCCTTGGAGGCCCCGCGGCGGGCCTCTTCACCACGCTCGGACTAAATGGCGGCGGCGCCGCTCTGGCCGCTCCACTCTCCTACGAGGAGATGCTACGGCTCTCGTCCGACACCGCCGGTGGCGGGGGCGATGGCTTTGCCCTCCCAGACCTTGGCCTCGGCGGGTTGTTGGACTTCGTCGCGCAGAACCCGCTAGTGGTCGCCGCGGGCCTCGCCGTGGTCGCCGTACCGTTGGTCGTTTCCCAGGTGCTTGGCGGCGCCTCCAAGCCGTACGAAACCGTGTCCGTGAAGGCCGCGTACCGGAGGCTTCTGGAGGAGCCTGACGCGCAGCTCGTCGACATCAGGCCGCTCAAGGACGCCCGGGAGGTCGGCTCGCCGGACATATCGGAGGCCAAGAAGAAGGCGGTGGTCGTGCCCTACGACGGGGAGGACAAGAATGGTTTCTTAAAGAAGCTTGCGCTGAGGTTTAAGGACCCGGAGAACACCACATTGATCATCCTTGACAAGTGAGTAGCTGGAATTTTTGTTGACGCCTGCAATGTGTTTGCTTTTTTGTATGCCCAATCTTTATAGCCAGGCAGTGAAAACTTCTTGTTTAGAATCGAACTGGGAATAGTGCCGTCTTATGTTCTGAAAATTAAAATAAACTAGTTAATGATAACCAATTTTACATGGATAAATTCCAATGAACTTGTTGGTTGGGTAAATTCCCATATGTATATGCTCAGTGATGTATCCCTGATGTCCATCGCCTGCTCATTGACTTCTGGAAAATATGTTGTCGACACTTAGAACATTGCCAATACTTCTATATGGTGCTGATGAGGTCCATTCTGGTAATAAATTAAGATTTTACTGATAAATAGTGAAGAGTTTATGTCACCAGAGAAAAGCTGACTGATTGTTTCAATCTTGGAAAATCTAAAACATTTACAAATCTATTAGACAATCGTAACTCACTTTTCCCTTTTGATCAACGTTCTATGGTTCCGTAAAAAGGGAGGCACATACTTCAAAAATTTTCTCTCCTTCAGGAGGAAGCAAATTATTGTCATGTTATCGGAATTGTCCACATTTCTGATCATGTTTGATGTACGAAACTGGCAAAGAATAATTGACTTGTCATCCTCCATCATGAGTACATGATTTGATTACATTGTCCCTATGAACATTTACGTGAACAAAATTCAAACAGGTTTGATGGGAACTCCGAGCTAGTTGCTGAGCTTGTCACATCCAATGGCTATAAAGGTGCCTTTGCGGTAAAGGATGGCGCAGAAGGACCTCGGGGATGGCAGGTACTTATGCTCCACGAGGCTTGTTTTTACTACTAACTAGTATTTAACATGTATATCCGCTCTGCAAAATGTCACCATTTGCTAGTGCTTTACTGCAGAGCAGTGATCTTCCCTGGACTGCTCCCAAGAAGGGATTCAGTTTGGACTTTGGTGAGCTATTTGGGGTGAGTTCAACTTGACTTTTATTTTGTCAACCTTCACTTCTACTCCCTCAGTTCCTAAATATAAGCCTTTTTATAGATTTCAATATGGGCTACATACGGAGCAAAATGGGTGAATCTACACTCTAAATTCTAAAATATGTCTATATACATCCGTATGTAGTCCGTATTGAAATATTTAAGAAGACTTATATGTAGAAACGGAGGGAGTAATAAGAATCTATTTCCCTGTATCATCTGGTATCATGGTTCTGTTCATTTAGATTTATGTGTTAGTTCAGTCCTGAGTGTGATGCCCAACTTACAGGATGGTTCAGAAGGTTTGCCCGTCACAATTGGTCTTGCTGCAGCTACTGGTTTGGGATTACTTGCCTACACAGAGGTTTCTAAAACTTGAAGCGCTATCATATTTTGAGGAGTTGAATCAGTTTCTTCTTTATTACAAATCATGTATGACATGCTGCAGATAGAAACCGTGCTACAGTTTCTGGGTTCAGCTGCCATTGTCCAGCTTGTGGCAAGCAAGCTCATCTATGCCGAGGTGCTTATTTCATTCTTTTCTCAGTGGGCTTTGGAGACCGACTACCTTTTCCTTGATAGTGAAAATGATTTTCGTTGTCAAACTCTTCTCAACCTATTTATGCCGCTCCCAGGACCGAAAGAAGACCCTGCAACAGATTGATGACTTCTTTAACAAGAAGATTGCACCAAAGGAGCTTGTTGATGAAATTAAGGTAGTTCGCCATCCTCCTGGTTGCTTAGAGTTAAATCTGGTTGGTGCACTGTTTGCCAGAACTTACGCCTGATTTGCACTGGTACAAATTTTCATGTCCTCATAGTAGGTTTTTCTCATAAGCCATCAGATACAACTGAATACAAAGTGGTTTTGCATTGCAATTTCAGTTTCAGAAACATTTCAGCACCAACCGAAATCACTGAAATTCAATGATTTCGGTTTGCATTTGGGCCAAAGGGCTGAAATATTAACTTGAGTTTAATTAAAATTTGATTGTTTTTGAAAAAAATGAATTTTGTAATTCCTGTGTACTATTGAAATTGCCGAAATATTTTAGCCAAAAGGTAAATATTCCAGTGTCTTGAAATTACTGAAATTCAGTGAATTTCATCGAAATCTCGCTGAAAGTGAAAACCATTGGTGAGCATGATGCTCCCATGTGAAAAATCTGAATTTCTTTGGCAACAAGACATGTTCAAGTCTTCTAACTGCATGAAAGTTTTCATGGAGAAAAGACATGTGTGATGGTTTGGGCAACAAACACATTGCACTCTGAATATCCCCTTGTGACACCTCTCTTCAGAACATGAGTAAACTTGCATTGTTTTTCGTTTTTTTTTTGCGGGGAAACTTGCATTGGCTTTCATATTGTAAATCGGTTGGTTATTCAGCAAAAATATCTTTTTGTCATCGGCAGGAAATCGGGCAGGCTCTCCTGCCTTCATCTGGTGAAGCTAAGAGCCAACCAGCAGTAGCAACAGCGGCATCGCCAGCTGCTGCCACGGCAACTGCTGCACCAGTGGCAGAACCAGCAGCCCCAGCTGCTGCCACCGTAACTGCTGCACCAGTAGCAGAACCAGCAGCCCCAGCTGCAGAAGCCAGCACAGAATCGCCTCCTGATACCGCAACATCATCGAGACCCCTGTCACCATTTGCAAATGTAAGCAGTATTTCGTTGACATTTATCTGCAAAAGTGAAGCCGACCGATCTAACTCAACCACTCAGTACCCAGATCTCAAACCACCGGCTAGCCCTTCCCCACCAGCTTCAGTGGGTAAAACCGAGGTGAAGGCTGATGTCGCAGTACCTGAACCGCCAGCGGTGGAAGTTAACTCAGCACCAGTAGCAGAAGCCGTCGAACAATCATCGCCTCCTGCAAAGCCGAGGCCTCTTTCGCCGTATGCGAACGTAAGCTTATACTGTTCCGTGACTTCAATATGCTTCACTCTACAAACACACCTGAAATAAAAACGCCATGCTCATGGTTATACTTATTTTTGCGTGTGTGCAGTATCCAGATCTCAAACCGCCGGCCTCTCCTTCGCCTTCGCCACCTTAGTGATGAGTTGTTTCAAGAGGATCGAGCTTATCGCTGGCCGTCGTCCCTATAAGAAACCAGGTATAGAGGGCCATTGAGCTGTTCATAAGGCACCACGCTAGAGTACGAAGGTCTCAAGCAGTACATATATATCTCCAGTGATCGATTCGTTTTGCTCTTGTAACTGTGGAACTACTAGAAGTGTGTGTTTACGAGTCTGGATACCACTTGACATGTTTCACTTTCTCGTGTATGAAGAAACTGAGACCGGCGAGCTTCCAGTTGTGAAGCGTACTGTGTTGTTGCAATCCGATTTTTCTTCTTCTGGGAACTGCTCTTTGCTAGCAATATTCAAATAAGAAAATTGGTACAGAAAATA